>NC_048226.1:91563506-91648788 GCF_002007445.2 Ailuropoda melanoleuca | reverse complement strand
ACTTCAGGTCACTACAGGGACACATGTTCCAGCTAATAGAATTGTCTAGACTTTACAAGAATCTCATGAGGAAGTGAGGTTCCCACCCCAGGGGATATCTCAACAGGAGCTTGACACATCCTTGGCTAGAATATTGGTAAAGGGGATTCAAGCATTGCAAATAGTAGTTAAAGTGGCTGGTCATTATTTCAGTCCCCTTTGATGGTAGGAGTCTAAGACTTTCCTTTAGATGTATTTTGATTCTGTGTTTCATTCAGTTGTCTCCCTAATGTGCTTCTAGGCTGTCTGAATTGACAAGTTGCCAAGCATTCTGCAATACTGACACAAGTGTCCATGAATGTTATGGCTTTGCTCTGTCTCCTGGCAACCATTCTTGTTTTGATGTCAAAGCATCCAAGCCTTAGCCACTCATATAGTAACAACAGGTGTGAACCATTTAAAGATGGCTGCATCATCGTCCCAAAAAACCGGGGTTGATGTCACCAGGACAGGCTGCTCAGAGACTATTCATTGCAGGAGGGCTTGGCCCCTCTTCAGGTCCAGAGTCAAGGGATCAGGACTCAGGAAACAGTATAAAGGCACTTTTCCAAACCCAGGCCTGTGGGGAGAAGGAATTGCATGTAACCAGTATATCTTTGTTCAGGTTAACCTGAACATGAAAATCATCTCACTGACTGCTGAAGACAACTGGCAAATGAGCAGTGAGAGAAGATGGGGCTGGTGGGCATGCAGGTCTCACTGGTCAGATATATGTGACTCATGAAACAAAGCACAGTGTGGCGCCTGGGTGGCACAGTTGTTAAGCATCTGCCTTTGGCTCAGGGCGTGATCCCAGCGTTCTGGGATCGAGCCCCACATCAGGCTTCTCCACTAGGAGCCTGCTTCTTCCTCTCCCACTCCCCCTGCTTGTGTTCCCTCTCTCTCTGGCTGTCTCTCTCTGTCAAATAAATAAATAAAATCTTTAAAAAAAAATGAAACAAAGCACAGTAAGCCTGGTAAGGAGTTTAGAGATTATAAAAAGCAAGTCCCTAATTGTATGGATGAAGAAAGTGAGGCACAAGGAGGGGAATTGACTTGTCCGAAGTAACATAGATGGAACACAGAAACTTGCACACCTGATTCCTATGCTCTCCAGCCTCCAATGTCCCGAAGTCAGAACCCAAGGATTGCACTGCTTATAGTAGTGGAGAGCACCCCAACACCTTGAACTTGGGAGGATACTAAAAATTTCCAATATCAGATACACTTGGGTCATTTGACTCCCCTAAATCTAATTTCTTTTCTCTACAAAGGCAGGACTTGTGACTCATTTAACTCACAGTCACTACGTGCAGGGGGAGGAATCAGCCTCAGTGAGAATGACTCTGAGTTCAGACCGCCATGTCCACACCACAGGTTTCCTTGCGGGTGCCTCTAAACCTTGCTGAGTTTCAGTGAGCCTGTTGGGTTCTCGCCATGTGCTCAGCCCCATTCTAAACCTTTAGCATGAATTATTTCATTAAAACCTTAACCAAGTCTGAGATAGTTCTGCAATTATCCCTGTTGTATGTATGCAAAACAGAGACCCCCAAAAGCTAGGTAATGTGCTGAAACTCAGATAATTAAGGTAAAGTCCTACACACAGAGTAAGTTCTCAGTACATATTACCTCTTCCTACCAAGATTTCTTCTTCCTCAAGCACCACCACCACCAAGACCACAGCTCTACTATAATATCTCTTGCTTCGTGTGGGGGGCCAGGGACATGAAAAGATACATCCCTCTTTTTACCCTCAGTAGCTCATAGGCAAGCAGGAGAGTAAAATAATTGCGCACAATGAAAAATCCAGTGTGATGTGGTTTCAAAATATTTCTGTTGGCGATTTCTTAGAGTGGCCTTCGAAGACCTGTGGTTTACTTACATAGCCTTCTCCTGCTGGCCACACCAGAAAGAGCAACAGTGACAACCACAACATCCTGCAAAAGTCATTGCTACTCATACTTTCTCAAAGCCGTCAATGCATAAGGACTGCCCTTAAATGAGAGCAATGATATTGTCATTACTCTCATTGGCATTTATTGGAAAATTACTCTAAGTTGGTCATATGCTAGATCACCTAATGCAATCCTTATGATTCCTTGAGGCGGCCGGCCTTGTCCTGATTATAGATTAGAAAATCAAGGCTCAGAAAGTCTAAGTTCACTATGCTGGCAGTGGATCCAGATTTTGAACCAAAATTTGTTTCTAAAACCAGCACACTGGGGGCGCCTGGGTGGCACGGCGGTTAAGCGTCTGCCTTCGGCTCAGGGCGTGATCCCGGCGTTATGGGATCGAGTCCCACATCAGGCTCCTCTGCTGTGAGCCTGCTTCTTCCTCTCCCACTCCCCCTGTGTGTTCCCTCTCTCGCTGGCTGTCTCTATCTCTGTCGAATAAATAAATAAAATCTTTAAAAAAAAAAAAATAAAACCAGCACACTGACCTCAAAAATAAATATTAAAAGTTATTGTTAATTCATGTAAAAGATAAAATATACATGGGGGCGCCTGGGTGGCTCAGTCGGTTAAGCATCTGCCTTTCGCTCAGGTCATGATCTTGGGGTCCTGAGATCGGGTCCCACATCGGGTTCCCTGCTCAGTGGGGAGCCTGCTTCTCCCTCTGCCCCTCCTTCTGCTCCTGCTCTCTGTCTCTCTTTCTCTCTCAAATACATAAATAAACTCTTAAAAAAAATAAAATATGTTATTCAGTAAAGACATGATTATATGATGAAATATTGTGAGGTTGTTAAAAAGAATAACGTAAATTTGTACAAATATGAGAAATAGGTACATGAATTAAGTGAAAAAAATTGGAGGATAGCTATAGTAAATGATGATATGTGTCTAAAAATAATATTATATCCATATTTATACACATAGATACATTGCAATTTTCTTGAAAGTTCTATGTGAAACAATTACCTGTGGTTACATTTAAGAAGTAATGTTTAGAGGGCGCCTGGGTGGCTCAGTAGGTTAAGCGTCAGACTCTTGATTTTGGCTCAGGTCATGATGTCAGGTTTGCGGGATCCAGTCCCACAACACGCTCTGTGCTTAGTGGGGAGTCTACTTCACCCCCTCCCCCTCTTCCTCACCCTTCTTCTCCATGTCCTCATGAGTGTGTGCCCACATGCTCTCTCTCTCTCTCAAATAAATACCCGAAATTTAAAAAAAAAAAAAAAAAAAAAAAAAAGAAGAAGTGGCACTTTGGTGTTCAAGGTAGGTGAGGAGGGATTTACTTTTCAGTATATGCGCATCTGTGCAGTTTGAATATTCTTAAATATGAAGATGCATTATTGTACAATAAAAATAAAATCTTATTTAAAGAATTGAATTTTAAATAAATAAATTTTGCTTAATTAAATAATAAATCAATATCTGACCCAGTTGCAATGAAGACTGCCAGTATAGGAAAATGTGCCACAGATAACTTAGTAGCCCCTTGAGGATACGAGGGCATAGAGCTACGGCTTACTGAGCTCGAGCAAAAGCCAGGCATCCTAATACTGAGATAGCTCTAATGACTTGCATTTTATGGATAAGGCCATAGAAGTCTTGAAAGGTTAAGGAATACGTCCAAGGACAGACACACAGCTGGAGCTTCAGGCCAAGCTCTAAACCCAGATCTGTCTCATCCTCAGGCGCACGCTCTTTCCACGTGCAACTGTAATAATTCCAGAAGCACTTTGAAAGCCAATTTTCCCATTCTTGGAGATGCCACGGGAGGAAACTGTAAGATTCTTCAGTGGCAGAGAAGGAATATATGAAGCATGGATGTACATAGAAAGAATCTTCATTAATAACAAGAAAAAGTTTACATTTTTTAGGAGGCAGTGAGGTGCCTGAAAGTCATCAGCATTATTCAGTTCAGAGAAAGATTCATTCTCCTGTGTTTCTGTGCTGGAAGCCCATAAGAATAGGATCATAAATGCCACGGCTACTCTGAGGTCATCATGAAAAAATAATAGACCTTGACAATGAAAGAACTAGTTAGTCATCAATTCCATCCCCTTTGCTGGCAAAAAAGACAACATTTAAAGAACAGCCATCATTTGTATTTAATTCAGACTCAATTCTTTGGAACCAGATCTTCAAATACTCTGCCTACTAACGTGACTGGATTCTACAAACTAACGTGGTTTTGCATGATTTTTAAAGAACTGCATGGTGCACTGGGTGTTATATGCAACTAATGAATCATCGAACTTTACATCAAAAACCAGGGATGTACTGTATGGTGACTAACATAATATAATAAAAAATGTTATTATAATAAAAAAATAATAAAGAAAGAACTGGAATCCCCATAACTATCCTTTTATGATTAAAGAAAGAAACCTCTGCAGAGTGGAGCCTATCCTTTTGCAGATCACCAGAGGGAGATGAATGGTGGCCCATCTAGAGCATGGTTGAGGGAGTCTGGAGGAAATGACGTAGAATTCTGGTTCCGCCACTTACTGCCTGTGTGCCTTTATGCCTAAACAAAACCACAGAACACTGGTTTGGGTCCCAAGATTGCCAAGAACGTTGACTTGCATCAGTTTAAGGTTACTCCCATCACTAAACGAGTAAACACACTTTTGAATGGCACACAAGACAAAGACACAGATGAGTGGACACAATTCCTTGTGCTTTCCTTGTTTTTTTTCCAAGTTGGCCTGAAGTTGGGTAGTTCCATGACAGGTGAGAAAGCCCTGATATCAGAGGAGTAAGAAAAGGGAGGGCTTGCTGTGTTTATCATTAAGTTGGAGGAGGGACACATTAACCTTTAAGGTTGACCCAACAAACAAAGCGAATTCTCGTGATGCTGTAATTCACATAATTCTGATTACTAATTACCTCTCTGCATCCTGGGACTTCAGCAGGCCTGACCATGACCTACAATATCGAGGGCAAGTTACCTAAGCTCTCTGAGCCTTAGTTTCTTTATCTCTAGTAGAAGGATAATGAGGCCTTTCTCATTGTCTTTGTATGCAGGTTAGGTTAAATGAGATGGTTGCTATAAAGAACCTGGCAGAGTACATACTAAAAAATATCACTTGGAGCCCCTGGGTGGCTCAGTCAGTTAAGCGTCTGCCTTCAGCTCAGGTCATGATCTTCAGGTCCTGGGATCGAGCCCTGTGTCAGGTCCACACTCCGTGGGGAGTCTGCTTCTCATACGCTCCCTCTCCCTCTGCCTCTCTCCCTGCCTCTCCCCCTGCTCCTGCTCACTCTCTCTCTCAAATAAATAAAATCGTAAAAAAATATATCACTTGCCTTTCCACTCGGCCTTATTCCCACCATCCACATATATGCTTATTCTTACACTTTGACCTTTCAAAGCTCCTAGGTCTGTATGAATCACGTTGCCAACTTTATCACATTGGAGAAAGGGAAATTCATTCATGCCTGAATGTTTCCATAGGGATCCTGCCTGGACATGTAAGAGCCCCCACCTGGATTTGTGCCACACCTCAAAGCTCTCACATTTCCTCAGTCACAAGCAACATTCACATACGGCATCCTCCTTTGATCTTGGGACAGAAGCAAAAGAACTATTATTACACCCATTTTACCAAGTCCAAAATTGAGACATAAGAGGCGGGAACAGATTTGTCTCTGTCAAAGTGGCTCTTACAGGTTTTGTCTCAGCTCCTTACATGTTTCACGCAAGCCCTCCGTCTCTAGACCAGAAATGCAGCCAGCCATGCTGCAGGAATTATATTATGTTGGCCTGCCTATTTATTGGTATGTCAACAGACGGTTTTGTCACTTACACTCTCCAGTAAAATACTTCATCAGCTCTTGCACAATTACACAGCAAACTTAGAAAACATGAGGATCCGATAGGAAGGATCACAATCACATTCTTCATTTCACACATGAGAAGTCTTGGTCTCCGAGAGATTAAGCGTCACAGCTATTAACTGACAGCCCAGGATTAGAATGTAGAACACAGCATTCTTTCCATGGGAATACACTGCCCAGGAGAGTTGAGTGAGCATTCCCAGCAGCAGGCACTCACTGACTCATGAGGTTTGCCTGGATCCGATAATCCCTCCTTATTATAAATCAAATGCTGTCCCTATGTCAATGTAAGCTTTGGACCATTAATTAACTTTGAACTTCTATGTAAATCTCTAGCTACAGAACCATTTGGCCTGAAAGTACTCTGTTATCTGGTTGATAGGACAGAAGACATGCTGATGGAACTTACTTGGGGATGTTGCCTGCTAAGGCTCGCACCTGCTGTGCTGCTGATCGTTTAGGGCTATTAGGCTCACTAATGACTGCACTTGGGACTGGAACCCAGGACACATGATTCCCAATCCAGGACATGTTCATTTCAGCAAAGCCTTATTAAGCATGTATTAGGTACCATGTACATGTTGGAATTAGGAAATGAGGCTTTCAATAAAACAGGCATGGCTAAAGTGGCCACATAATTTATTGTCCAAAATGACACACATGAAAGAATAAAAGGGGCAATAACACAAATCACTCAGAACATCAGCCATGTACTAGGACTATGCAGATAAATTGGGGTATAAATTCAGAAAGGCAAGCACCAATTACGTGAAAAGGAATACAGTGAGTCTTAGGATTTAACAGGGTGATGTGATGGGGAGTTGCTGAGGGAGGGCTACTAGGGAAGGAGTAATCCTTCGGTGGGAAGGCTTCTCCCCTCGAAGAAGGGCTATTTGTATATGGCTGTTGCTTTTTGTACATGAAACACTCCTTGACGTCTGTGACTACTTCCTTTTAATTCTTTAGTTCTCTGTCCAAATAGCCCTTCTAACTAACATAATATAATAAAAAAATATTATTATAAAAAAAAAAGCAACAGTCAATGCAAAGGGCTTCTGGTGGGAAAGAGCTCAGTATGCTGCAGATAGAGGGAAGAGAGTGCTGCAGAAGGGGGGTAGACAGGGCACAGGAAGAGCCAGAGCCTGGACAGCTGCATAGACCATAGGCCAGAATTTAGGGTGTCTCAGAAGTTCTGCAATACTTGACCCAAATATCCTTAACATATACTGTTTTTAAAAAACTACAGTAACTAACACACTCACACATGTTACTTAAATTTTAAAACCTCAGAGACCCTCTGAAGTGTTTCCTTCAACTGAGTTAACAAGTTTTTGTATAGAACTTAGAGTTTCTCTCCTCAGCTCTAATATAGGCTAAACTTTGTGAAATGATATCACTATTTAGAAAGTATTTTACCTGGAATTCCTTCCTCTTGGAATTCAGGCCTGTTTACATCCACTTGCCTAAAATGGCACAAATGGGCACAAATGGGCACACATATACTGCACTCCATTAAACGCCAGGCAGGGCTCTAGGTTCTCAGAGCCTACTTTGAACATAGAATGGTGCAGGTGGTCTAATAAAAAGTGTATGCGTTACATGAAACACCAGAGCATTACATTTTTATTTTAGCATTTGCATTTTATTTTTATTAGTAGATTTGGCTCCTCTAACTGTTGTATCTATAACAAGGAATGAGGGTAGTAGTTAGATACTGTTAGTGATTCAACTTAGAGTAGAGAAGAACCAATGCCCTTTGAAGCTTTTTTGTCCATTTAAGCAAAGAATGTACAGTGTTTGCAAGGCAAGTTCTTGTCTTCCTATAACTTTTATATCTATGTCCCCATGTGAATAGAGACTTATTCGATACTGCAAAACCAAAACAAGAAGCAAAAACCAAAAGTAAATTGAGCACTGACACAGACGTGAACAACTATCATCTCAGGTCTGCAAAGCCACATGTTAATTTCATCAAAACAGTCCCAGGGTTTTTTCATTTGTTGGTAGCAAAATAAGTGTAGTAAGTTAGAACTTCTGAAATAATGGCATGCCAATTGAATGGGTCCGAAAAATTGGGTTTCCACATAAAAACTTTCCTTGAGAAAAGGGTTCATTGCTAAAATATTTGAAAACAAGGATTTTCACTTTCTTTCCCCCCACCACTTATTTGGATCTTTGGGGGAAACTTTATCTTGGTCAACCTCACTTGGTTCATCAACCAAATGGGGCCAATAATAGCTCACTGCCTCAAAGACAAGGAATTGAACCAAATAAATGTTGATATCCCCGGTTGAAAATCAACAATTTCAAGTTCATACAGTGCAAAGAAGGGGATCTTCGAGGACCTAGTGCGTGGTAGTTGATTTTCAATGATCAGAACTGTGTCATCGTGTGAGGCCCACATAAATAAAACACATGCAAGCTAGAGAGTCCTTCCAGAAAAATGCAGCTGTCTACATCAAGAGACAAGTAAGTGCTGTGATTCTGAAGTTCATTGAAAGAGTCACATTCAATCCACTGCTTTCTTGAAAATTGACTTTATTACCATGGCTCCAGATTCTACAGGAGAAAAACCACAAAGTATGTGCAAACCAGATGAACAGTCTGTGCTGATGACAGAAAAAAATAGAAGGCCATTGAGGTGCAGGGCAAGCCTGACAGAATGTCTTCTGTGCTCCTCCTGGAACCATTGGTAAGAACCAGGTGCTAGAATCCAGTCCTTTAGTTGGCTGCCTCCAGAGAGGCGAGAGAGTGGCTGGTCTCCTAAAGGCCAAGAGATGGAGCAGGGGTATGATTTAGGTTCAGAAGTCAATAAGGAACAGGGCAATTTTGTGATACAGCTTCTGGGGCAGGGGAGAAATGTGTAGGGAAAGGGAAGAGATTTATTACCTTCTTTTACACTTGCCTTGCCTGGAGAACAGAAAGGAGACCATGAATTTGCCTGAAAATCATTAAGAATTCATGGAATTCAGTGTGTTTTTTTCAGACTCCAACATTGATTGCAAGATTTCAAACAGATCATTCAAATCCTCTGGGCCTCAGTTTCTCCCACTTGGAACAAAATGACTTAAAAGTCAACAATGTGATATCTGATATATATGTTTCAAAAGTAAATCCTTGGAACTCAAACTTAATCCTTCTATGATTTTTAAGAATTCATGAAACTTTGAATACTACTCTTATGTAATTTCTTCCACAAAATGCAGGTAAATATAAATGAAGAATTAAAATCCATGACTTGTAGGTATTTGGCAAGTGTTACATCATATCTGAAGTTGAAAACAGAGGAGCAAAGTTTGAGAGGGACCTGAATTATGAGATACCCAAGTGAGTGGTTCTCAGACTTCCAGATTTCATGGATGAGTAAAAGGTTGTTTATTGTAACTAAGAGACTATGCTAAGTTCTTCAGGATTTTGTTTTAGCTAATTAAGAACATGTATTTTTTAAAAAAGATTTTATTTATTTACTTAGAGAGAGAGAGTGAGTGGGAGACATAGGGAGAGAGAATCTGAAGAAGACTCCATGCTGAACACAGAGCCCAATACGGGGCTCAATCCCCCGACCCTGAGATCATGACCCCAGCTGAAACCAAGAGTCAGATACTCAATTGACTGAGACACCCAGGCGCCTCTAAATAAAATCATTTAAAATAAAACACTCACAACTACTATCCAGTATTATTTCACAAAAAAATAATCTTTTTAATTTAAAAAAAGTTGAAAGAACATCATCTCAGAATAAAAGACTGCCTTTCCAAAGGAAGTACAGTTCATAAGCGAATACAGATATAGGAAGATACAGAAAAATCCTGATATGCATTGATAGATGACAGTAGTAAAGAATGTGTAATTTTTCTGATGTTTGTTGGAAAATTGGGCGTCCAATTCAACGCTCTCACATAAAGTAGAAGTAACAGATGCAACTTGATATGGAACGCCATTGCTAGAAATCTATTTTCATATGATGAGAAGGGAAACAATGCCCTGAATGCTATTCAATCAATTAAGTTAGAAATTTATCTGAAACCTTAGCCCAACCATAGACCCATGACATGGGTCTTGGTCATGAACAACACTGCCTTACAGACCAGCGTTTGAGAACCACTGCGAGAGTGATAGATGTTCCTGGCTCCTAATCCCCATGACTCAAACCCCAGCCTCTACAGAATGAGAAATTAAACCCTGATGAGATATTATTACTAATCCAATGTTTCACAGTGAGGCAATGGAGCCACAAAGAGATTAAATAAGTCACTCAAAACCACACCATTCCTAAGTAGTGTCTGATTCAAGCCAGTGATTTCTGGGCTCTGAACTAACGTAATCAATACTTTCTAACAATAGTGAACATTTTGGACATTTATTATGTACAAGGCATCATGTGAAATACTTGACATTCGCTATGTTATTAGATCCTCACAGGGTCATGGTGACCTTATGAGACAAGTTCCATCATTATTCCGATTTTACAAGAGAAGAACTAGAGGCCCAGTGGGTAAATCACTTGCCCAGCACCCAACAAAGCCTGCATGGCAGAACTGGAATTCAAACTAAGCAATCTGAATCCAGTCCTGCCCACTTAACCTCTGATATACATGCCTGTGCATCTCAGATGTGTAAATTTAATGATAATGGGGACTTCCATTTCTGGGGAGGTATTAGTAGGCTACGGCTCCTACTAAAACAGAAAAGATAAAAATGATAAATTGCCTGAAAAATCATAATTTTAAGTACATCTGCAATCTGGGGGAGCAAAGAGGACTGGATGAGCTATAATTATAGAGAAAACAGTCCTTCTTAGGTGAGCTGAGATTGCGTATCATTTCCTTCCCTCAAGGCATTTGCTAATTCTGGACAGGAACAAAGGATTGGGCTTGGTCTGGGCTGATGGCCTGGGGGCCGGGGGCNTGGGAATCTAGAGGAGCTGGGCAAGGCTAAGCTGAATGCTGGGGAGGAGGGAGGCTGAGACCATAGTCTTTATATACTTAGTACATGAAGTCCCAGTAGACAAAGGAACCTGCCAGGAGCATCCAATGGGTTTTCCTCTGAAGACGCTGGTCATGTTTTGATGCTATTTGGGTAGGAGGCTAAAGAGATAAACTTCTGAGGGACAGCAATAATCCTTCCAAAAACTGGTGGAGATAAAATGGAATAAGTTTTTAAAATGCACAATTAATCCAGAAGAAGGTAGGTCAGGAGAAATAATGGGAGAACGGGCCAAGAGATAGGACAAGTAGAAAACAAATATCAAGATGTAAACACACACTCGTAATAACATTAAATGTAAATGGATGACTCATTCCAATTCATTGGCAAAAACTGTCGGCTTAGATTAAAAAAAGAAAAAGATCCAATGACATGTTGTTTATGAAACACACTTAAAATCAAAAGGAAGTTAGAAGTTGGAAGAAAAGACAGGAAAAGCTCTACCACAATAACGCCAGAAGAAAGCTGATATGGTGACACTACTTTCAGACAGAGCCAGGCTTGACTTTAAGGCAAGAAATCTCATTAGAGATTTTTTTTTTAAATAAAAAAATGTTGTAATGATAAAGATTCAGTTCAGCAAGAAGACATAACAATCCTAAATTTGTATACACCTAAAAAAATTAGCTTCAGAATAGGCAAAGATCAGGGCAGTGGACAGTACCAGAGTAGAAAAGAGGTAATAACACTATAATAATATTTGCAGAAATAGACCTGTCCGGCTGCACAGCCCGTGCTCCTCTTACAAGGCCAATATTGTACCTTCTCACCTTCAGCCTCTCAGAGCTGTTGTTATTGGCAAGGTCAGTGGCAGCTGTGTTCACGTGGGCCAGCGCATAGTTCATTTTATGGTGCTGTGAAATGTGAAATGGGAGAGATGGAAGTTGCCCCAAGCCAAGGAACATGCACCCTAAGTCCTTCAGGTTTTATCTCTTTTACTTGGATCAATAGTACTTGGCTTAGAACTCTTTGTAGTTGAGATGATAACCAGCACCGGCCTGTGTTTACTTTGCAGAAGGCTAAGTCTCCTGTGAGCCTAACTTTTGGCCGAGTTTGATTTACATGTGCACAGACATTACCCCTTCCATCCTCAGGCAAGGAGCTGATTAACGATCATGCATGAAAAAGGCCGAAGGACCATAACTGTTTATGGTTTTGTGCAGAACGTTTTTTGTTCCCTCTGAACTTTGCCCCTTTAAAAGGTTCTTAATCTCACCTAGAGATTTGCTATCTCCCTTCAATTTGAGGGTAATTTAAGACATAGGCAGTGTTAAGGCCAATCCTAGGCAAAAATATGAGGAAGGTTGTTTCACATGGGCCATGGAGTGGAAGCAAGTAGTTGACTCCCTTGGAGATATTCCCTTCACCCACACCCTTCCCTAGGTGGTCACAGGTCCCATAGTATTTGTCCTTACATCCATCTAAACCAGCCTTCAATTCCTTTAATTCTTATTTCTGTTCAAGTGTTCCAGACTAAAGATGGTTTGGAATGTATCACCCTAAAGATACTTGATTCCTAATACATGGAAAACCCAAACTAAAGAATGCAGCTCAAAGAAAGCAGCCTTCATTAAAGCATTCCTCGAAGCAGACACCAAGGACACAGTCTGGAAGGGAGTGGAATGGATGCAAATCACAAAGCCAGGTCTTTGTATAACTGCAGGGAGGTCTGAGGCAGATCTGGGACTCTTCTTAGAGTCCTGTCGCTTTTCCAGTCTATAACCTCATCCCTTGATTTTACATTCTGAGGCCCATTCATCTGTTAAACCGACATACGTTGGGTTCTACCCTGTGCCAGGCACGATGCCAGAGCCTAGAGTAAATCACTAAGTGAAAGCATTTCTGTCCTCAAGCCCACTGTCTAGTGGGTCCATCAGATACTAGGGACGCCATGGACAAAAAGAACAGAAGCAAAATGTCAGCACGTTGTTTTGAGGAAAGTATAAGCTTTTTGGAGTTGCTAGAGAATGAAAGGCAGAAACGAACTAAGGCAGTAGGCGGAAGTACAAGACCATCCACATCACCATTTTCATCAAAGAAAGAAACTAACATAACTGAAAATTTACTATGTGCCAAACATAGTAAACATGATCTAGCCACTTTGCAAGTTATGAGTCACAAAAAATGGACCGTGTAGGGTGCTATATGCCATACAAAGGAAACTAACATTTGCCTTGTAATCAGAAAATAGGAGTCTTTAAAAAATTCAGTTGGATAGAAAAACCAGCTTTTAATTTTTGTTGACTCTGGTGTCTCTGATGCTGGTGTCTAGGGTAAGAATAAAAAGAGGAAGAATCTGAAAGCTGAGTGACCAGTCAAGAAGCTACTAAAATAGTTGAGACTTAAGAGTAACGATTGTATAGTTGGGGCAAAAGTACTGGGATAGAGAGGAAGGAGAGATTCAAGAAAGGCTTAGAAAATAAAATTTTGGATTCAATGATTAGATTGGGTAAGTAATGGGGGTGGGGAAGAAGATAAGAAATACTTTATTAACTATCAGGCTAATAGCTTGGGAATTTCTGTGAATAATGCTGTCACTCAATGGGAAATGAAATACCAGGGGCTAAGATGCTATGTTCTGGTTAGGATGCATGGAGTTGGAATAGCCAATGGACAACTAGATGGAGATGTCCCATGTACAATGCAATCTAGATGTCCAACAGGCTATGCATGACCTACCTTGAGTTCACCATGAAAGCTTTAAGCCCAGAGGGAACATTGTGAAACACCGCCAACTAACACATGGACAAGAGAGTGGGAGTCCAAAAAGAACAAGGTCAAAGGCATATATGAAGAACTTGAAGAAAAACTTTTGCAAAGGCTGATATGTGGTTCAAATGCAAAAAATAGACATGTCAGGCTAAGGACTGAAAAAATACGCCTTAGATTTGACCAAAAAGAAAAAGAAAAAAGAAAACTATTCGTATTTTACTGAGAGCAGTTTCAACAAAAAATGGGGGAGACAAATACAGATCATAGTAGAGAAGTAAGTAAATTAGAAATGAAGTAGACAGTATATGAGATAAGAGAGTCTGGAAAGTGATGAATGGCATCTTACTGAGGAACCATATTTTCATGATAGTTGAGTACCGAAAAAGACAAAAGATGGAGTGAAGGAAGCAACCAGAAGGAAAAGTTGGGAATCTAAGAAAAAGAGTAAATAATCTACAGAGCAGAACTTAATAGATTCCCAGAACAGTTGAAAGTAGAAGGGGTGGGGTCAAGGGCACATAAGGCCAAATCGGTATTGAACGTGCGGTGGGAAACCTCACATTCCAAGACTAGAGAAAAGGAAGGAAGAATGGAAGTGAATGAAGATAGCAATGTAGCTCTTCCTGGAAGAGCATTGAAAGTTTTCATTTCTCTTGGTCTCCGTGGTGAGATGATTTGTTGAGAAGAGGTGAATAAGATTCTTGGAGAGAGTGATAAATGTTTGCAGGAGTCACTGGGAGGAGTGAGAAAGAGCTGACCCAAGGACTGGTGGGAAGTGTGGAGGTTCACAGGGTTTGGGCTGGTGGTACTCATTTTCCCAGGTTTGGAAGCTGAGAAGAGATTGTAACTTGGTTCCAAGGCTGGCACTCTGCTAGGTGCGAAGGCAGCAGAATGGAATATCTTCCACTTCCCTTCTTTTCATCCCCACTCTCACTAGGTAGCCTATGCCTTATTCAGTTGAGTATCTTTACAAGATAGAGAGATACAAACTCAGTCATATAGACATACTGGGGACTCAGTGCAGTATGATGAAACTATCAGTAATCCTAGGGCTCAAATGCTCACTCCATCACATACTGTTCACCGCTGGACCCTGGGGTCAGAGATATAATCACTTGAAACATCTCTTTCATCATTTACAGAAGACTTTTAAATATTAAGTAAGCTTATATCCACACAGCCCTTGGTTCATAGACATCAGAAAATGCTTGTTCCTCTTTTCTCTATAAACACCTCCCAAGGAAATATCCCTTGTTATACCGGACCCAACCCTAAAAGAAACCCAAACCTAAGAAATTACTTGTTTCATACTTGAATTTCCATTATGGATGAACAATTCACTTGGAGAAATAAAGACCTATCCTCTGTTGACTTGATTAAGCCATGGAGAACTAGGATGGTACTTGAAAAAAATAATTCCTGCTTCAACCTTCCATCTTTTCAGGGTCTTAACTCAGCCTGAGTGAGTGTCCGCATGACTTGATGTCATCCCATAATACCATTGTATGCACTCCCCATTTTCCCAGGAGGTACAAACAGAATTAAGCCCGCAGCTCTCTGCCAACATTGCCAACGCACATCTCTGGCTTAAAAAGGAGAGCTTATAATTCTTGGAGACCACTTAACTTATGTTTCTAATAAACCAGAGCTTCAGCCAAAGAAGGGCAGGCAAGTATCTCTAAAGCAAGGCTTTTAATGAGTAAGTTGTCATGGCGTGAAATAATTAAATAAACACCTCTGCACTCACCTTCAGCACCCCTCAGTATCCACCGTCAGCCATTATTAATGGAAAGGAGGACATGACTAAAATTCTCCTGAATAAACTGAACTGTTCGTTTCTGATTTGTGCCACACGAAGCATCCAAAGTTCCTTCTTTCCTACCATCATTACCAAGACAGACTATCTGGTGGCTTCCACTCTACTGTGTGGTCAATCCCCATGTGAGTCACATCTATTTCTGCAAACATTCTGCACACTGAGTTGACTATAAAGGGAAGGAAATCGATGTGTTATTTCCCTTTCCCTACTCTTTAAGTCACTGCTACCTGCTGAAGTTGTTGGCTTTTCTGTTCTCCTTGGCTTTTTAGCATGTAGGTAGAGTGCCTGAGACCCGAGAGGGTCTCAGAAAAAATTTTCTGGAATTGAGTCCCTGACCTGCTTCAGGTGGGAGAAGGGAAGGAGTGGGGTGGTAGGAGGCTTTCACAGTTGCAGAGGGAAGTCCTCTTAAAAAATAGGAAGTGAGGTGAGCCCAGTTTATCTTGATGTACTAGCACCAGAGGATTGAGTAAGATAGTTGGAAATACATGAGATGATGGGTATGAAAGGGATTTTAAACTCTACAGAGCTATATAGATATTAACAGCAGTAAAGGTGGGATTATGTGTAGGGTAGGAGCGGAGCTCGGTGAATTTCTTTATACCACAAATATTTTTTGAATGTTTAGGATGTAGTAGGCACTATGCTGAGCATTAAGGATGTATCAGTGAATCAAATAAACACTGTCTCAGCTGTTTGGAGGGTACTATAATTTAACGCCTTCTTTAAGTCGTCTTCCCATTATTCTCTGATCCTGGACTTTCCTGTGTTATCTGTAGGGGGGATGAGAGGTGGGAGGGGAGCATTCATACCAGCCCTGGAGGACCGGCTTTAATGAAGAGGTAGGTGGCCCTTAATTTTGTCCCATTTGTGAGTCCTTACACTTGTTGATCTCTTAGGATTGTGCCTGGTGCAATTATTGTCTTTCATGCAGAGATGACTTGGAAAGTTCCTTCCCGCCAGGGGCAGCAGAAGTAGGGCAACGAAGGGGGCAAACAGGAATGAGAAGAAGTGCCAGGAAATGGAGAGATGACAGAACAAAGCAGAGGTGGTGGGAAGGAAACAGTGGTGGTGGTTAGGGAAAAGCCTGGTGTGTGGTGACAAGAAGAGCTCCCAAGAATTGTTTTACCAAATCATCCAATTACAAGATTGGTAAACTAAGGTTCAGAGTCAGGGAGTAAACCACTCAGTTATGGTACACATCACATGTACCAAATGTCCAACCTCTTTTTACCTGACAATGACATCGTTCTACTTCTTTCAGTGCACTTTGCCTTAAGTGGAGCTCTAACCATCCTTTACATAAGGTGGTTAAGAACAAGGGTATTAGTGCCAGACTGAGTTCAAACCCCAGCTCTGCCATTTAGTCCCTGTGTGACCTTGGAAAATCACTTAACCTATTTGTATATCAGTTACTTCATCTTTAAATAAAGATAATATTGGTATCTGTGGCTTTTAAGAGGGTTAAATTGGTTAAGCCATATGAAAACCTAGAACAGCGCCTTAGAATATAGTAAGTGCTATGTATGAGTTTATAATATGAATATGTATGCATGTATAATTTTGGTTGAGTCATCCCTCAGAAACAAAACAGCTTAGTAAACAGACTTTATTTCCTCCTCATTTATTACTTGACTGTTCTCTTTTATCTGTTCTAAATGGTCAATATGTCAAAGTGGTGTGTTTATTAAATATTCCTTAGGAAGTGGGCTGGGCTTATATACACAAATCCATTCAACAGAGAGATGTTTATCAAAGTTGGAGAAGTGCCATCCCCCAGGGACATTCTGCATTATCACCTCTCAGCCCATTCTAACAATGCAAAATAGTGTCTCCCCAAAGAGGTGTTAACTCAGGGCAATGGCCATGAAGTCAAGATAAAAGCTGGGGTTCTGAACTCTCTGGAAAAACTCTGGCTCTCACCTAATTCACATTCTCACCTCTTCCGGGACAAGCTGAATTCCACCTGGAAGCGAAAACTTCATTGCAAAATGGAGACAATCTCTAGGAATCTCTAGGCCAAGAAAAATACCTTTTTTCATCTTCAGCCATTCAAAGCTAGGATAATATGTCATCTTTCATTCTCGTGCTCGAGGCACAAAATGCCCTCTACTAATGTTTAAAGGGAGAGAGGAAGGAAAGAGAAGGACCATCTCCCCCACAAGCCCCTGATGCTTGTCCTGCTACCCTCCCCCAGATCCTCCTGCCTGCCTCCTTCTCTTGTGCTCCCAGTATGACTCTTGGCTGTAAAATTCAGTAACCATGAGATGAAGGGAGTGTTCCTGATTAAGAAAAGGTCAAGTGGTAGCAATAAGAGCTGATATTTATTGAGCACTGACTCTGTGCCAGGCACTATTCTCATGCATAAACCCTTGTCATCTTTACAACAGTTTTCTATAAGGACCACTATGATTATCTCCATTTTGCAGAGAAGGACACTGAGACCCAGCAAGGCTAAGAAAACTTGTCCGAAGCCACACTGCTGGGAATTCAAACCCAGGCCAATGGGCTCTGGAGGCCATTGCTCTGCAAAGTGCGGTCTGGAGACTGCTGCCTGTTCGTGTCTGTTAGCAGTGTGTGATGAGGCAAGTATAGAAATTGAGGGTAATCCCTAGAAAATCTTACAGCAACTTGCTATTGGCCTGGCATCCAAGAGTGTGATCAGCACTCTCCTCTCGGTGAACAGTGGGCAGAGCGGTTCTGGTGTTGTTGATCCCACATGGTGAGATGCACAGGGGTAAGCTACATGCTAGTCATGAGCAATAGGGCCACACGTGGCTCGATTAGCAATTGGAAATGTAAAAACAAGTCCTTCACCGAAGATGGTTTGATAAGCTCAGCCCTAAAGCACTATGCTCTACAGCTTCCAAAAACTCACTGCTTGCTAGGAATACAAACTTGTGAGGTATAAACGTAGGCAGAGAAACGGACACCAAATCGAGAGCCAGAAAATATTAAACAATGGGTATGATCAATAAGTAAGTGATATGGCTCGGTAAAAGTTAATAGGTGCATGGAAAATTTAGCGTGAAGCAGGTTAAGGGATCAGGAGTTGGGGGAGGGGCCTGCAGGATTAAGGAGGGAGTTCTTAGGATAGTCTGTGATCATTTTCCCTGAGGCAGGTAAGCCCCTTTGTAAACCTTTAACTTTACCTTGGCTTCTCCCTGTGCCTCCTTCTCATATGCCCAGGCTCCTATTTTCTCTCCAAATCTGCTAACACAGAATCATTAGAGCAATCAAAGCCTAACAAGGCAGTTCATTCTGTGCCAACCAGGAAAGCCCAGTCCATCACAGGATGCACCCGAAAGCTAAATTATGCGTTTGGGATGGATGATCTGTAAGATCTCCTCCAACTTTGAAATCTTATGACTTTGGCTGAAGGAGCTGTTGTATACTTGAGGGAGTAAACCTTTATATCAAAGAGGCTCATTTGATATGATTTATTAATTCATCTGTTCATTTATTTAATACACACCTATTGATCACCTACTATGAGTCAGTCACTGTCTTAGGCATTAATGCTATGGTGATGCATGAGATAGACTCTGCCTTTGAGAGTTTCAGAGTTCAGCAAGCAAGCCAGACATATAAACAAAAAAATGACAGCACGGGTCATAAGTGCCACAGCACATGTCTGAACAGAGTGCTATGGGAATACAGATGAGGGAGGATATAATCTCTCTGGGTAGCAGGAAAGGGAGCAACACAGCAAGATTGAGAGAATGACATGTACTCCAGGTTTTGAAGAATGAAGACGAGTTAGCCTTCTTGAATAGGAAGGAGGGAAGCCAAATCAGGCAGCGAAATAGATGTGAAGACATCAAATTGGGTGTTACATTTAAGAAATAGAAAAATAGCTTAGTCTGTTTGTAAGATTATATGCATTTGTAGATCATGATTTGTTTTGTTTTGTTTTTTGTGGTTGTGTTGTGTGAATATCTGTTTTTCCCCGGTGTGTGATTACACACACACACTCACACACATACCCACACAGTCATGACTTTCCTTCTTTGATCCTCCGCCTTCATTTAAAACAAAATGTAGGGTCTCTGCGTCATTACACTGCAAACCGCATGAGGGATTCATTTTTTGAGTCCCGGTGCCTAGCACAGTGCCTGGCACATGTAGGCACTCCAATTTGGTTGAATGAATGAACCAATAAATGAGTCAATTAATTATCACTAATATCCTCTTCAGCTGTTTGCCATTTCTAGAAACTTTAGATTTTTCTACAGCTTGGGATGAACCATTTGTCTGTATCCCTCTAACCAAGGAATATTTGTGGGTCGAGTATCCATATGATTATACTTATAGATATTTGAATAAATAGGTCCACAGGATGTTAGGCCATTCAAGAATCTTTGGTGGGGGGCCAGCATAGGAAAGAAAGAGGGTTGACCAGAGAAAAGCTTGACTTTCAAATTATTTTTGGTGATTGAGGGCCAGCTGTCTGTTTCTCATCACTTTTCTCCTCTTCCCCTTCTATGGATTAGAACAGACTGTATTTTTCTAATACACCACTTCTGCTGTGATCACACATTTGGATTTTATCTTTCAGTCATACTCACGAAAGGAATGGGTTCCAGGGTGAAGCTCAACGATCCCCTTCTGGCGTGAGTTGCTTATGATAAGTTTCCAAAAGTACTGATTGTTCACAAAGGCTTTCTAGAAGCTCTTCCACACCCCCAGAATGACTTCATTTTCTTACATGGGCATTTTTGAAGTTCTTTTATCATAGAGATTTTGTAACACGAAAAAGAATACTCCAATGAATTCCCTTGTATCAGTCACTAAGCTTCAACAATAATCATTCTTTTGCCACTATTACCTCTCACTTATTAGCACCTCCTTAATTTTGTTTGTTTGTTTCTTTGCTTGCTGGATTCGTTTAAAGCAAATCCCAGATGCCATGTCATTTCATGTGTAAATGCTTCAGCATGAATTTCTCAACGATACGGTCATGTTTTGTTTATACGGTTTCCCTAACATCATGACAGAAATGTATGTTGAAGAAGTGACAGCAATCACTTAATTTTGTCTTATCCACAGTCCATCTTTGAATTTCTCTGATAATCTGGAAGATGTCTTTTTCAGTTGGTGTATGTGCTTCAGGACTGAACAAGACCTGCACATTGCATTTTTGGGTTGTCGTTTTAATATGGCAGCCTAAAGCTGTTTATTTGAAATATTTTCTTTGTTTTCCTAACTCAAGGTTAAAAAGGCTGAAATACTCAGAAAAGGGTGAATAAAAGCTGCCGTGGTACAGCCTGCTGCAACAGCACCATTTTTTTTTTCATAAAGATTTTCACTCAATGCATGCTAGTGGCAATCCATAATATGCAAATGTGGGATGGAGTCAATATGTCTTAAACACATAGGCCTTCACATTCTTCCTTCTAGGAATACAAATCAAGGGAGATACCCTCAGGTGAATACTCAAAAGGGAATCACTATGATCCTTCCTTCTACTCTGGATTCATTTTCATTTTCCCTAATAATTATTGTAATAATAATACCATGTGCTATATTTATATTGCCTTTCGAGTTTACGTAGTGCTTCCCTACCTATTCAACCTACAATGACAAAGAGTCCACTCTTCATGAAAAGTACTTGATCTCATTTGATTGTCCAGATGAGCCTGTGAGAGAAGGCAGGGCAGGTATAATCTTCCCTTTTTTATAGATATGGAAACAAACTCAGAAATATGAGGCAACTAAGTCCTCACAGTGAAGTTAGTGGAGGTGAACATCGGATCCCAGGTCAAGTGATGGCAAGTTCAGTAACATTTGACCAGATATATCCTACCTTAACTTAATATAGAAAAACCCTAGACCAGCCTTCTGCAAAATGTCCTCTAGAAAGTCGCTGTCTGGTGAAACGTTATTTATTCCTTTTAGGACTTTGGTATCATCCTGAGTACCTATTGCTTAGAGAGCCATGTCCCCACACACCTGTTCCAGGTTCAGTGTACCAGATGCCTCTCCCAAACCCCAGGAAAATTATAGTGTAGACATAGCAATGGGTTAGGTTTTTAACAATCTATCCCATTAGTGCAGAGGGCAAATTTGTACACATTAGGTTACAGCACTTATGGTAGAGATATTTAATGCTCATTCATTTTCAGTTTTTCCCTCTTACAATGAATATGAAAGGATTACACTCTTTTGGCCCACTTATTGTTGTGCAGGGCAATGTGACTCCTCTGGTCAATGGTCCTGAAGACAAGTACTCATGCTTCTTTCAGATTACCCTAATTGAAGTTTAACACACAAGCCTCCAGTGTGTTCTTCCTCTGACTCAGCAATTATGGCGGTACCAAATGGCAGCAGTGAAAATCGAAGTATCCTGGGATCCCAAAAAATGGAGGGTTGCTACCCAAGAGAGTCACCCTGGACCTACAGCCTATCACATGTGAGCGGGAAACAAACTTTTGGTTAAGCCACTGAAATGTAGGTATTGTTATTACAGCCCAATTTAACCTATTCTTATGCGTACAGGATTCCTTCCTTAAGGTGCTTTGTTATCTGCTGAAAAATCATCATAAAACCCCCAAAATTTAACAATGACAAGGTGTAGGGTAGCTCCTGGAATTGAGTAATACACAAGTGGCAAAGCATAATAGCCCTGTCAGCAATTTTACAAAGTAACATCTTCAGACATAATTCCCTTGTTTATTCATTTGTGAACTATTACGAGAGTGTTTACCATTCACCAGCCACAGCTGGTGAAGCTGAAGATACCTTTGAGGACCAGGCAGTTATAATCTGTGACCTCATGGGTTCTAAAATCTCACTGAAGAAAAAGATACTAAAAAATGTAACTGAAAATACATTGGTGATAATGAATCATTGAACACTGCACCAAAAAATAATGATGTAGTATTAGTTGGTTAATTGAAAATACATTTAAAAAAGGAAAAAAAAAACCTAAAGAAAATATGTTGTTGAAAGATATAGACTGCTTTAAGATGATCTAATAGGATAACTTAATGAATCTAGCCTAAACATTCTGGAAATCTTCCATCCAAGAAAGACTAAGTTGGGATTTAAAGTTGAATGGGTGAATGGAAGACCTGACCCAGAAAGAATGGGGGTCCATCAGAAAGAGAGAACTCCACATGGAAAGTACAGAGAACAGTATAGTACAGTTCACTTGGAGGAAGGAAAGGACCCCAGGGCACCTGGAGTGTAGTAGATAGGATGAAGGCAAAAAGGCACGATAGCCGTGAGGAATGAGTCTTGAAAGGGAGATGTACGCCAGATCATGCGCGTAAATACAAACCAGCAAAAGACCTAGGGCTCTATTACAAGAGTGATGGGAATTCATTGAAGTATTTTAAGTGAAGTGAAGGATATGATCAGATTTTTGTCATTTAAAGGATTAATCTGGCCGTAGTCGATTGTCAACCAGAGAGGTTAAAAGTCGAAGTGGAGAGACCACTTGGAAAGCTACGGCAGGTGAGAGAAAATGGTAAGTTAGACTAGGAATGGAGAGAAGTGAAGTTATTTGAGAAATGTTTAGGAGTTAGCCATAGAATGATGGACCTTCTCAGTTTGCCCAGGAAACAGGGGACTTTCAGTTCATGCTGGGACAGTTCTGGGCAAACCAGGAGAAACTGGTCGCCCTAGACAGACACATTCATGAGCTTAGTGACTGACTGGGAATGGGAATTGAGGAAGAGGATTGATTCACTCTGGATAATTGAATGGATGGTAGTGCCATTTATTGAGGTACAAGACACTGAATAAAGAGCAGATATAAGAGGAGAGAGAAGATAATCAGTCGAATTTAAGATATGTGACCCAGCGGAGATGTCAGGTAAGCAGTTAAACTGACAGGTAAATCTGGGATTTTGTTATTGACTATTGTTAACATTCAAGTACCATCTATGTGCAGGGACCTGTTATGGTCACTCAGCCTATGTTGACTTACTCACTCTTCGCAGCTGCCAGTGAGTTATCTCTGTTCATACTAACAAAGGCAGAGAAGGTATCTAGGTGTCACTGTTGGAACATGATGGAGCTGGAATTGAGACTCAAATTAAGTTGAATTTGAAAGCACCTTTCCTGTTTCCTAGTTGTGTGACCTTGGACAAAACCCAGAGAGTTTGATGAACTCAGTCCTTAAAAAAAAAAAAAAAAGAGAAAAAAAAAGTAGATGCCATGCTGCGGGTGAGAGGATGGAAAAAGTCCATTAGATATCAGACTCAGAACAGGCTAATCTTATAATGAAGGTTATTTGTAGAGGCCAAAAAAAGTAAGGGGTGCCAACTTCAGAAAGATATATAGGTCAATGCACAGGAAGAATCAGAATATGGATATTTATTCAAAGGAACCACTACAACGTTAAGTCAGGGAGTATGGTCTCTGGAGTCAAAGTGCTGGGATTCAAGCCTCAACTCCACCACGTACTAATTATTTGATGTCGAGTGAGTCATTTACATTCTCTCACCTGCCAGACCAGGTGCTAAGCATAAGGGGTACTGAAGGAAACAAAACAAATATGGAACTCATGGTGCAGAGGAAAATACAGAATTACATAAAGTCACCGATATGATGATTATCAGAAAGGAGTCATGCAGGGAGCTTTGGGAGAAAAAAGGCGGGAGGGCGAACTTGGTCTGAGCAAAGTCAGGGAAGGCTTGTAGGGGAAGTGACATTTAATCTAAGATCTGCAGCAGGAGTGGGAGCTGCCAGGTGAAATGGGAGAAAAAAAAAATTCAGGTGGGAGGAACACACATAAAGGCATATATGCAATTTTCAGAAGTTCCAGAAGACTGAAGTGGGATCTGCAAGAGGGAGGGTGGAGAAAGGTGAAGATGAAGATACAAATTGAATTGGAGCTAAACATTTGTTCATTCTAAGGGTAAGGAAGGTCAAGCAAAAGATGTAAATGCAAACAGAAGAGTTGGTCAGGGCCTCGTTCTAGCAATCTCTTTGGACTTCTCTAGAGCAGGGGCTGACTGGGAGTTCTATACCAGTTGTCCTCAAATCCATCTGGGAGCTCTTGAAAAAAGAATACCTGGGATCCACACAAGATTCACTGATGCAGGTCAGAGTCCTGGGCTATGCCTCACTCACTCCCACTCTGCCTTTTCCTAGGTTACACTGGTGTTAGAATTTTTCTCAAACACACCAAGCATAGTCTTCCTCATTCACTTTGTTTTCACTGTCTTTCACCTTGAATACTTTCTTTCATTTCTTTGCACACTTGTTCTCTTAGCTCATTGAGTGTCTGCTCAGCCGTTGCCTCCTCAAAGAGGTCTCTCTTAACCATCTTGTTCATCTTGTTTTTTTAGTTTGTATGTTTATTTTTGTCTTCTCCCACTAGATTCTAAGCTCCATGAGATCAGAAAATGTCTCTATCTTGTTCATCAGGGAATTCCACACTTTTATAACGTATTTTTATAAGTTGGAAGAAAGAGCTAGGTGTACCTGGACCTGGAGCCCCAAGATCTAGTCTTCAAAGACACTGGGATTCAGACACAGGGGAAAAGAAGAGATCTACCTACCTAAAACTTGGGCATAAAGTAGAGTATTATTTTAAGCAAGTCACTGGGACTGAAGACAAAAGGTAGGATAGAATCAGCAGCAAGAGGAACTTAGTGCTGTGTCCCTAGAGGACTTACCTCGGGCTTTTAAAAGCCCCTTGAACAAAGATAACCTTGGTGTTCCAGGTTGACATTGAACAGAACCTTCAGATGAAGACAAGAGGCTCCACCAGAGTTAAGAATGCTGGTAAGGAGCGGGACACTTTCAGACCATTGCTAGACAGAGTATGAAATGCCAAATACATCTTTGATTTTTCTTCAAAAGCAGTGCTTTGTGACTCACCCTTGTAACATTTCCTTTATTTGGTAAATAAGATATAAACATTTTGCTGAGAGATCCCAGTAGAATAGAGTGTAAAAATAACAGGAAGCACTCAGCTCCGTTAATTGTGCATCTTAATGTGGCATAAGGACATTTGTCACTCTGATGCACTTCCCTCTGCTGCCTACCCCAGATGTTTCAGGAAGTCCAGTTAATCTTATGGGAAATTAAGCAGCAGTGAGATTCTGTAGCCATCCTAGTCTAGACTCTGATATTGATCATGGAACAGACAAATTGGAGGAATGAGGTAGGGTGGCCCTCTTCTGTCTTAGACATAAGTGCAAATACTCAGTGGAGAGTGACCTTTAACGAATGCAAATCTACTTTATAAAGCATCACATCTGTGACTCTTTTCAAAGTGTGTGCTAATGGTCAGCTAGATGTCCCTCTCTCAGCTTCCTCTGATTCGCTTAGGAAAACTCCTGAGAGCCCACTAAAGGATTTTACGTTTCTCATTGATGTTTGCTTTTCAAATGTTTGTCAAGTTCAGGCATTTGTATTGGCCCTATTAAAATTTAAAGGATTCAAGCAGCAAAAATAACCCACGATAAGTGGATAGAAAGAGAGACTCCTGAAGCCCGTGCATGCTAAGCCCACTGTGTTACAGCCCCAGGATATTGGAATCCCAGAAAAATTAAGGGGCATTAATACGGCAGATTGGTAAAACATCTGGGTTTTGAATCTTAGCCCTGCCATGTATGTGTACATTGTTGGCCCTTTGGCTTAATTTCTGTACCTCGGAAATAGAGCATTTCTATCTCATAGGTGTTATGTAAACATCTGGCATATACAAGCACTCAACAAAGAATAGTTATTTTAGTAGAAGTATTTATCAAACACCTGGTTCTAAATAAAGCCAATACATCCTGTAGCAATTCTATAGAACCATAAATACTAAAATGTGCGAATCTTATTTACTTATCATTTTCTTGCCAAGGCTAACTATTAATACCATGATGTCCCCTTATTCAACTGAAGTGTTAAGGCTAACAATAAATCACAGATGCAAAGTATCGGAATCTAGAATCTAAGGCTGTTAAGAGGCCCTCCCTCTAAACACCCATTGAATGCTAACATTATTCTCTAGCAAGCCTGGTCAATGGCTATCTGATGGCATGTAAAACCACAATGAGAGCCCACCAGACACCACACAGATTACTACGTAGTGAGGAACCTTATGTAGACTTCCCCCCTGGAAAGATGAAAAGTAGCTTCTCATTACTTTCATTACATAAACTAGAGGCTTACCATCAATAGCCACTCAAAACATACATTTACTGCAAATAATTAATAGCAGATTTATGTCTCTTCTAAGTCTTCTTTACTCTTGGAAAAGGTACCTTATTTCCAAAAGCAAATCTTCATGATTTCTAGATCAATTCCACCCTAACCCCCACACCACCCACCATACTGGATGCTCACATTAGCGCATGCTCCAATTCATTGATGTCTTTTGGGCAGAATTGCTAACAGTATCCTCAGACGTGGTCTGGCCAGTGTGGAAGATGGCGATCTATTCCATGCACTTCCATTAATGTAATTCATTTCATCATTGTAAATGTTGGAATTCAATTTTTTAAAAAAGATTTTATTTATTTATTCGACAGAGATAGAGACAGCCAGCAAGAGAGGGAACACAAGCAGGGGGAGTGGGAGAGGAAGAAGCAGGCTCATAGTGGAAGAGCCTGATGTGGGGCTCGATCCCATAACGCCGGGATCACTCCCTGAGCCGAAGGCAGACGCTTAACTGCTGTGCCACCCAGGTGCCCCTGGAATTCAATTTTCTAATTCACCTCATTGGTTTCTTCCAGCATGTTAATTTGTTAAAGTCATTTCGAATTGTATAATATTTATATTCTATATGCATCCCTTCTATGGCATCTCCTAAGTAACAGGCAAAACTATTAAATAGTCCTTAGTCCGAAGTCTCCATTCCAGACCCTTCTCCTCTGTGACACAAGCCATTGTTAATATTCTTTAAGTATGGCCACTCAACTCATTCCACAATTCATCTGCCAATAATGTCATCCTAGGCAGCACTTGTCAAAGCTTCATCCCTGGGGATATCAGAAGAAACTTTATCAGAATTTTTTCCAAACCATTATTCAAGTGAAAAGGTATATGGCTTGTATTTTTGCTTGAATTTTCATGTTACCAGTCCTATGTTCTCAGAATTTAATATTCGTAAATCTTGGAGAATTGGGAAAATATTTTTAGATTACAACATAGAATTTTTCAAGCAAATCCCAGCCCAGGTGTTGAAGTAGACTAGATCAAAAGTTCTTAATTTATAGGAATCCATGTGTGGACTTCAAAAATTGTAATTCCTTTGGAATCATAGACAATACATTAGAGTTATGCAAATATATGCATTTTTATTGGAATAAAGTCTCCAGCTCAAAAAAGTCCTATGCTCAAAGATTACCACTGAATGAGATTAAGTCTAATTAAAGATGTCCCACTTTTAAGCCTGTCCTATTCCCATTGTCATATTTTCTATTTGTGCCCTGCAATTCTACCTTCATCCTTCAGTCCTTTCTGATGCCCCAAGATAGTCGAATGTATTGTGCTTACACCTACATGGATTAATTGCTATGTCTTGAAACTGCACGTATTCACACAGACACTTTCAAAAATTGCATTTAACATAAAAAAAAAAATTCATGAGGCAATCTCAACCCCTTCCTGTGAATTAGACTTCGAGATATCTAGTGTTTACAAGAAGAGGGTTTTTTTTTTTTATTGAATATGAATCATGAGGACAGGAATGAAGAAATATGGAGGAATTGTTTTTAGATAATAGAGAAAATTGTAGGTGAGCTCATTCTGGTTCAAAGGTGCAATTAGTAAGACTGGTCCCTAAGTTAGTCCTCAGAACTGTTATACAAAGCATTTGGGTGCTCAGGAAAGAGTTGTTGTTTTCTGGGAGATGAGCAGAGTAGCTGTGGATGATGAATTATGAAGAGAGTATCACAATCGGAGTCAGTGTGGGGAGCTGGAGGGTCCCCATAGATAAAAGTGATCTTGTTCCTGTAGGACTTCCCACGGTAATCTGATTATACACACAAATTAATTGGAAACACTGACTTTGAACTCTGTGGTCGACAGAATAATGTCTACTGCCCCCAAGGTGCCTAATTCCCAGAACCTTGAGATAGAGTGGTTATCCTAGATTATCTGGGTAGACCCAGTCTAGTCACATGGAATCCTAAAAGCAGAGAACGTTTCCCAGCTGTGGTCAGAGAGAGATGCAATTATGGAGGATTGGTCAAGGAGATACAACATTGCTGGCTTTGATCATGGGTGAAGGGGACAGTGAACCAAAGGACATGGATTGCTGGAAAGGCAAGGAAACAGATTCTTCACTGAAACCTCAAGGAAAGAACCAGCATTACTTATTGGTACCTTGATTTTAGCCCAGAAAGACTTGGGTTGAACTCATGACCTCCATAACCATACAATAATAAATTTGTGTTATTTTAAGCCACTCAATTGTGGTAATTTGTCATAGAAGCAAAAAGAAACTAGTAGTTGCTCTACTCTGGAGGTAAGATAGAAGCTTACTATTCCTAGACTGCAATCTCAAGAGAACAGTCTGGAAAATAAGGAACTGGTTATCTCCGGAAAAGGGATTAACAGAAAATACTGTGGATCTGTGGTAAAGATTCTAGGAGCCTTCCTGTTTGTGATGTTCCAAACACCAATTTCATCTGAGGTTTTCTAGCCGAGTTCAGATCTGGCTTCATCACATATCCCCCTGCTCCTTTTTTTTTTTTTTTTTAATTATTATCTAGTTCTGTTTCCTCATTTGCAAAAAGGGAATGATAATCATTTCTTTCCCAGCATCATTACATCCCTATATGGGAAAAGAGATAATAATGTATCTCTTCACATGGGTCATCTAGCAATTCCCCGAATTCCCTTGGGCTAGCTCATGCTTGCCTCTCCTCCCACAGGCTGTCCCCTCTGCAGAGCAGGCCCTTTCTGTTTGCCTTCTCTTTCTACAAAAATGCTCAACTGTCACCTTATCTAGGAAGACTTTTCTGGCTACCTAATCAGATTTAAATGCCCTTTTTGGTACTCCTCTGTCATTACAATCCAAGGTAGCAATTGCTATAAAATGGTTGAGATTGTATCCATATATTCTGATGTATTTAGAGGAAAAGGCCACACTAGCTACAAAAAAAATTAATAAATAAAAACTCAGTGGCTTAGCACATAGGCTTATTTCTTTCTGAGATCTGTAGCTCTCCTGGGTAGCAATAGAACTTATTTCTTTCTGAGATCTGTAGCTCTCCTGGGTAGCAATAGAACTCTTTCCTCTGAACAATGATTTGGTGATCCCAGCTCCTTTCAACTCATGATGCCACCATTTTGAAAACGTGACCTCCACCATCACCAGTGGAGTGGGGGACAGAACGTGTTATTAGTAGAGGAACATTATGGGCAGGCCCCAAAATAGTATACACTACTTCTGTTCACATTCCATTGTTCAAAAAGCAGTCATGTGGCCCCAACTAATTTGCAAGAGAGGATAGGAATATAATCTTCCTGTGTTTTCTGAAATGAAAGCAGGAAAAGTGAGCATCTAGCTAGTTTCTGACAAAATTGACTTGGAATAAAAATGGGTTCATATACCTTTCCTCTAGTTTCCATCTTCAAGTAAGTTTTTATTTGCAGATCATGATAATTACTGGCTAGTTTCCAAATGCAAACTCCACAAAGCACAGTCAATTTGATGAAAAATTGCATCTTGCTAATTCTTTGTCTCTGTCTCCTCTCTCTTTAGGAAATAGCCAAATGTTTCCTAAAGATTATTTATGAATTCTACATATGATACTTATTTTCCATCTAATCCAGTGTTTAAATGCTCTTAAACTTATGCCATAATTAGCTTGGGATTTGTAACTACAAAAGAAATGTTTCCCATCCAACATAGAATCCAGGATATGAAATTGGAAGCAAATTGCTTCTTGGTGTGCGAGCAGACATCAGCACTGCATCACGCTTTAGGCAAACACCTGAGGGAAGTAGAGACAGTCTCATGTTGAAAAAAGGAAAACTATGACTTTCTGATTTGGGAAAAGGTAATTGAGGGTTCCATGCCGAGTCCAGTGTGAAATGCTGCTAGAGAACTTCCTTACTTCTTATTTTCACTGAGATGTGGGAGCCCAGAGACTTCTTTTTATTTCATTAGTCCATAAGAAGAAATTGAGTGGTTAAATGGGAAGAACGCAAGGACAGCTGGCAAATTGGTTAACTCAGCAGTCAGAGAAAGAGTCTTCGTAGGTATGTTAATAGCTAAGAATCATAGTCAACAACACTCCTTAGGTACATTTTGTGTCCAGGGGCTGTTCCATGACTGTAGAAATTTAAAATTGTATAGACTCCTGAAATTCTAGGCTTTGAAGCATGAATACCCATAGATTCAGTATGTTATTATTATAAGTCATTTATTCTCCTTTCAGGTGGTAGCTTTAAGTCTATGTGCTATCTGCCTATCTCCCTCCTTCTCTTTCTGTGTGTCTGTCTGTCTGTCTGTCTTTCTCCGTCTCTATCTCTCTGTCTCTTCATCTGCTATAGGAATTACAAATACTTTGGGTGATGGCTCCTCCATCAGCTTGGAACCCTGAGGAAGAACACACAAACCAGACCCTGTAACCCACCCACTCTAGACTTGTATGTAAGCTAGAGAAAAAGAAAAAGAAACATAGTTTTAAAGCACTGAGATTTCAGGACTGTTCGTTCCCACAGCCAACCCTAGTCCATCCTGCCTAATATCTCCCCTGGAGAAGAGCAACTTTAGGTTGACACTGAAGGTTTAGCAAGCACCACATGTAGTGTTCTCTTTGACTAGCAAATATTCAAAGCCCATTCAGTTTGGCTCATATGAAAGGGAAAAGGGTCCACACAGAGCTGTACCCGGGAGCTAAAATGGGGTCACTAAGAATCATATTTTTTCTTTTCTCCTTTATATCTCTTCTTTCACCCATGTTGGCTTCATTCCCAGGCAGGTTCTTCTAGAGTGGAGGCAAGATGGCTTCAGGCTTCTATTTTGACCAGATCAGCAACTTCCATGAAAAAAACAAAATCTTTCCTGACAGTTTCAGGAAAAGTTGCATGTATTCCTCTCACTGCCCTGTTGGGATCACACAGAGAAGCAGGGGTAGACAGGGGGTGCGGTTCTCCCATCAGCCACATCTGGGTCTTGTCCCGCTCCGATATCAGGATTAGTTTCATCTTCCACCCTCCTCCCCCGCCAACGAACTGCATGGACAGAGAGTGGGAAAATATGACCCCCAAAGGAAAACTGGGATACCCTAACCAGGAGGATGAATGAACGCTTGGGAGAAGATGCAAAAAGAGACACCAAATTCAAAAATGCTTCAGTTGGATCACTGAACTCCATCTTCTCTAAGGTCTCTTCCAGCTCTAATAGTCTCTGGCTCTGCTTTCCAGTTCTCCAAAATTTGCTCTAATGGCACACTTATTTCTACTTATTTTCTTACCTCTTTGCAATGAACTATTCCTAACAACAGTTACAATTTAATTTTTAGGTATAATAAAGTGGGAAAGCACTCTGTTCTCTTTTCGCCATTATCATTCTCTTACGTGGGCATCTCTCCACCCCTAACGGCATCATATCCTAACTGCAAGCAAAGCACCTGGGGGATGTAAACCTTATTGCAAGCCCTAGCTTTGCGAACTCAAAGCTGTAAAGTGACCACAAACCATGTAGGGGCAATAAATTCGGTCCCTTCTTTCTATTCAGGGGTATGGTGAGGATAGATGTATGTAAACTCTTTAAGCCCTTCAGAGAAAAGGTGCTATATAAATCCAAGTGATTATTCATATCATTAGCCAACACAAACTGAACCTCCATTCCTTGGAGACTGTGTCATTGCTAATTCCACTGACAGCAGTTGATAAAGTTGACATTTGGTTTTAATGACACCGGCTAATAAGCTGTCAGAACGTTTCACAATCTTATCAAGTAATATATTACATTACAAATATTAAAAATTACTCCTGGAATGAACATAATCTACTTTGGACACTCCACTGAATGAATCTGATATGATATGCCACGTTTTGTTCTTTTCTTTCTCACCCCAGGGAGACGTGCATACTCGTTGGATGTGACGTTGAACGTTTGCAGAGTCTTGTACATTTCTGCGTGCGTGTTCTCTGGGTATGCCTTTCTGATAATGGACATCAGTCTGCATCAGGGTAACTGGTGTTTTGGCTCAATGCTTTGAACTTTTAAAGATACCCACAAACCTGCGGCACCTGGTTCTTCTTCCATACCTTTAGAGCTTTCAATTTTTGAGACCACTGCAATCACTATCATGGAAATAGTGTGGTATTTATAGGAAACTGAAACTGAAATCACAATAATTGCTTTATTTATCAAGAGTGTCCTCTGGATTAGTGCTTCTCATAATTATTAATTTTATCCTTGATACAACTCTTTGAGATAATTTTATCAATTTAACCTCTTATACTGGTAAGTGTCAGAAAACCCAACTCAGACATGCTCAAATAGGAAAGAGGATTTGCTAACTTGCATGAAACTCCAGGGCAGAATCCAGGGTCCTTAAACATGGCCCAACCAAGGGCTCACATGACAACCCCCAAACTTTTTCTCAACCTGCATCTCCTAGATAGATCATATTTTCTGGTTTCCTGTGGTGATTCTCATGAGCTCAAACTTCCGAATACAGCACCCAATCCACCAGGGAAGAGAATTTATTCTTCCATTAGACCAGAAAAGACGCACCAGCATTAAATTTCCTTGATTCTAATTGGCCTGACTTTAATCACTTGACCAGCTTTAAGCCAATTATCAGAACCTGAGGGATAGAAAGCCTGGTTTTACTGCTTGAAACTTAGCCTTCACCCAGGTCGTCTGTTGCACTCTGTGGGGGAGGATTAGAGACACTTCATTCAAAGCAGCCGAATTGAGGATCGAGCGAGCTGGGGTCACCAAAACAAAATCATGATTGGTGGCCATAAGAGTGAAATTGGGGGTGGTGAGAATGGATGCGAGCTTGCAATATCAATCAATATCCGTTCCAGATTGGCATTATCTTTATCCATGAGGAAACAGAGGCTCCAAGAAGTTAAATGACTCCTCTGATACCATATATCTCATGAACGGCAGGACCAGGATTTGGAACAAAGCCCCTGCCCTGTGCCTCAAAGCTACTGTTCACTGTCTTCTGTGACACAGCAGAATGGTAGCCACGCAGAAAGCAGCATAGCCAACTGAGCTTAAAAGGCAGGTCCCATATGTCCATTTTTTGGTGTGGTAGGGTTAGAAAACAGTGTCTCCTGCAATGCAGTTAACCCACACTGTGTACCATTCATAAAGATCACTTACAGGGAGAATCAAAGAATTTGCATTGGGGCGCCTGGGTGGCTAAGTAGGTTAAGTGTCTGCCTTTGACTCAGGTCATGATCCAGGAGTTCCCGGATCGAGTCCTGCATCAGGCTCCCTGCTCAGCGGGGAGTCTGCTTCTCCCTCTGCCCTTCACCCACCTTGTGCTCCCTCCCTCTCTCTCTCTCACTCCTTCTCTCTCTCTCTCTCTCTCTCAGATAAATAAATAACCCCCCCCCAAAAAAAAGAATTGGCATTGGTGGGAAAGATAGTGGGGTGGAAGGAAAATGGCATCCGTGCTCTGTCCACATTCCTGCTGACCTTCCCAGCTTTAGTGAGAAGTGAGGAGAATCATGTAACCTCTCTCAAATGTGAGATAAAGGATAATGGCACCTAACCCCCACACACTGGAGACTGTTAAAAGAAACGGATATCTTCTAGAATGTCTTGTAAACTACCATGTACTTACAAGTATAAGCTGCTGTTATGAAAATGAATAAAAGGAGTTATAGTCAGTCCCCCGTACAGCTCGCAGTGCAGTGCTGGGCAGAGAAGTGTGTCTGTGAATTTGATTTTAAAGATTCTTTTCACAGTTAAAAACTCTGCTCTATCCTGAAACGTCGGGGTCTTAAAATATATTATAAAAGCAATTCCTTGTCACTCTCTGCTGGTTTATCTTCTGTTTGCCTTCAAAATGTTGGAAACCCCAGGGTTCTGTCCAGGACTCTGCCTCTTCTCTCTTCGTGCCCTCTTCTCAGGTGTTCTCCTCCAGCCCTCTGGCTCCCGTAGGGTCTCTATGCCAACAAGCCCCAAAATGCGGCCCCAGCCCTGACCTTCCAGATGTCAGCAACCAACTAGCAATGCAGCACCTCCCTTTAAGCTACGAACTGGCCTTTCAAAATTAAATGGCAAAACCAAAATTCCAGATTTCCGTCCTCATTCATGCCTCCCAGTCCACTCCTTCCCTTATCCTTCACATGGCCATGAGCTCATCCTTAATGACTGTGTCCTGCATCTCTCGCATTTGATAAATCAGCAAGTCTGCTTGACCTCATGCACCTGCAGATCGCAGCCTCAGTCTACCCTCTTCTCTCCACCTCCGCTACTTTCACCCTAGACCAGCCTTCCAGTCCTCAGGCTTTATCCTTGCAACCTTCCTCTAGCAGATCCTTCTCATCCCATCCCTCCCTCTGTGGTCTAGTGTCGAGACAACAGTAGCTTAATGCTTTCCTTTCTTTTTTTTTTTTAATAATAATTTTTATTAAATTATGTTAGTCACCGTACAGTACGTTCCTAGTTTTTTATGTAAATTTCCATGAGTCATTATTTGCGTATAACACCCAGTGCACCATGCAATACGTGCCCTCCTTAATACCCATCACCAGCCTATCCCCCACCCCTCCCCTCTGAAGCCCTCAGTTTGTTTCCCAGAGTCCATAGTCTCTCATGGTTCATTCCCCTTTCTGTTTACCCCCGCTTTCTTCTTCCCTTTCTTCTGCTTTTCAACTGTGCATCAGGTCAACCCACTCCTCTGCTCCACGTGTTACAGTGGCTTCCTGTTGTCCTTGGATGGGTTACTCACTCCTGTGTGATCTAGCCCCGCACAGTTTTCTGATTTCATATCTCGTAACTCTTCTCTTAGCTCACCAGGCTTCAGCGTCTTCACCCTTCTTTTGTTCCATAGAACTCCTGCCTTAGAGACCCTTCACTAGCTGTTCTCTCCGTGGGAAGCCCTATTGCCCTTGATTTTCTTCACAGATGATTCCTTCAGACCAGGAAGATTTCAGCTTAAATATAACCCCCTCAAAAGAGCTTTTTCTAACCACGCAAACTGACTTAGAGACCCATCGTCACTCTTAATCACATAATCTATTTCATAACACTTAACACTACCCTCTATTTTTGTTTATTTAGTTGTTTATCTCTATGTAATCAGAGATTTTAGATTATGTACGACTGCACTGCCCAGGCCTAGAACAATGCCCATCACTACTGAGGGAATGAATACATGGAAAAAATACGATGAATTAATGATGACTTATGGCTTCTATTTAAAGCATGGCCCATCTGTGAGTAACCTGGCCATAGATGATTGCCATATATATGAGATTCCTAGTTCTGTGAGGACAGGAACAAGCTCTAAAGTCCTGGAGCCCTGGAACCTAATCAGGTGAATTGAATAAATAGGTCTTTATATCTGCCTCATCACAGAGAAATGGCTTGAGATTTCCTGTGGTTATGACCTGTACTTCCGTTCAGAGTAAAAGGGCTGCATGGTACGGGAAAGAGCTTGGATCCAAAGTTAGCCAGGTCCAGGCTGGAATTCCTGCTCCATCACTGACTGGTCATGTGGCCTTACATTAACTTAACGTCTCTGACTTGCTGTTTTGTCAACTGTAAAGTGCCGATAATAATAACTCATTTCACCAAGTTCTTGTGAGAGTCAATAAAACTTAACAGGACACCTCACACATGGAAGATACCCAATAAATGTTACTTCTTCTCTTGTATCTTCATTTGTCATTGATTATAATAATTCACATGGTTCTTTCTGAGAATATCATATATGTGAGCCACTGAAGGTATCTAGGCGGAAGGGATCACATAAATGAAAAGCCCTTGGTCCATGTGTATGGCTATTTTCCACTATCTCTTCTGCTGCCACTCTCCCCACTCCCCTCATGCTCCCTGATCTGTGTCCCACGAGGTAGACCTACATGGACTCCATCAATGGCTTTTCTTGCCTCCTGGATTCTGGTTGGGTTTCACCAATGGGGAGCATCAGCAGGAGATTAGAGAGAGTGAGGAGACTGTGGTCAGGGACTGCGTTCCTCTGGCTCAATCTCCCCAGGATGGATGAGGGCTAAGTGCCTCCTTCCACTGAGGGTCATAGCCCTTTCCTGACTGGTTTCTAGTAACTGTTCCTTCCCTTTCCACCTTCAGCCCAGGAGTGCTGAAACCTCCCAAGGTAGTGATTATTCTTGGGGTTTCTATGCAGCCTGCTAACATGTTTGTAAATATGTATTTAAACTCTCCTCGAAGTACCCAATTTGAGTGTACCATCTGCTCCCTACCCTGATTCTGCCTGAAACAGCCCCTGTCCCTGAGGAGCTCACACGCTAAGAACTCATCATACCAGAAGTCATTAGTACAGAATGGACCATGGCAAGAGTTCTTCACTGCCATTTTACCTACCTCATGGTGCATCCAAAATTCAGCAAAGTATATTGACTATTCATTACTTTCCCCAAGAAGCCACCAAAAATATCCAGGTGCTTATGACAACAGACAGAATTGTCAAGTGCTGTATGTCAAACATTATTTCTTTTTGATCCCATGGAACTTTTCAATAATTGACCCATGCCCGGGTCAATCCTAGGCCAACTGGACCGGACTCTAGGAGGTGGAGCTCAGGCGCCTGTATACTGGCAAAACCAACCTAGGCGTTTCTACCATGAAGCCAGGCTGAGGACCATGGCTTTAAATATTCCTGAAGAGTCTAAAGCAGAGGTCCCGGTACTGGATAAAACACCATTCTGGGGGCGCCTGGGTGGCACAGTGGTTGAGCGTCTGCCTTCGGCTCAGGGCGTGATCCCGGCGTTATGGGATCGAGCCCCACATCAGGCTCCTCTGCTGTGAGACTGCTTCTTCCTCTCCCACTCCCCCTGCTTGTGTTCCCTCTCTCGTTGGCTGTCTCTATCTCTGTCGAATAAACAAATAAAATCTTTTAAAAAAAAAAACAAAACAAACCACCACTCTGGTCATTCGCATCCTCACCCGGAAATAGTTCCTAGTCTCTACCCACCTACACATGCCTCTGCTTCCATTGACTCATCACATGGACTCATTCTCATAGCACACATTCTTCTAATAACTCCAGTTAATTTGGCCACCAAAGCATGAAGGGCTTGTCTTATAAGCTATAAGGCATTTCTCTTCAATGTACTAAACAGTGGCCCCTTGGCTTTAGTCTTCATCTCCAAGGATAAGAAGCATGCTGCCATGGCACCTGCCAGGAACCCCCAGTCCACAGCCTGCCAGCCCAGCAGTGGCCTGCGGCCTCCACCTTCCGGGGATGACCACACAGGTACAGCACACCCTATACCACCACAGAAAGAAATTATTTTCAGGAATTGGTTTCATTAGGGATACATTTTTCACATCACTTAGCATATTGAGAATGTTTTAAAAGACCTCATAATCACAATCATCAAAGTGTATTTATATAAAAAAGTATAAGTACCCATCCTTAAACAGATCAAGGGACCTTGGTAATGACCTCATTCAAATCTCTTAATGCACATGGTTTTGTATTACAACTGTCCCCATCCCCAAGAGCCAATATATGTGATAATTCCTTGTAAAATATAGCATCTTCTATACATACATTGGATTATCATTACTGTTTCAATGATTACAACTTCAGAGCCCCCCCCCAATTCCAAAAATACATTTAAGATAAAGTAAGCAAAAATAAATTAAATGCATCCAAACCATTTAATAATTCTAGTGCTGGGAATGGAAAAATGTCCAATTATTATAGCAATGCTAATAAAAACTTTACAGATGACAAATCTAAGTAGGTTTAAATCCGACCATGCAAAGTTATGTTCTAACCGTATATTTGAAGCTAATTTTCTGGTAAGAAGTTTACATGAACCAGAAGAGGGGTCATTGGAGCAGTTAGTGAAGAGGGAATGGCTTTTGGAAGCCAGAACCACAGTGCTACTCATGTGCTTAACTCCAATATCACATAGCTAGTGCTAACTCACCAAGGGGCAAACCCATTCTAACGGACTTCCATCGTCCTGGTCAGCTGAGACCTCACTTGTACCGGTGACCCTGCAGTGCTGCTGTGGACCGCAAACAATCTACGTCGGCCATAGAGAAGGTAGATTGTTCTCTCTTGCTTGGCCTTCATGTCAGTTCATTGTGAATAACACTTGATGCGAAATGTAAAGAAATAATATAATGTGACTAGAGCACATAATTAGACACTGATATATCAGGGACTTTTGTATGTAATTATTCATAGATTTGTTCGGTAAATATGGTGTGAGCAGCTAGGAAGCACTGGCCCCAGGCTATACCACAGGGAGCTACAGGGCCACAAGGCATGGTGCCTGCTGATTTAGCACGCGTGGGTGTATGCTGGAGAAACAGACACGGTTTTTGAAATAATGGTATCTGATAAGTGCCATGATAGACAGGTGAACAGGGAAAGATGGGGGCAGGGAGAAAGGAAGGATCTGGCTGCATGGGAAATAAGGAGGTTTGGCCTGCCCTAACTTTCCTTCTAGGTATGTCATTGCTTCTAGCCTACATTGGCTGCTTGGACTTAACCTTTTGCTTACTCTACCTTTCTATACAGTCTTCTGCTTCCAACTTGGTCTTGCTGGGTGGGCTCTCTAGATTCCTGGCACAGTGCTATCATACTGACCCTTCTTACCTCCTCTGACCCTTCTTACCACTGTAAGGTGACTTGATCGATTGAGCCTGATAGTCCCAGACGCTCGCTTAGATCACTATTTATAAGGCTTTGGCTCAAAAGACAAAACCTTCCTGAGTCTTCATGTCCTCAGATACTAGAAACACTCAGGGAGAGAGAAATTATACACAAGAAAAGTTAGAAAAAATTATACACAAGATACATGGTACAGACCCTAGAGAATGTCATAGACCTCCCCCTCACTCCAGTGAATGGAAACCTTTACTCTTACTGTGATTATTATTATTCCCAAATCTTTCAAATGTTGCAGCGTTTCTGGGTTCATGCTGTTTTTCTACTTTGATACCCTGTTCTTGTGTTTCGGGGATCACCACGCAGGCTCCTAGTCCCATAAGGACAACCAGGCCATGTGGAGTTCGACGCTAACCACCATTCAAATGTCCTCACTCATGGTGCAGTGTGGGGGACGACAGGCTGCCTCAGGAAGATGGCTTGGTGGGCAAGGGCCAAGAGGGCCTGGGGGGCCTGGAGCAGAAGAGAACAGCACATGCACCAGCCACAGACCCTCAGTATCCAGGAACCTGGGATGATTCCCCAGAACTTATGGGAATGGATGCCCCTCCATCCCTCTGGGAGTCTGGGGGACTCGTAGTGATGCCAAGGTCACCACACTCCAAAACACATTTGCCTTTTCTCCTGAAGTCAGATCCCAAGGAACTCCTTAGCCTTGCTATTGGGGACAGGACCAGGAATTCCACTCCTGAGACACACCCAAGACACCTATAGCCTACAAAGGCTCCTTGCATCCTCCCAACACAGGTTCATAGGCATCCGACTCAAATGTCCTTCCCCACTCTGCATCAGGACTGCGTGTAGGGAGCCCCTCACCCCCAGGAAGATGGCCCGCTGGGCTCAGGTGGCCCATTCACGCATGCCTACAGGACTTGGGTACCTCAGGGCAGGAGGTGGCAGGGACCCCCGTGTGACTGTGCCTACAACTCCCACCCTGCCCACTGGATAGGTCTCATGGTCAGGTCCATGCAGGGACAGCCTGGGTCACTGGTGGACCTTTGGGGGACACACAGCCCTGCCAGGGGCCTATTTTGATACCCTCTTTGTGGTTTTGTGGCTCTGAAATAATAAATATGGGGAAGATTTTAAAGTGAAAGTCTAAGTAGATACCTCCCCCTCCAGGAAATGAAGCTTAATTCCGACCCTCCACTGTGGACTGGACTTAGTGACTCAGATCTGAAGAGCAGAGAATAGGAAGTGGGAAAGCAATAACTTCAAGGGGAAAAATCTGGGAAACACCACTTTAACCAAATGATCATGGTTACATCTCAGTGATATCATGTACCCTGATATGATGTGATGAGAAGGGCATTTCATATCTGTGCTATTCTTTCTCGAAACCCATAATCCCGATCTAATAATGAGAAAAAGTCCAATCTAACAAAAATTGAGGTACTTTCTACAAAATGCTTGATCAGTGTTCCTTAAAATTGTCATGATCATGAAAACCAAGGAAAGAGAAAAACTGTCACAGAGCAGAGGAGACTAAAGAAACACAGCACCTACATACAGTGTGAAACCCTGAATCAGGTGGATACTGGAAGAGTCTGGTGTTGAGTTAATAGAGGCGTACCGATTTGACAAATACACCATGTTAATGTAAAAAGTTAACATGGAGGGAACCAAGGTCTCTCTGTATCTTCTTTGCAACTCTTCTGTAAATTTAGAGTTATTCCAAAGTAAAACGTTATTTTAAGTCAAAACACTTTGCCAAGTCTCTCTTTATTAGGACTTTTCTAATGTTCCTGTGGCTTGGCCACTCAAGACATAGACGTTTCTGCCACGTTTCTACTTCATTGAAATACAATCATAAATAAACCTATTTTTTTTTAAATCTTCAATTTTATTTTTTACACACACATATACATATTTACTTTTTATTAGGAAAGATTCCAAACCTAAATAAAAGTAGAGAGAGCCTATATCAAACAAAGGGCTTCTGCACAGCAAAGGAAACCAGCAACAACATGAAAGGGTGACTTATGGAGTGGGAAAAGACATTTGCAAATCATGTGTCCATGAAAGGGTTAATATCCCCCCAAATAAAGAAGTCATACAACTTGATAGCAACAAAAAATCTGATTTAAAAAATGGGCAGAAGGGCACCTGGGTGGCTCAGTCGGCTGAGCGTGTGACTCGTGCTTTCGGTTCAGGTCATGATCTCATGGGTTGTGGGGTCGAGCTCCTCCCTTGGTGGGTGGTCTGCTTGAGGTTCTCCCTGTCCCGCTGCCTCTCCCCTTTGCTCTCATGCTCTCTCTCAAATGAATAAATAAATCTTCTCAAAAAATGGGCAGAAGAGCTGAATAGACATTTTTCCAAAGAAAACATACAAAGGGCCAAGAGGTACATGAAAAGGTAGGGGTTCAACATCACTTTGATTTGACTTGCAAATCGAAACCACAAAATCACTTCATACCTGTTGACATTATTGATCTGTTGGCCTCAAGTCTTGTCATATTTTATATCCTAAGTTTATCTTTTAGAAGTGTAATATTTGTCTTTTTAAAAAAATTTTTTATTATAATAATTGTTTTTGTTATATTATGTTAGTCAGCATACAGTACATCCCTGGTTTTTGATGTAAAGTTCCATGATTCATTAGTTGCGTATAACACCCAGGGCACCATGCAATACGTGCCCTCCTTTCTACCCATCACCAGCCTATCCCATTCCCCCACCCCCTCCCCTCTGAAGTCTTCAGTTAATATTTGTCTTTATGGTTTATTTTATTTGCTATCTTTTTTTTTTAAGATTTTATTTATTTATTTGACAGAGAGAGACAGCAAGAGAGGGAACACAAGCAAGGGCAGTGTGAGAGGGAGAAGCAGGCTTCCTGATGAGCAGGGAGCCTGATGCGGGGCTCGATTCCAGGACCCCGGGATCATGACCTGAGCCGAAGGCAGGCGCTTAACGGCTGAGCCACCCAGGCACCCATATTTTATTTGGTATCCTTTGTATTGAAGGGTATATCTTCTGAATTTAGGCAAGTTTGTATTTTTCTTCTACGATGGTTCCCTTTAAATCAATTTGGAAATTTACACTCCAAGTCTCTTTCTTTCCAACCTAATGTCTATTGGCTCCCCCTCCCCCATGAGCAATACTGAAATTATCTAGCAACTTCCTCTTTCTGCAGGCCATATCCTCAGCATCTAATTTGAGGTGTTATCCCTTTACTCTCAGTTGAAATCCATAAGACAATTTGCAAGTTTATTGAACTTTTCATATGCTTTCCCCATCTTCCCCCCCCACCCCGCAATCTGGGGCAGAGGTATTCTATTTCCATTCTTAGAACGTAAAGCCATTTATACTATTCTTTCTTCCTAAGAACCATCATTTAGTCTTAATTCTGCAGGGAACTATATCCCCGGTGCTCACCACCAGTCATACATGATACCTCTCTGGTCACTTTGGTTTTTTGAAACCCATTCTCTAGCAGATTCCTCAGGAAGGACTCATGGGACAATATTGCCTGAGTTTCTGTGCCTTTATAGTGGACTGTCGATTTGCTAGAAAATTCTTGTCTCGCAGTTTCTTTCCTTGAGTAAATATGTGGTTTCAACGTCCTCTGGCAAAAAACGTTGTGTCCAAAGTCTGATGGCAATCTGACTTTCTTTCCCTTATAAGTGACTTGATCTTTCTGGCAATTTTTTTCTTTTTCTTTGAAGTCCACTAGTTTTACTAGAATAGTGGCTATTGTAGGTTGATTTTCCCAGGTACGAATGTACCTTTCACTGTGAAGTTTCAAGTCAGTTCTATTCACGTATTGCATGGTGCATAAATAAACCTATTTTTAAGAGCCTCATATTTTTTTCTCTTTTGGGGAAACAAGTGTTCCCATCAATCAATATATAATTTCTTCAGGATAAACGTAATTAACGATTTTTAAACTTCTCCTAATGAGTGTGTCATTGGGGAAATAGATTCAAAGCATGATCTGATTGACAATGATTTAATATTCTTCATGTGGGCGTTATTTCTTCATGAACAGAGCACTTTACAGACACTTCAACAACTGGGTATTGTGATTGGCTAGCATCACTATGTTCACTTCAATGAGAAAACCAGGGTACAGAAGATGTAAGTCACTTGCACTGAATTCAGGTAACAAAATCAGTAAATTTTCCTCAAAGATTTGTGTCCCAATCCCAATTCCTGTCATGTCCCATAATGACATTATCTGGATTTAAGGATTTGGTTGACCCCATCGAAGATTAACATTTTCAGGATCCTAAAAGAATGAGGTATTATACATTTGTGAATTGTCTCAAGTTTGCATCTTAGCTTCTAAGTTTTCATTAAATAAAAAGAAATAAATAAGAAACTCTTCATTGTATAGGTAAAAAGGAGCAACATGTAACAAAATGAAGTTCAAAGTTTTATCCCTGAATTCTTGGTGAAATTTCCTAATCATTCCTCCCAAGGAGAGTTGAGTCTCCATTCTTCATGATGTCACTGTAACTTGCGGCTTCCTGCACTGCTATGCATCTCACATTATAATTGTTTTACGTGTATGTGTCTATCTTCTTTGTTAGAATGTGGGATCCTTGAGGGCAGGAACCATGTCTCATCCATCTTCATGTTCCTAGGACTTAGTTCCTGAAACACAATATATGCTCAATTAATGAAGCAATATTTATTGTTGTCTAAAGCCTGGAAGTTTTTAAAAGTTCTCCTTAGTAGTTCTGTACCAAATGAGCCCACTAGGAATGAGATTGTCAGGAAGAGTTACAGTGCGAGAGACTCGTAGGGTGGGTGGTAGGGAGCAAGCATGTGAAAGATAAAAGGAGGAAGGAGGAACAGGCAGGGAGAGACTCAGACTGCAATGCAGAGCAGACAAAGTCTCAGGTGATTCCTTAGGGAGCTCCGGAGCAAAGACTGCCTGTCAGAGTCGTGCCCTTCCCCCCACACACACACACCAGCCACCACCGGGCAAAATGGCGTAGTCCTAATGTCCCAGAAGAGTGTGATCTCACTCAAATCCTGCGGCCAGTCCCATGGGTGTTGCAGCTGGAGGATATCATTGAACACCAAGCTCTTGCTTGAAGAGCTATCTCAGTCCTGCACCTCAATGGTGGCCACCAATTCTCAAACGCTTGCTATGCCTGCTTCTGGCTAGTGACCACCACGTTAGCAATATGGATGCATATGCTTCCCAATTATTGGAACCTGACTCCAGATCTATCAGCAACTTGTAAGGCAGTTTAAGCAACCTGAAATACTTACTCCACTTTTTATTTATTTATTTATTTTTAATAATAATTTTTATTATGTTATGTTAGTCACCATACAGTACATCCTTAGTTTTTGATGTGGTGTTCCATGATTCATTACTTGCGTATAATGCCCAGTGCACCATGCAATACGTGCTCTCCTTAATACCCATCACCAGCTTATCCCAATCGCCCACCCCATTCCCCTCTGAAACCCTCAGTTTGTTTCCCAGAGTCCACAGTCTTTCATGGTTCATTCCCCCTTCTGTTTACCCACCCTTCATTCTTCCCTTCCTTCTCCTACCAATCTTTTTATGGCTGAAATTAGTTAGGATGCCAAAAGAGGGCTATGACAAGAAAATGTCATGAGTTTGTAGGCACAGGTGTAAAATGACTCGGGTTTTCACAGTAAGCTATTACTTTGTGACCTGTGTTAGCAATTATGGAACATTTATTGTACGAGTAAATTACAGTCTCATATTATGTCATATATTTTGAGGAAGATGGGTCGACAACATGCTAGAGTGAAAACCAAATGTATTTTGAGTCAGACAAAGCTAGGTTTGAATCCCAGACCTGCCACTGACAAGCTATGCGTGTTCAGGCAAATTACTTAGCTTATTCGAGCCCCAGTCTCCTCATCTGTAAAATAGAGATGATAATACCAACCCGACAACTTCTACATATAATGAAGAATTTATGTGAAATTTTAAGCGAACATATGTTGATTCCTAATGACCCCTGATTGCTCCTGATTGCCTTACAGCCATTCTCTGCCTAACGATGCTCAGAAGCAAGGCATCACTGTCAAGCTCTGAGTTTCAAGATAGAGTGTGGTTTGCTTACGTCTACAGGAGCATTATAACCTTGAAAACCAGACTAATGCAAGAAAGAAGAAAGGATTTCTCAGAAATTGCACTGCTGGGTTTTTTTTTTCTATTTCTTCTTTATTTTTTAATATATAAGGAACTGGAACTTGGAGGACTAACTGCAGAGGAAATCACGGAGCAGGGGAGAATAAAGGAATAAAATCAAGGGAAACCACGCTCTCTAAGGAAAAGAAGACTTCGGATCCCAGGGACTAGTTTGGAAGAATTTAACGTGGATGAGACCAGATGCTCCCTGGCTCACTAAGAAGAGAACTAACACAGCCCACCCATGCTGAGACTTGGGTGCAGTGATAGGACCACAGGGTCGTGAGCAGGTATCCAAAGACACAAGGCCCAGGGACAGTGGTGTCTCTCTGTGGTTACTACTCCAAGGTCCACATGATCCCTTGTGGATTTTTTGCCTAGCCCACAGCTTTACAAATAGTCTCTTTATTACACTCTACTTAAATTATCCTCATTTTGATGTGCCATCTGTTTTCTGCTGGGAACACTGATTTTATAGATCTTAATATCGTAATGTCAGAAGTTCAAACTTACCTAGGAAGATTGTAGAAACCAGATGCTTTTATTGGACCATGAGATAACAAAAGAATTATTTTGGAAAATAGAAATATATGCCAGAATACTGTAGTTTCTTGAGGACCAAGTTCTGACAAATATGTCAAATTTTTTAACTGAAAAAAAAAGAAGTCAAATTCATTTTCAAATTAAAAAAAAAAGAATTTCTCTAAAAATTCAAACAGTGTCTTTTCCTGTTCCCTTCCCAAATGATTTCGTGAAACGTGTGGCTGAGTAAGGAAGAGGTCTGTGGGTGGAAGGGATAGGGAGAGGTGGTTCAGCACAGGATTTGGAACCTGAGCAGAATAAAGAGGATGTCTGCCTTGCAAGGCTGCTCAGCACAGAGGGCTGGAGTCACTCAACTGTTGAAGGACACTCTCATAAAGGGGTGGCCTGCCATGGGATGTCAAAATCAGAATGGGTTCTGGAAGGTGTTTGTTTGTGAATGTGATCTTCAGGATAATTGGGCCCAAGCAGGGCAAGGAGAGTACGCACCTAGGGGGATGACTGTATCGGCAACTGGGTTTGGGATGTCAGAGCTCAAGAAGGGTGGGGAAGCATTCGTGCAGAGTATTATCCCCACACAGCATCGGAGCCTGAAAGAGGTGGGGAAATTTCTACGTGGGGGACCCAAGGTGGCCCAGTGCAGGGTATCAGAGCCCAAGCAGTGGGGAGAAGATACCTCTGCAGTGGAAGGGCAACAGTAGCAGCTCAGCCCGAGGTACTGGAGCCCAAGCAACGTAAGGAAGACATTTATCAGTGAGAGGAGCAATGGTGGCCGACAGGTGTGTCAGAGCTTAGGCAGGGTGAAGAGGGTGTCCGTGAGGGATCAGGGATTGGCAGTGGCATGGTCCAGTAGAGGATATGAGATCCCAAGCTGGGTGAACAGATGGCCTCTGCAAAAATGAGGAGGAGATGGGGCACCTAGGTGGCTCAGTCATTAAACATCTGCCTTTGGCTCAGGTCATGATTCCAGGGTCCTGGGATTGAGCCCCACATTGGGCTCCCTGCTCGGCAGGAAGCCTGCTTCTCCCTCTCCCACCCCACCCCCCTGGCTTGTGTTCCCTCTCTCGATGGCTGTCTCTCTCTCTCTGTCACATAAATAAATAAAATCTTTTAAAAAAAAAGTGAGGGGGGGCAATCTCACAGGAGACAGGTTACAGACAACAGAAATGATCAAATAAATAAATACATTAAGGAAAATGGAGTCAAGATTCTCACTATTAAAAAGGAGAATTCAATATATAAAATGTGAGAAAACCACAAAGAACCCTGTAGTGTTGAACTGGAATTGCAGATATGGATATAATCCCATGGTTTATAATATATAAACAGATACATACGGCAGTGCGTAAGATGTAGATGTGTACATATGCATATCTAGAGTATGTGCATATACTCCCCAACTCTGTCCACAGAAAAGACCTAAGAGCAGCATCACTGCAACAGCAGCAATCGCACATAGCCCTCACGTCTTGCTTTCTAAATACTTTTTCCACTAAAAGAGTCAGGGTTCCTTGGAGAAATGGCTAATTCCAGAGCCGTAACAGGGAAAGTACAAAATGAGCCTGGAGTATCTTTATTGGCTAGAATGTAAAGAAGTGTTTGAAGATGGATGGGGACACATCAAGAGGACACATAAGCCAGCTTAAAAGGGCCCCCACTAGTCAAATCACAGACAATTAGAGCATCAAAAATTAATAAGAGTAATGGATTATGAGCTATTGAACAAAAGAAGAATCCAAGTGTCTATACTAATATAAATATACCAATTGAATAAATTGAAAGATTGATGAGTAGTGGGATATTTACATAGTCTCTTACATAGTACCTCCCTTCAAAAAGTCTATTAACCACAACGGAAAAAGGAATAATTTTAGAGTGGAGATATCTAGCAGAATCCACTTAATAAAGTGGTCAAAGTTAACATCACCAGTAATGGGACAAGTGCAAATGACGTTATGTCCTGACAAACAAGAAAAAAATGAGAACACAGTGTCACTTCAATGATAGTCCAGCCAAAGGTGCATATTGCAAACCTAATCATGAAGAGACAGCAGACAAACCCAGATCAAGGGATATTCGACAAAATAACTGGTCTGCACCTGCAAGAATGTCAAGGTCATGATAGTCAAAGAAAGGTTGCGGAATTGTCATAGACTCAAAGCAGCTAAAGAGGCACAATATCTAAATACAACCCTCAACCGCATCCTTTTGTTATAATTAGGGCACTTGGAGAAACTTAAAAGGGGTCTGAAAATTAGGTAGTAATGTATCAATGCTACCTTCTGATTTTGGTAGTTGTTCTGTGATTATACAGGAGAATGTTCTTGGTCATAGAAGATGAGTACTTAATTACATGGGTCATGGGACATCATGTAAACAATTGATTTTCACATAGTTCAGGGGGGAAGAAAAGGAAATTCTTCAAGCTGTCCTTGCAACTTTTATTTAAATCTGATACCGTTTAGAAATCACTCTGAAAAAGTTATTGACTGTTTCATCACAACAGAGCACTAAGTGTCCGGCCCCTCAGTCATTTTGAATATGCAAATTTGGTGCTTCATGAGTATTCTCGCCTTTTATAGTTCCTTCAGCAAAGACAATTCAGACCTTCTTTGGAAGATAATCTGGGTCATATAACTTATAGGGTGTCAGCTGGCACCATGACAATCCCAGTGAGATTTCTTTCTCTTTTTTTAGCTAACTGCTTCCACTTAGAAATGAAACTTTAAATATTCTGCTCTGACCTTTTTGCCTGGGAGGAGAGTTTAATTACCTGCCCAGTTTACATAAATTATGTCGCCTGTTTGTCTAAAATTGAATCCTGGGCAGAGATCAATATGGCCTCAGAAAAGCCAGAGCAAATGACTTCTCTCAAATGCCATCAAAGGTCACAGGAACCTTTCCTGCTTGGATGGGGACACATTCTGTTCGACAACCTGGAGCCTGTCACAGGCCTGCTGCCTGCCGCCTTGGGTACCAACCACAAGAGAATGATTGATCATCAGTTAGAGGACATTGGGTACAAACTCCCTCAGGAGTCAGCTGTGTGGAATTAATTGAATACCATGATGAGTCTGATTCATCATTCTCAGAAAAAGAGAGAGAGAGAGAGAGTGAGAGAGAGAGAAAGTGGTACAGAACACACCCAGAGCTTGATGCATGAGGCCTTGTGAGGTAAACTAATCTATACTCAGGATCCTGATGGTCACAGGTTGTGCTTGTGCTGTTTGGTTGCAATTTCACAAAATTTTCCAGGAAAAGAGTACCTTTGGGTCTTTCTTTTGTTCTATTATTATTTCTTTCAGGAAGGAGATACTCCCTGAGTGCCAACGATGTGTCTGGCTCTATTCAAATAACTACATTCTAAAATATTTCATAGTAAAGATCTACAGAAGATATAAAAAGATTTCAGACAGAGATAGGATTTTCATCTGGGATATCCAGAGAAAGAATCATAGAAGATATAACATTTAATTGGTAACTTGGAGAAGGGGTATGATTATAGTAAATATTTGGGAAATGAAGGCAGGAGGAATAAAAAAAGCAATGTCATAGAAATTGTGCAAATTTGAAGCCCAGCAATGACTTCAATATGACCAGAGCACCACCATTAATAGTCTTGGAAAGAGAGGATAGCTCATGGGTGCTCAAGTCTGGCCCTTAGAAAACATATGCATTTAGCATAAAACCAGAGGGTGAAGAATGAATGGTCAAGAATAAACAAAAACATGTGGAAAAACTGGAGAGTACCAGTAGCTTAAAGACAAAAGAAGGAGAGATCCCGTTAGGAAAAAAAAAGTAATGAACAAGGTCAAAAGGTAGAGAGAGGTCAAGAAGAGTAGAGCTGAGACAATGCCACTGACAATGTGACTGCAAAGCCATTCCAGCCTCAGAAAGCACGGAACACACCAGATCTCAAGGACAAGGAGGAGACTGTTGGGAAAGTCAGTGCAAGAGTCATAGATTGGCCTTTCTCATAGTTTGGTGGTGAACGGAGATAGAATGGAGGTAAAGGTAGTAGTAGAAAGAGGGAAAAGAAGGAAAAGAAGAGGAAAGGGGATGGGTTTGGTTGCGAAAAGCCAAAGCATTGTGGTAGGCAGAAGGTTTGGGCACAACATAGAACAAGCAGTGGGTGCTATAATAAAAACAACAGATCACTGCTATATCAAGTTCTCTTGGTGGGAGAGGTGAGAGGAGATGAAATTGAAAGTACAGCTTAGGTGACTTTATTATTTTACACGCATTAGCAGATGACATAAATGTGCAAGAAGAAAAGGAAGTGTAAGGAAGGAGAGAAAATTTGAGGAATAGTCAATTGTGAAGAGCAAATATTTGGGGGGTATTTCAAACAAATGCAAAAAACTTTTGTATTGAAAACTAAAGAAACCTGTCAAGGAAGGGTAGGGTAAACTATTGTAAAATACCCTAATAAAAAGAACTCAAGAATTTAATGGCTTGCAGAATAAGATGTCTACTTCTTTCTCATTCCCCAGGTGAGGTATCCAGGTCAGTGGTGGCTCTTCTGCACTCTGCCATCTTAGGGCTCAAGTCTGTGATGGCTCTGTCGTGTTCAACATGTGACTTCCAAGTTTATTCTGAGTGCCACCACCCCAGAAGTTCTGAAAGAGCTTAGAAGAATGTGCATGGGGTTTTTATGTCCCAGACCTGGGGGCGGTATGTATCATTTCTGCTCATATTCCATTAGCAGGAATCCAGTTCCATGGCCCACCCTGATATAAATGAATAGCTAGCCATTTCTATGAAATCTATCACTATTCTAAGAGATCAGGACTAATATTAATACTTCATCTCTCTTAAGGCTTAGAAAGTTCTTCCCCAAAGATTGAAACAAAGGAAGGCAATACTAAATTATTCAGGAAACAAGCTTCAAAGTCTGAAGAACATCAAGGGCCACAGGCTTGCTGGAGCTCTCCTTGGTGCTGAGCATGGGATAGCTGTCCGGATCATTCAATATAAATAAGATTGTCATGAAAAGGGTAAGAAGCACCATTGTACATAGACCTTGAGGTGTTCTATCAAAAGTAATTTTGCTGCTCTTATAGGAAATTCTCTTAAATATTTTANAGGAAATTCTCTTGAATATTTTAAGGTTCGCCTACTTGATGGGAATGATTAAATCAAGGAATGCAAGGAGTCTTGAACTGAGAAGTAGATAATCTGGAATACAGTCTAATGATTTTGTCGTTCTCTGATGATTTAGCCAAGTCACTGCTTTCCCCTGGTTCTCAATTTTCCCTCTCTAAAATGCTGATAATAAGCTCAGTGGATCTTGTAATCTTTCCTAGCTCAAAACTAAATATGTAGGGGCACCTGGGTGGCACAGCGGTTGAGCGTCTGCCTTCGGCTCAGGGCGTGATCCCGGCGTTGCGGGATCGAGCCCCACATCAGGCTCCTCCGCTATGAGCCTGCTTCTTCCTCTCCCACTCCCCCTGCTTGTGTTCCCTCTCTCGCTGGCTGTCTCTGTCTCTGTCGAATAAATAAATAAAATCTTTAAAAAAAAACTAAATATGTAGTAAGGCCTTCTAGAGTTGACAATGTTTTCTTGCATCTAGTCTCATGAAGCAAGAGCTCAAGTGAATATGCAGAAGTAAGACATTCTCAAACCAGTCTTTGAATACAGATTCGAACTTCTCTGTGGAAGGTAGTTTTGTACAAGTTTCAAGAGACTTAAGTAAGTTCATGCTTAAGGAAATATGAGAAACCTAGGTGTCTGTAGAGAAGAATATATAATTATATTTAGTAGAGAAAATTAAAAGCAATCAAAATGTACAAATTCAGTAGCAATATTAAACATATGAATATACGCTGTTGTTAAAAATAAGATTTTTAAAGTTTAGTTAGTACAATGCATATTGAGGAACATTAAAATATTTGGTTAATTATTTAAGATAATGGAAATAAGCCATGCTTCCATCTCTAAAAATGTCAACCCTTCCCAACACTCTCTTGCATTTCCCCTTAGCTCCTTTCACGACCTAAAATCTATATATTCTACTTATCACCTTTATTTTTATCTCTCCAAACTGAGATGTATGCTCCAGGAGGGTCACAGTAAGTTCTGTCTCTTTTTTCTCCTGCTTTCAACCTCAGTTCCTAGAAAATTGCTTGGCAGATAATAGGCATTCAATAAATATTCATTGAATGGGTAAATTTAATGTCAAGTGAAAAAACAGATAAAATTAGATATACAGCATGACCATTCTAATTTTATAAAGCTAAACCTGTGTATATGAGTCTGAATGTGTTTTAGATATTTATCACAAATTTATTTCATCTAGAAATGCAAAAACATAATGGCAGTTTAAAATAGCTGCTCAGGGGCACCTGGGTGGTTCTGTCAGTTAAGTGTCTGCCTTCGGCTCAGGTCATGACCCCTGGGTCCTGGGATCAAGTCCGGCATCAGGCTCCGTGTTCTGTGCTCCGTGGGGAATCTGCTTCTCCTTCTGCCCTTCCCTCCCCCACCCCGTGCTCACGTTCTCTCTTTCTCTCTCACTCCCTCTCTCAAATAAATAAATAAAACTTTTAAAATAAAATAAAACAGCTGCTCAGTTTTTTAAACTTAGGTGATTTCCTTTCATTTTAAATTCAATATGATAAGCAATCAGATTTAGTTGTGTGTGTGTCTGGGTATGTCTGTATGTCTGTGTGTGTGACTATGTCTTTGTGTGTTTGTGTATCTGTGTCTGTACATGTGCGCTTGTGTGTCTGTGTGTGTGTGTGTCTATGTCTGTGTAGTCAGGCTGTGCTGATAACTCCTGGTCCCTTTCTTCTACCATGGGGTAGCACTGATATAAATTCTCCTCATCTCATCTTTAGGTTTGGCTTCCTCTATAGTCTGTTTTCACCACCAGCTCTTGCTTGAACTGCCACAAAACCTTTTAACAGATCTCTTTTTGTGGTCACTTTTGACCCTACAATCCACTCTTCATATAGCTTTTATAACTTAAACCTATAAAATTGATCCTGCCATTCTGCTATTAAAAACCCTCAGTAGCGTTCCTTCACACTCAGAATAAAATCCAAACTCCCATTAACTATGCCTAAAAGACTGGCCACTTGCCCAACTTCAGCTCTTGGCAAGCCCTTCCACACTCTCTTCACTTTGCTACACTGTTTCCCTGCTCCTCAAGACATAAACACATGTGTTCATCTCAAACCTTCGTATTGGATTCACCTCTGCCTGAAATGCCCCTCCCTGAGATTATTTTAAGCTGGCTGCTTCTCATTTTCCTGGTCTCTGATCAATACACTTCTTTTTTTTTTCATTTTTTTATTATGTTCAATTAGCCAACATATAGTATATCATTAGTTTTTTTATAATAATTTTTTATTATATTATGTTAGTCACCATACAGTACATCCCTACTTTTTGATGTAAAGTTCCATGATTCATTACTTGCATATAAATATCACTTCTTAGGGAGGTCTCCAGGGCTCTCATCCTGTCCAGTCCAACATGATTCACTTTCCTTCTGCTGCCTCGCTGTGTTGATGATAAACCATGTAACCTTGTCTGAAATTATCTTGTCCAATTGCTTATTCATTCATTGTGTTTATCTATCTCCTCCCTAAAAAATAAGCTTCTTGGGAAAAAGAGAATTGTCTGCCTTGTCCTCTATATTCCCAGGACTTAGCACAGTCCTGGATATATGGAGTCACTCAATAACTACTTGTTCAGTATATGAATTAACGAGTTAGACCTTGGTTCATGTCTGCTCCAAGGCGTGGTATTCCTTCTACTCCATTCTCAGTTACTTCCATTCTGGCTTTTGCTAATTAACCCCATTTTTACTCCTTCACCTTATTTTCATAATATTTTGAAGCAAGGTTTGGGCATTAAATGATAAAGGTCTGGGTAGAGATATAGGAAGAGGACAATTTTAGGTGAAGATAATGTGTGAGCAGAAGGACAGAGAAAGGTAAGGGATTTGATGATTGTTAAAGCCACAGTGAAGTCTACAGTGATCACATTAATCAGAACTCTTGTTTAATAAAAGACAGCCAGATCAAACGACTTTAAACAAAAATGAAAAAATAAAAATAAAGGGAATTTATGAGCTATGTTATAAGAAGATTCAAGGATATCCTGGCGTCATGTTGAATCACATATCGTATACCTGAAACTAATAAAACACTGTAGGTCAACTGACTTGAATTAAAATAAAAACTTAAAATAAATAAATAAATAAAATAAAGTTTAAAAAAAAACAGAATATACTTACTTTAGGCATTGGTGGATCCAAGTGATCAAAGAATATTATCAGAAATGTGTTTAGTTAATCTTTCATATCTGTTTCTTCTGCATTGGCTTTTTTTTTTTCAGATAATGTCTTCTCAGGTAGAAGTGAACACCAATAGTTTTAGCTTAAATCCTAATAGCTTAGCAATATCAGTGAATAGATGATCATTCTCATTAACTATAACAAAAATTTTAGGAGGTCTCTGCTAGGCACATATACTAGTTAGCTATTGCTTTGTAACAAGTCACTCTAAAACATTATTTAAATGACAATGATAATTCATTCTTGTGAATGAGTCTACAAATGGGCTTGGTGGTTCTGTTAGTGTCAGATGGGCTCATTGGTACATATGATATCAACTGTGGGACAGCTGATTCTGTTGATCTTGCATGGGCTCTCTGCATCTCTGGGCAATGGCAGGCTGAGTATTCTAGAGTAAATTTATCTAGAACAACTATGTTCTCCTACATGTGTTTCTCCTTCATCAACTTAGCCCAGGCTTTTTTCAGGGCAGTGGCATGGTCTAAGAGAGAGGGTGGAGATTCACAAGACACCTTGAGGTCTAGATTTAAGATTAACACATCACTTCTGCTGCATTCTATTGACCACACAAAGTCACAAAGTCATTGTGTATTGAAGGGAGGAACTTAATGGTAAGAGATTTCAAGCCACATTGCCAAGGCCATGGATACAGGGAAGATGGAAAATTGAGATTATTTTTGCCACCATTCTCACACTGGACTTGGGTCAAAGGCCCATTATTAAATTATTCACCATGAACCAAATGTGGACAGAAAGCTCAAGAGTGATGGTTTCTAAGGGAAAAGCAAAGGGCTGTTCCTGTAAGAATGGGTGGTTAGAAAGAAAAACCAGCCATTTTCCACAACATGGATGTACCAACAGAAAGTCAATTTACCATAGTGATTTAGAGCATAAGGTTTAGATCCAGACTGTTGACGTGGGAATCAGAACACTGCCTCTCCAGAGGTAATGTTTCACACAGCACTGAACCTCCCACATCCCATTTTCTTCATCTGTAGGATAGACATCATCATAGTTCTTCTCTCATGGAATTCTTCTGTGGATTAAATGAGACCCTACAATAAAGGGCTACGAAGCCAACCTAGTACTTAGTAAGTGTTCACTAAATTTCAGGTGTTTGTATTATTATTATTATTATTATTATTTTGGCAATAGCAAGGTCTTAAAAAATTATGATACAATTAGGAACACGTCTAGAACATTATTTAAAGGAAGGAAGCTTAGCTTCCTTTATGATGATGGAGTGAGACTCCTCCCTTTGATCTGTACCACACTTGCCTTACTGAATTCAGTTTCCAGTATCATAGTAGAGCCTCAGGGGGAAAAGATCCTTCCATAAAGAGAGTTAGGTAAATTTCAGGCTTAAGAAAACAAAAGCTATAAATATAAGCCCACGGCAAGGGCATAAACCTGTGTCAGCATGCTTCCAGGGTAGTACTGGAGTCCATCATCAATTATTAAACAAGGTCAATATTTGTGGCACAGAGAAGCATTTTAGCATATATTATTTATGCAGATTATCGTAATAGGTACTCCATCCTTGAACAGGGAGCTTCGAGAGTGGAATACTATTAACAAGAAAAGTACTTGGCCCAGGAAACAGGATATCTTCTTTTCCAGGAAAATGTTTCTCTCTCTCTCTCTTCGCATCTCTATCTCCACCACCTTATTTTTACACAAGGAAAGCATCACTAATAAATCTATAATTACTGTGCTTCTGCACGCCTGATATTATGCTAGGTGCTATAGGGAAGGTGGAGGAAGTTTCTAGGGAAAAGAAATATTGGTTCTGGGCCTCAGGGAGCCTATGATCTAGGTGGGTAAATATAATTTCAAGTATTAAGAAGGGAAGAAAGTGGTCCATGCGAACAAATGCTGTAACAGCAGATAGAGGCAGATGTTTAGTAATTAAGTTTAGAAGAGACATGATGAGTGTGAGCTGAAAAATCATGATGGATGTAACACAGGCTGTGGCACTTCCCCCAAATGTGAGAGATGCTGGGTGGGGGCAGGGGAGATCAGAGGCTGCATTCTCAAATTGACAAATCTAAGAAGAAAACAGTGCAGAAGAGGCAATGAGTTAGTTTGCACCTGGTGAGGGAGGAAGCTCCTTAGAGAAGGCTCACTTGGGGTGGGAAAGGCAGAAAGAGCCGGATATTCAAGATGTGACTCTCCCATTTCCTGCATTTACGAGAAAGCCAGACTGCCGAACTGAGGTTATTAAACTTGATCTTATATAAGCAATGTGGAGTCACTGTAGGTTAAAGTCACTTTTTCATCAACTCAACAAATAGTAATCATGACGTCTTATTGAACACCTCCTGGGTGCCAGTCCTGTACTACAAGCAACGGGGATATAAAGATGGACAGGCCCAAGGAACTTATTTTTAAGGAACCGCTGGGGGGCTAAGACATACATTCACACACCCACATAACTCTACTACTATCTATAACGTTCAAATTGCGTTAAGAGAAGTCCAAACGGCCAATCAGAGGTTAGATAGCTTTGGACAGCAGGAAAGAAAACACAGGCCTGAGTGTCAAGTGTTCAGACTTGCGGGAGAGTGAACTTAATTCACTTCTCTGGTGGTAGCAAGCAGTTGGTGATTTCTAGGCTCAACTAGTAAACTCTGGCTCTATGTTCTTCATGTCAGGTCTCAGAAATCTAGCAAGCCAATCACCCAGGTAAAAAGCATTTCCCCCAAGCTCTGGGAATTGTTTTGGCTCCACTTACCTGTCCTCCAGGACTCCCCTTAGCATCTTGCCACCTGCTCATGTCTGAAAGTCTAATGTGGAAGGTGCTCAAGGAAAAGGAAATTTCTAGCTTTCAGGAAATAAAGATTTTTTTCACCTACTTGGAACTCTGGCTTTATGCTCACAGGTGAGTGGTAGTTCCATGGTGACATGGAATAGACAGCAGCTTTTCTAATCCCATTCACTGGGGCTCTGCACTCCTCCTGGACAGAGAGGATAACATGGAGAATCTGGAGGCTGTCTCCGAGAGGTCTCCAGCAGAAAACCACCAGACAGTAACTACTCTAGGCATCCACTCCTCTCCTCCCCGCCCAGCTTTTCCAGTTTTGTTGTTGTTGTTGTTGTTGTTTTTAAGATCTTATTTATTTATTTGAAAGAAAGAGAGTGAGAGAGCACAAGCGGGGGAGCAGCAGAGAGAGAGAACGAGAGAGAGAAAGAAGCAGACTCCCTGCTGAGCAGGGAGCACTACATGGGGCTTGATGCCAGGACCCTGGGATCATGCCTGGACTGAAGGCAGAAAGATGCTGAACCAACTGAGCCACCCAGGAGCCCCAGCTTCTCCAGTTTTAAATAATAATAGCTGGTGCGGATGAAGGGCTTTCAGTGTGCCTGAGCTAAGCCTTTGAACATGCAATATATTTTTCAGTCCTTATAGGTGAGTACTATTATCATTTCTATTTTACAGGTGAGATTAAGTAGAGGTTAAATAATGTACCCAAAGTCACTGATCCAGTAACTGCTGGGAGCCAGGATGCAAACAAAGATGTGTGGAAGTTAAATCTTGGGAGTATGCATCTTTCTGTATTTACTCTGACATATAGTGTCTGTAAAAATGAGCCTCTTGCCCCAGAAACAGGAGAGTATGACACTTCTAAGGATTGTCTCATATTGTAGCAAATGATCAATAAATGTTTGTTGAACGAGTGGATAAATGAATATGCATTGTATGTTTCACATATCCAGATAGGTTAGTATTTATCTATCAAGATGCATGCACCAATATACAAATATGCCACATGGAATTCTAAAAAAATACATACAGGTAATTATCTGTTTATTCCTTCTCTACTAGGTGATAGGACATGTAAGGCTAATGCTGTGTGTATTTACTTACCACTGCATGACAGCTCTTAGTAATGTGCTCAGCTCATAAGAGCCACTCATTACGTAGTGGTGGAATTACAACATCAATGGACATCTATACTCATCAAGGAACCTTATCTAAATTTCTTACTTAAATACAAGTCTACATATATACGTCATCCTGTGATGTAGGGTGTTAGCCTTCAAAATGTTTGTAATGATTTCTCAATGGGCTACTCATCCCTCTAGGATAAATCCTTGGAGTTATACAACTGCCTTCAACAGTGAGAAAAGTACAAGTAAGAAGATCTGCCAAGCTACAGTCAAATTACTCCAAAAAATTTGATTTGACAGAAAAATATCTATTTTTGAGTCCTTGCTGCATCAAGTGGTGGATGGATGGTGTGAGGGAAATACAGAAGTGGGAAGAAGTTCTTAGCATTTAGGTTGGTACTGTGATTGAGGTAATGAACCCCACCCATTAAACAAGCAGAGAATAGCAGAGGATGCTGGGGATCATGTCTCTGAGGCCCACGGCCAGAGTAAGCACTGTGATTGTTCATTGACAATCAGAGAGGTTATGGAACACCTAGGGCTTTTAATGAATATCTGCTAAGTGACCAGGTGGGGGATTTGTTCTGAATGTCAAAAGATTAGCATCATTAGAGATGAGTGAAAAGAAGAGGCAAGGGATAGAAATCAGAGTTCACAGAGTTTGGAACCAGATATATTGGACTCCTGATCTCAGTCCTCCTCCCTCCCTCTCTGTTTGACTTTATCAATCCTCAGTATCCCTATCTGTAAAATGGGAATTGTAATAGTAGATAATGTATCTATAGTTACCATGAAATCTAAATAAGATACCACATATAGAGTGGTTAACACAATGCCTGCTACAGAGTGATGACTCAATAAATGTTAGAACTGTTAACTTCCTTTATTATAAATATAATTCGGGAAGTCACAGAGTCAGAATGTTAGAGCTACAAGGGACATGGCACAGCACTAAATTGAACTCAGTATAATCTAAAGATAATGAGCTCTCTTCCAACCATCTTGCTTCTGAGGACAGGTGGAAATTCAGCAAAGTTGAGCAGGACTTTTTTATTTGTATTTATCTTTTGAGATATGTCTATTGATTTTCTCCAGAGTAGGGTCATACTAGAGGGCCTTTTTAAAACCAACTTAATACAGCACGTTTCCCCATTTTCATCAAGGATTGTAACGGAGGTCAATTTATATAGAGATGGGCTTTCAGCAGAAACAGCAATTTCATTATGCTAAATGAGTTTCATCACACAACTCTTCCGGATAACGGTGAGAGTAAAGTATGGTCAGATTCCTCCTCTGTCCCTACACTCATGAATTAGAGTGTACAGAAACTCAATACAAGTGACACAGAAGGCTTGGGAACATTGTTGAAATCATCCTTACCAAGGGCCACCTGCATTCACAAAGCCAGTTTCCCGTTAATAAAGGTCTTACCTAGAGCAGGATGCCGTTCTCTACTGCCTTTATTATTTTTAAGATTTCCTTATTTATTTGAGAGAGAGAGAAGGAAAGAGCATGCACACAAATGGGGCGAGGGGCAGAAGGCGAGGGAGAAAATCTCAAGCAGTCTCCGTGCTGAGCACAAAGCTGGGCATAGGGCTTGATCCCAGGACCCCAAGATTATGACCTGAGCTGAAATCAAGAGTCGGCTGCCCAACCGACTGAGTCACTCAGGCGCCCCTCTCTACTGCCTGTGTAGTGCGTGTAGTAGGGGTGGCTTATTTAAGCAATGGCAGAGCCCCAAGCATGTAGTTTGAGCCCTGTTGCTATGGGATTTCATTGACTTCCCTCTGGTCCTGGCTCAGCCTCTTTCTGACCCATGTTTTTGACCAAGCTCAAACCCCCATCGTCTCTTGTATGGTCTCTTGAGAGAGCCCCCTAGCTGGTTGTCCTGCCCATCCACTCTTCCTGTCTCCAATCCATTCTCCATGGAGTTGACTGAAGAATCTTTCTCAAGCACAGACCTGCAAATTTCCTACTTTTTAAAAGGCTGCATTGGCTTACAACTTCACCCCTAAATTCTAATTGTTGTTGCTATTATTACCACCATCATCAACACCATCATCATTATTTCTGGGTAAAATCCAAAGTCCTTGGAATAGAAGTCAAGATTTTCAATCCAGTATGTCCAGCTTCATAATAATTGGGATGACTACTGTTGAAAGTCAATATGCTGCAGGTGTTGGGCTCAGTGGTTTCCCTCCATTGTCTCATTTCATTCCCCCAACAAGCCTGAAAGGTAGTCTTATGCCCATTCAACAGATGAGGACACTGAGGCCAAGGAAAGTAATGAATATTGCAAAGGTCACAAAGTTCATAAGCAACACTCATAATTCAAACCCAAATTGATTTCACCCTCCAGCCCACATTGTTAACCACCAATCTCTCAGCCTCATGCCCTTCGCCTAGCCCACACCCCCATTCAGCCACACCCGACTGCTGATGCCTTCTAAAGAAAACTAATCCTGATAACTGTTTTGGGCCTTTGTGCATACTTTGGCTGCTCCACGGGTTACAGTAGCATCTACCAACTCATTGCAGCAAAGGAGCCACCTCCAGTGTTCCTCCAGCGGATACTGTGAGTGCCCCGCCCAGTTTCCATGCACAGCACGGGTGCACTCAACTCTCAGCGGCTGCAGATAGTGGCTGCTGATGCTAACTATTCCCAGCTTGCCTTTGGCTTTTAGGCACCACCTGCCCTAGAGATTTCCATGATGTGACCACACAGGCCCAACAACCACTCGGTGCAAATGATTGACCTATGAGGGCGAATTAAGGCTCTAGCCCTTGCCTTAAGTAGGACAACCTCTATGGTGCAATTTGAAAACACATCTTTGCATGGTGCTTGCCCTGCCCTTCCTACTTCCCTTACTACTGGCCCCTCTAAGAGGACACCCTAAATAAGTCTGCATCTCAGCATGCTGCTTCTAGTGAACTGACCTAGGGTAGGCTCTTCCTCTGCGATGCCATTCCTGGTTTCCCCAGAAAGACCTTACATCTTCATCATCAATGCTCAAAGAACATATTTCCATTTGGGCACTTAGTGCATTGTTCTGATAATATCATATTGACAGTTCCTCTCCTCCAATAGATAGACAATTCTTTTAGGTCAAGGACTGTGCCTTTTCACACTTTGTACTCTCACACAGCGACAAGCACTCAAGAGGCACTCCATACTTGCCAACTCCCTTGAAACCTCCTGTCTTGCCTGTCAGACTGGAAGTGCCTGATTCCAAGAAACTTGGTGCTCTGATCTTCCACCCCTCCTTCCCCAGGACCCTGGTTCACATGATCACATGGCACTGAGTTAATCTCCTTGTATTAGGGACAGCTTTCTCATCCACAGATCCCCACCTCTCCGTCTCTTCCCCCACCCTTGGTTTATCTTCATTTCTCTTTCTCCCTTCCAGACTACACAGCAGTGCAGAATTTAGAATTACAAATCAGAGCCAGCTAGATGACCCCTCGGCCGGATGCAAATGTGTGACCTCTTTAATTTACGAATGTCATGCTTTTTATAGGGAGGGAGAAATGTCCCATTAAATGATATCCATCTCCCCAATCCCATTAATAAGCTAATAAAAAAGTTAAAGAGAAGTTCATAGAGATAGACTGGCTTCTGTGATAGTATGTTGGCTAAATGAAATAGTAATAAAAAACACAGCATGTGTCTGTGTCAGAATCCTCAGTGAGGAGGGCTGAGACTGTAATTAACAACGTGAGTTTCTAGTCATTTGTCTGTTTCCTGACTGCAGTGTCTTTTCTATCTGAGTTAGTTTTTATCCTGATCAAATGGGCTTTAAAACACAAACAAGGTGGCTAAAAAAAGAATCGTTCAGTGAGAAATAGATACTTTAAGTACAATGCCTCAATTAATGGTTACAATAAGCCTGGAGGCTAAGTGTTTCATTAGCTTCTTTTTTTTTCAGATGTATAATTATTTTAATATTTATTTAATTTTATTTTTTTATTATTATGTTCAAGTAGCCAACATACAGTGCATCATTAGCTTTTGATGTAGTGTTCAACGACTCATTAGTTGAGTATAACATGCAAGCAGGACACTGAAGCTCAGAAATGTCAGAATTGGATTTGAATTCTTGTTGATCTGGACCCAAAGTATATTCTTTTTTCATCATACCATATTTTATGAGAACCTGTTATAAATTGGGATAAGATTTGAACAGAGAAGTGATGATTGAAGTTGATAGAAAAAGCCACAGCTCCTGAGTTGGGGAAAATGCCAAAGAGGTGGGCATTTCCAGCAATGAAAGGAAGACTTCTTTCAACCGGCTGGGTGTTCTATTTACATGGTTTGCTAAGAGAGGAGATGGGAGGCTCAGCATTATTTAGTATTTGAGACAACTGACCAGGAGTGTTGTTTAGCCAAAGCAAAGGAAGAATAGGGCAGAGGAGGTGGTGCCTTTTTGAATGGGTGAATTTAATGCCATGATCCAGAATGGGCTAATAAAATTCATCATTATGGTCCCAGCAATGGACTGGGAGAAGGGGAGTTCTCAGAAGAAAGAAAGGGCTCCCATTTGTTAAAGCAAGGCATTCTGCTGATTAAGGGAGTAGGGATGAATCCAATTACTTGGGCTTCTTGATTTATGGGGAAGAAGAAAAGGCATAAAGTGAGAGCCAGACTAACAGGTATAAGTAAGATATAGACTGTAACAGTCTTAGGTTTGTAAGATAAGCCCCCCTGTCATATCACCTGAGCCACATTGGTTTCCTTCGTTCCACAGGTCTTCGGACACGCTGTTCTCTCTGCCTAGGACATCCTTCGTCCTCCTCTTCACTGGGATAACTCCCACTCACCCTTCGGAGCTCAGCTCAAAATTCTACCCTCATGGACACTTTCCCCACTTGGCCCACCCACCCTCGATAAGTTGAGTCATGTTCAGATCTTTCTAGCACATGTGTCATGGCTCTCTTTAACTTGCAATATAATTGCTGCTCATTGAATAAAGTAATCAATTAATACAAGTAATTAATCAAACTCTGTGGTTACCTAGTTTATGGCTTTTTTTCTGATAAAGATGAAATCCCTGTGTGAGAGAGAAGGTAATGTCCTTATATGGCCCTGTATCTTCAGCGTAACCCATGGTGTTTAAAATAACGAGCAATAAGTATTTCTGGACGACAGGACAGGAGGCAAGGAAAAAGAGAACAAAGTTTTACTGACTTAATCAGATTCTATTGTAATCATTTGTTTATAAGCCTTTTCAACTGGACTTCAAGTTCTTTGATTCAGGGGAAGTTTCTTTTTCATATTTATAGCCCTAGAACCCATAGTAGCCAGTGTGTAATAATCAGTTAAAAACTATTGGGGGGGCGCCTGGGTGCCTCCGTCGGTTGAGCATCTGCTTTCCGTTCAGGTCATTATCCTGGGGTCCTGAGTTCGAGCCCCCTGTTGGGGGGGGGGTCCCGGCTCAGCAGGGAGTCTGCTTCTCCCTCTGCCCCTCCCCCTGCTCATGCTCTCTTTCACTCTCTCTCTCTCAAATAAATAAATAAAATCTTAAAATAAAATATTGGAATGGTAAGTGTTGAGCTTGGCCTCCTTAAATTTCCACTCCTTTCCCCATTCTTGAGAAAAAGACTTTTCAAGAGTCTGTAGCATGTTCCCAAGTGGAAGTCCAATGACTCCAAGTGGGTAGTGACCACTCCCACCAGGCAGGTCCATGTGTTAGAATCAGAGGACAAAGTGGACCACATGGACTTGTGTTGGTTTCTTGAACTTGATGCTTCTTATACTCTTGTGATGAAGGATTGGTTGTTTTGTTTGCTTATTTATGTTTTGTATTTGTTTTTTTTCGTTTTCAGATCATTGCAGGTGATACTTGGTCTCGTTCTGTGTGCCGAATTTAAGTATCATGGCAACATCAAGTTACTGTAAAAGCCCCTACATGCTTGCTTTTAATACTTTCTCTCATCAGCTCTGGCCCACAGACCGGACTTTGAGCCGTACTGTTCTAACATACTGTCCTATTGTTCAAACTGCCTATGATGGTTAATAGATTTTAGGTTCACATGATCTATCTGGAAGAAACATATTTTCCCAAGGCACAAGTTGGCAAACTGCCAGCAGATGAACTGTGGTGTTTTTAGTCAGACTTCCCAAGCTCAAAGGTAAGACTGAGCAGGAGAAATAAGCATAAATGAGCACACAAGCAAATCTCTGCTCCCTACAAGATCTATCTGTGTATGAAAGGGATAATATAAATTATGTGTCTCTTCATTACTAGCATGTGTAGATGATACATCACAATTTAGAGCAAGATTTATAGAAATATGAACACTTAGATACAGGCTGGTAATTTTTCCCATACTAAACTTCAATTATCATCCATCACGGCTTAATCTAGCTTTGATTCTTGCATTATCTCATTTATTCTTCATAAGACCCAGGCTTTGTGTGGTAAATAACTTCTACTTTCCTATGCAGAGGGCAGGCCCATCTATTTATGCCAGCCTCTCCTAGTCCCCTGAGAATGCTTTAGATCCGAGAAGTCCCTCTATCCCGTGAGTTTCAACGTTTCTCCTTTTGATTACGCACAACCCATCGCAGGGAAGGATCTTTCTAACAGTCCAGTAGAGCTTCATTTCTTTATGAATTAAAAAATCTTTCTCTCCTGCTTGCAACTGTTTACCTTCTCTCCGCCCCATGGACTGAATATAATTGCATATAGGAACATGGGGTTATGGCATGTTTTTTGGTGTCCAGCAGGAAAAGCAAAAACAAAAACAAAAAAACCCTCAAGGATAGTCTTGATCCAATTGTGAAAAAAATGCCTTGGCCTTGAATTTTATGTCATCACAATTTTCTAATCATCCATCCTTTATTGAACTGTCTCATTATCATTCAGAGGGCTCTTCATGCAAGCAAGACCCCAGCAGTTGTTATAACGGGTTTTGATCCCCTAGAGCCCATTGATTCTCTTGTATAGAGAATATTCTTCTTTATTTCTTTCAAATGGTAAAAGATATATTCAGCCAAGTGGAGGATATGCAGCTTTCATGCAGTGTGGTTTGCTTCTTTCATGCCAGTTGCTCATTGGGTTTCTTGGAGGTGCTCAAGGCAGGAGACTTGCAGGCTGGAACGAGAATTCCAAGCAAGACAAAACAATAGGACCTGGAGCCACGGGCTAAATATGGGGAGCTGGGCTAGGGTCCAAGCCCACCAGACATAGCTGAGATGTTAGAGGAATGAAAGGAAACAGACTTTATGAAGATTCTCTCTGAAGAAATTCTTTATCTCACATCCCCCCTTGGTGACCCTTGGAGCCCTTTTTTGTTTCTAGTTCTTACAACCCTTCCTTTCACATGCTTGCAGAGTCGGTGGGGGGTGGCTGTGGCTTTTGAAGCACCAGAAATCTGTATCCAGTTGTTTGCAACATTTTGAAAGTTCAAAGTGCAAATGGAGCACCAGCATATTCCTGGTTTATAACTTACGAATGATTTAAGACTTTGTGAAACTGTTGAGACTCTGACCTGTCATCTCATCGATTAGGTTTCCACTTAAAATTGGCACCTCAGGGGACACCTGAGTGGCCAGTCGGTTGGCTGTCGGCTCTTGTGCTTCTGCTCAGGTCATGATCTCAGGGTTGTGAGATCGAGCCCCACGTCAGGCTCTGCACCCAGCAGGGGAGTCTGCTTGAGATTCTCTCCCTCTGCCCCGCCCACTTGTGCTCTCCCTCTCTCTCTCAAAAAAATAAATAAATCTTTAAACAAAATAAAAATAAAATCGGCCCCTCATGATCAAAATGTGCCCACTCCAAGACCTTGTGTCATTTGTCCGAGGAGAGTGGGGTGCAGGTAGAAGGAGAGGAGGGAACCTCCAGTTTATGGGGAGAAAAATGAGACTTTAGTAACTTGCCCAGGTCACAGACGAAAGCTCTGTCCTCTCTGAGTTCATGGCTGGGCACCTGGCCTTTGCTTCCCAGAGATCTCATCCAGTCCATGGATTTGCATTCAGACCTTAGTTATCTTTCTGAAGTGTGAATCCTATCATGTCACCTTCCTACTTGAGAAATCCCAGAGGCTTCTTAGAGCCTCCAGAAGACCTTACCATCACTCACAAGACCCAAGTGGTCACTGGCTATGTCTTAAATACATCCTCATCCATTCCCTGCTTGCTCATTGCACTCCAGTGACACTGACCTTCTCCCATTATTCATTTTCTCTGTTAAATCGGTCAGTACCAGAAGGTATCCTATTTGTTTGTGCTTCCTGCCAATACTCTTCACTCACATACAAGTTCCTTGAAGGCAGAGTTTTTGTCTTTATTCACGATCTAAGAATAGTGAGCAGTGCAGAGTGCCAAACCACTCTCCCATCTCGTATTGATTGTATATGTGGTTCCCTCTGCTGGAACACGCTTCTCCGTCCTCACTTGGCTCACTCCCTTTCATCCCTTTCACTACCTTGGGAGGGAACTTCCCTGGCTTCTCCAACCAAGGTGGCTCCAGTTTCACATGCTCATAACTCCCTTCTCTGACGGTTTTGCCAAAATTGGTAACTGGCTGAGCAACAGCTCTATGATTTGCATGTGGTTCTTCCACTAGACCCAAAGCACCACACGAAAGGAGCCATGGAGAACCTGCTGGGCCTTTCAAAAGGCCTGGCATAGAGTAGGTATTCAAAAACTCTAGAAATGAATAAAGAATGACTGAATGAATGAGAACATGGGAGGCAGGTTCGTGGGGCAGTGTGGAGACTGCCTCCCGGCGACCCTCAAGTATGTCTGAGATTATAGCAGCATCATCTGCATGGAAACTGCGCGTCAGGAGGGAGAGTTTCCAGAAGGACATGAGTCAGGTTCCCACAAAGTAGCAGAGATGAAGGACGAAGGCAGGCAGCAGAGAAGGAAGGTGAGGCCTGGGGATTATGGCATGGCAGTTCCTGTGCAATCCTCTGCAGATCCCCCTTGTGAGGAGAAGAGACAGACGCAGAAGGCCAGAAGCCAAAGATAGGGGACAAGGAAGAAATGGAAAGGAGGTCAACTGAGAAAGGCCTGGAAGGAGGGCAGGCCACATGTTGGAGAGAGGAGACAGGGAGAATGGGGAGAAGCCAAAGCCTCCTGGTTTCAAAATCTAACCATGGAAAGATTGTGCCTCTTTAGAGCAGAGTGGAGCCTGATAGGGCTTCATGGGCCCAAACTCAACTCAGTAACTAAATTGTCGTCCTGCTTCCTCTCTTAGGATTTTTCAACCACATGAGAGACCTCTCAACTTTGCTTCAAGTGTGCTCACCGCTGCTGTGGCCTGGCAGACATGGCGGCTCCCTCCTCAGGATGCCTTCCTCCTTCCTTCTTCGCTGGTAACAGCAACATTCTCAGCCGAAAAAACAATTACATTTCCTGGGCTCCTTTGCAGAGGAGTGGCCAATGCCATGCAAGGGGAAGCATTCAGGTGAAAATTCCAGTGGTGTTACCTGAAAATGAATTGGATCGAGCAGGAAGTAGCAACTGCTCTTCTTTCGGCCCTTCCTGCATCCCTCTGACTGGCACGCTGGCTGGAGCCCCAGCCGATGTGATGATGGACCACGACACAGCCTTGAGAATGGAAGCGAGGTGCTAAGGAAGGCTAGGTAGGACAGAAGGAGTCTGTACCTCTGATATTTTTGGAGTTGCTCTATCTACATTGGACTTGACTTACGTGCATTAAAATGAAATCCTTCTATGGCGGGTCTCTCTTTGGGGTTTTTCATATATGCAGCCGTACCTGATTCCCGCTGGTGGGTGAGGCAAATCACATCTGGCTTACATCCCATTCCAAATGCAAAATCCCGTTTAGAGCAATGAAAGAGGACAGGCTGTGGCATCAAAAACATTCAATTGTTCTTTGACCTTCAGCAAGAGTCTTAACGTCCCTGAGCCTCTGTTTCTTTCTCTGTAAATTATAGTTAATAATTCCCTTGTGGGACTTTTGCAAGGATTTGGTCAAAGTTTGGAATGTGCCTTGCACAAATTAGTAGCTCAATAGTTATTGTAATTATGCAAAATTTCATTTTCTGGGAATAAGTCAATGTTTATTTATTCAGTCAGTATTTTCAACACTTATTTTGAGGTAAAGTGACAGAATTATAGTCAGGATTATCATGGTAAATACGGTGGGTTGGCCTAGCCTGGATATTTTGGGAGATGCCATTGCTGTTGGTAGATTGAGAAGAAAGCAGCAAATAGCCAACACATAGTTTTTGTATCTTAATACAATTCCCTATTCACAAACTGAGCTATAAAACCATAGGTAGAGTCCCTGCTCCCACTTCCTGACACCCCTACCTGACCCCAGCTCCATTAATTCCTTTGATGTTCACCTTAACCTGGGGTTTCACAACCTTGCTGTTACTGATGCTTTGGACCTGATCATTCTGTCGTGGGGGCTGCCCTGTGCATTATAAAATATTTAGCAACGTTCCTGACCTCTTCCCAACTCGAGGCTGGCAGCACATCCCCCCTCAACCCTGACAATAAAATATGTCCATAGACATTGCCAAATATCCCCAGGGGAGGAAAGTTGCCTCCAGTGAGATTCAGCACAATGAGATCTAAACAGGGGGGAGTTTTGCCCTGGGGTTGTGCATTTTGTGCTGATGTTGAACTTCAAGGAAGACTAGCCCTGCCTCACATGTCACTTAGCTGCAAGAGCCCAGTCCTTCCCTCACAGCCTCTGCAGGATGCTTTCCTTGGGCCTATTGCTTTTGCTGTAGAGTGAATCTTAAACCATTGCCTTTGATCATGAGCTACGAATCCCCACCTGACCAGCCTCATCTAACCGTCTCCTGCTTACGTTCACCTACCTGCCAGCCACGGGCATGCTTTCAGCTCCTGGCCACTGCCAACTTCATCTCCTTCCCTAGAACTTCACATGCCTGCCTTGCTCCCTCCTCCCTCTTTTCTGAACTGAAGCTTACACTGCCATTCACTCCACAGGTATCGTTAGGGCTTTCTGTTGCCCTCGATCCCCCATTCCTACCACTCGACACTTGGATTTCACAATACTTCTTCTAATTGGAGTCAATGTCTTGAAGAAGATACGTTAAAGTCCAACTACCTTGCTCAACTCTGAATCTTGCTGTGGGCAGGGGCCATGTCTGGCCTGGCCTGTGCACCATCCCCAGCACATTGCCCATGACCTGGCAGGAAGCAGGTGCTCAGTGAAGGCTATGTGGTTGAAAAACTAATTTTATGAACTAAAAAAAAAATTTAAGTAAAATCAAGTGTTTTTAATATTCTTTTATTTTAATTCCAGTATGGTTAATGTACAGTGTTATATTAGTTTCAGGTGTACAGTATCATGATTCAGCAATTCCATACGTCACCCAGTGCTCATCGCAAGTGCCCTCCTTAAACCTTATCGCTTATTTCACCCATTCCTCTACCCACCTCCCCTCTGGTAATCATTAGTTTATTCTCTATAATTAAGAGTCTGTTTCTTGGTTTGTCTCTCTCTCTCTTTTTTTGTTCTTTTTTGTAAAAACAAGTGTTTTTATAGGAGGCAAAGATTCACTACACTTATCACCTTATGTCTTTTTAAAGACTTCCTATATGTCAAGGAGGGATCTAAGCATCTGCAAAGCTGCCAGTTGCCAATCTTCCTTCTGTTGGTTCCTCTTTTTTGTTCTCTGAATTGAATTAGTGGGAAAAGATCAGAGACAGGAACACATCTGCTAGTCCTGGGAATATCATAGCACAGTGCAAGTTTGGGATGCTTCTGGAAGCAAGCCAATCCTGAAATTCACAATACATTTGTTTCAAATGTCCATCATTTTGGTTCTCTCCAAATTGGAATATGTAAAAAGAACTCATTGTTCAGGAGCATTATCGAAAACTGGATGTTTTCTGAGAGTCCCATTATTTTCAGCTACTAAAATCAATGAAAATCCTTCTAAGAAAATATCTGAAATTTTTGTTTCAAAACAGAGATCACAAATTGGGAGTCTCAAGGTTATATCCAGCCAACAGATGTTTTGTCGGTGTTTAACCAGATTAGGATTGCCTGGAGAATGTTGAAATCAGTTACCACCATGAAAAAACCAGAAGATTCCACAAGAAAACCTGAATTTCTAGTTTTTTGTGGGAAATCAGAAGATTCAAGAATACTGGAACTACCTTCCCTCGTGCCAACAGTTGGCTGACTGAAGTCTAATGGCTGCGTTTAATGTAGCCTGCGCCGGGGCTCCCCGAGGCCTCTGCACCTGCTTGTTAACGCCTGACCCTTACAGGCTTGTAGCTTTGCAACTTCAATTTTCTGCCTTGCCTCATTCTTATCCCTATGACGAGTACCTAGTCCTAATTTATCTCTGATATTAAAAACCATGCAGGGATGCCTGGGTAGCACAGTGGGTTTAACATCCAACTCTAATTGTGATCTCTGGGTTGTGAGATCAAGAACCCCCCCAACCCCCATTGGGCTCCATGGTCAGCGGGGAGTCCACCTGAGATTCTCTCTTTCCCTCTCCCTCTGCCTCCCACCCCAGTCATGCTCTTGCTCTCTCTAAAATAAATAAATAAATCTTTAAAAAGAAACATGCAAATATGAATTCACATAGGACCTATAGATCTCAAATTATGGAAATAATTTTTTACTTTTAATGAGCAATTAGTCCAACCTCCCAGTCTTTAAAACGGTGCTTTCTGATGTGGTAGCCATTAGCCAAAAGTGGCTTTTTAAATTAATCTAAATGAAGTTAAATTAGTGGCGCCCGGGTGGCTCAGTCATTAAGCATCTGCCTTCTGCTCAGGGTGTGATCCCTGGGTCCTGGGATCAAGCCCTGCATCGGGCTCCCTGCTCTGCTGGGAGCCTGCTTCTTCCTCTCCCACTCCCCCTGCTTGTGTTCCCTCTCTCGCTGGCTGTCTCTCTCTCTGTCAAATAAATAAATAAATAAAATATTAAAAAAAAATAAATGAAGTTAAATCAAATGAAATTTGAAATATAACTCCTTGGCCACAGTAACCCCATTTCAAGTACTCCATAGCCACATGTAGCCAGCAGCTACCATATTGAAGAGCTCACATAGAAAACATTTTCCTCATCACAGAAAGTCCTACTGGACACTGCTACTCTAGAATATCTTTTTTTAAAGACTTTTTAAAATTTATTTATTTTACGGAGAGAGAGAGCGCTCACAAGCAGCGGGGAAAGGCAGTGGGAGAGGGAGAGAGAGAATCTCAGGCAGACTCCGTGTTAAGTGTGGAGCCCCACGTGGAGCTCGATCCAATGATTTTGTAATTTTCCAATGATTTTGGCTTAGAGAATTGGTCGCCCAACTGACTGAGCCACGCAGGTACCCCTAGAATATTTCTGACAAATGGACAAAGTAGAAAAGATAAGAGTATATGGAGTTTTAGAGAATGTATTCATTGTTATGGGTTGAATTGTTTACCTTCAAAAATTCTTATGCTGAATTCCTAATCCCCAGTACTTCAGAATGTGATCTTTTTTGGTGATAAGTCTTTATAGAGAAAATCACGTGGGCATTAGTGTGGGCCCTAATCTGTATGATGCGCCCTTATCAAAAGCGGAAATTTGGACACAAAGACATGCATAAAGGGAAGATGATATAAAGGACCACAGAGAGAAGATGACCGTTTACAAGGCAAAGGGAAGTCTGGAGAGATGCTCAAAAATACAGTGCTGCTGGTTTCTTGATCTCAGACTTCTAGCCTCAAGAACTCTGAGACAATAGACTCCTTTTGTTAAGCTATTTAGTTTTGTGGTACTTCGTTACAGTAGATTTAGAAACTGAACACACTCATTGTTCATTCATTTGTTGACAAAAATAATGGCTGTCAAACACTTATTCTGTACTAAAATGGCAGTAGGCATTTCAAGGAATATCAAGATAATTTGATCTTCCCTCTAAGTCTAATTAGAGGTGGTAAAAACATTATTTAAATGTCTAAAGTGGAAAGTGGTAAATACCTTGTGAAAGGTCTTTATGCTCTTTGAAATTAGCTAGAAAATTTAATAGGATATCAATTCTCCCAAATCCCCCTACAAGGGGTCTTTACAATGAGGGTTCAATCCTAAGCTCTCTAAACTAAAAGGGGATAATTTATTACCTCTTTTAGTGAACAAAACAGGAGGTATTAGTACTCCTTCCTCCCACCCCAACCTCCCATCTCTGGTCACTGCCAGGGGCCCCGTCATTGTCCTGACATTTTCCTACATGGTAGATGTAGCTGGTGACGGACGCAATGTTAGTGGTCCCATACAGTCCACAACTTGACTGCTACTGGGTCCGTATCAATTGCTTATTCTTAGCAAGACCCCAGATACCATGTTATCCAATCAATTGGATGAGGACTGCAGAAGATCCGGCTATGATCCAGGCTAAATCTTCTCAGTTTCACATGCTCCCCCAAAGTTCCTGCTACCGGAAGCTATAGACCGATACTCACTGGCCTGGCCACCCCCAAGATTGTTTCATCAAAATCAGGGGCTTCTTTTTCATTAGCTCCCATACTTCTAAGACCAACTGTTTAGAATTAATAGTCTAATCATCACTGGCTCACCCATTTGTGTTAGTTAGAAAGATGATTCACTTTCTTATTAGAATGTGAGAGTTTATAGACTGACACCCGTTTGCGTTTTCCTCTCAGATTCCCAGACATAATCACAAATAATAATGTCACTTGCCTAATTAAAATCCTTGTACCCTGCTCAGACTCTCGTTATAGGCAGGGACCATGTCTGCCATGGTCTATGTGTATCCCTAACACAAAGCCCACACAACAGGTACTCCATGAACATTGAATGGTTTGAAATAATCAATTTTATGAACTAACCAATTTGAATGTGAGAAGTTTTCCATTATTAATAAATTAGTTTTATAGACGACAAAAGGACTATGCTATTTCAGAGGATGGAAAAAAATGGCTTTCTGCTAAAATGATCATGAAAAGTTTTGTGGAGGAGATAAGTATATGAGTAGAAACTTTAAGGATGAGGGGACTTTAACATGTGGAATTGGAAGGAAGCAATGATACAGACCAGCATAAGCAAAACCCCGAAGGCAGGAATGCATGAAAGAGAATTATAGTAAACAAAATCGGAGCAGTGGATTGTAGGCCAAATTGGAAAAGAACTTTTGATTTTTTTCCCTAGAAGTAACGAGGAGGTATTATATTTTAGGAAAGATATTGATATGTTCAGAACTGTTTTACAGGAAAATTAATTTGGCAGTAATGCCGGAGAATGAGTGAAGGGAGGAAAATTAGAAGCAGAGAAAACAAGTATGAGACAAGGATGTTCTCATGCCATTAAGTTTTTATATTCCTTTTTAGACAGCTGCTGTGGTTATGAAGCTACACTGACATTCATCCGTCAGACTGAAGAAAGCTGACTACATTGTATCAGAACAATGTTTGTGTACTTGATGCATTTTGTGTTTATTTCCCTTCTGCTTACTCTTTTCCAAAGTCTTTAGAAATTTCCATCTTTAGCACTATGTGCATGAGTTTTGTCCACTCTTCTATTTAGTGAAGGTGGAATGCGAATCAAAGAGCAGAGACCTGAGTCCTCTTGGTCTAGTCCTGTGCTTCTCAACCTTAATTTCACTTCATAATCTTGCCTGGAGAGAGTTCTTTAAAGTCCTCAACGCCCAGGCCATACCCCAGATCAATTAAATTACAGTAGAAACTACGCATAAGTGATTTCTAAAGCTGTCCTGGTAATTCCCATAGTAACTAAGGTTGAGAACCATGAATCCAGAATGTCCCTTCTTGCCTGGAAAGTGTCCATCAAGAAATAAACGTTGGAGGTCTACTTTTGCTTAATAAATACCCATGTTGTTTTTCTTCTGGCTGAAAGTCTGTTACTCCCATGAGAGAAGAAATGAGGGTTTAAATTATGGTAACTGTGTTAGAAATGAGAGAAGATGGCATGGGTGATATCAGGGAGGAAGAATCAGCCACAAAGAGATGGTTCAGGGGTGGAGAAAGGAAAGGGTTATCCCTGAGCATTAGCGCTCACATCACTGGGTCTAGCGGGGAGCTATTAACACAACAGGGAGAAGGACAACAAAAGGTTTTGTAGGGAAACAATGAGCTCAGCACTGAACAAATTGAGTTAGAGGTGTCAGCAGGACATTAGGTGGGAGTGTCACACAAGAATTAGATATGAATGTATGAAGCTCTGTAAAGAAGCCATGCTGGGGAAATAGATTCGGGAGTCAGCCGCATCGAGGTTAGCGGAAGATATGACATCAGATGGACTACTAAGGGCAGGGACCTAGAAAGAGAAGAGAAAGAAGAGAAGAGAAGAGAAGAGAAGAGAAGAGAAGAGAAGAGAAGAGAAGAGAAGAGAAGAGAAGAGAAGGAAACCAAGGACGAGTCCTACTCACACTTACACTTCATCATTCCAACCCTGGAACGTTACTGCTTTTCTTTCTGTGGTTCTTCGCAATATCTGCTGTGGAAAAGCACTGCTCGCATCACATTGATCTCATAATGCGTGTATATCTCTGTCTCCCAGCTCTGGGCTCAACTTTGTCAAGGGCAAGGCCATGAGCAGTTAATCTTTACATTTACCAGTGTTCAACCAATTTCCAACACATAGTTGGTCAATGAATGGATGTAAAAGTGAATTAATAGAAAGTATGCAGACCCAGGGCAGAAGCCACACTCATGTATCATGGCAGTGGCCTTGTGTTAACTTTGGCTGTCACCACCATACCCACATTCTATGCTACCAGCCTTTGCTTCAGCCTCCCTGGAGTCCCTGAAACAAATAACATTATACTAGGGACTTACGCGCACTTACTGGGCACCTGTAATTGTGCTGGGTAAAACAGATAATGCAATATTTTTTAAAGGACGTGGTCCTCGCCTTCAAGGAGCTTATGATCAAGCAGAGGAGAAAAGTCATCTCTTCTGTGAAGCCTTGCCTGATTGGCACGCTAAGCTACTCTCTCCTTTAATATCTCAATCTTAAGGACTTTGTACATATTAGTATGGTAGCTTAACATATTCTCCTGTGATCCTCTGATACATTTCTCTCCTTTACAGAAGATAGAACAATTCTCAAGAGAAATAATTGTTTTATTTGTCATTATACCTCACTGGCTAATACACTCACTCTGGACTAACTTCTTTTCTCAAAATGCTGTTGTTTTTTACTTTGGGTATTCATGGATGCTAATCCCTCTACCTAAAATGTCAATCTCCAGTTTCACCTGGTGATGGTCTATTTTATCTTAAAATTTCAGCTTAAGTGCCGTTTCCTCCAGGAAGACTTCCCAGACTCCAGGTTTACTTTTGGTTAGCCATCCCTCCAAAATGATCCATGGCTCACATTTCTTGCCCATGTCAGCCATATTACAATTGCCTGAATGTTTATACAACCTTCCCACCCATTCACATTGTATCATAAGCTTATTTGAGATGAATATTGTGTCTTAGTTCACACTGTGTCCCCAAAACCAAATTTAATGCCTGTGATATATTAAACTCCCAACAAAGGTTAAATGAATGAATGAATGAATGAATGATTGAACAGACCAACAAAGTAGGTTTCACTATGTTGCTGAATACCTGAATGTACAGATATGTGAAAACTAAAAGATACAACTAGAGAAGAACACGTGGTAGTGTGAATGTGAGCAATGGCTATACCACGGGACACAGATCACAAGTACAACAGGGCTTCAGAAGTAGATCTGGTCAATAAAAAGCAATAACAACCACTTGTACATTGCATTCCACATAACCTCAAGAGTCGTTAGCATAGTATAATCTATCTTCCATACTTTGGATATATTTTATTTTGATCACAATTAATATTTCTTTCTGAGGCAACATTTAATGAAACTAGTGATCAAACTCTTGAGAGATCAATAAAGAGTTATTTATAAGTTAATGAAGCTTTGGAAATTATAAGCAGATATTTAAAAATATAGTGAATTTAGAGGTGCACACAGTTCTTATAAATGCTTTTGTGAATTCCATTAAGTTCAAAATATATATGTTTAATAATACATTTTATAGAAATTCTATGTTTAATCTTAAAATGTTAAGTGAGGGGCACCTGGGTGGCTCAGTGGGTTAAGCCTCTGCCTTCAGCTCGGGTCATGATCCTGGGGCCCTGGGATCGAGGCCCTCATTGAGCCCCACATACAGCTCCCACTCAGGGGGAAACCTGCTTCTCCATCTGCCCCTCCCCCTGCTCATGCTCTCTCTTGCGCTCTCTCTCAAATAAATAAATAAAATCTAAAAAAATAAACATAAAAAATAAAATGTTAAGTGAATAAGTCCTTAAAAATAAATACAATTTTGACAAGTCACTATCTACTTGCACCTATCATTGTCAAACTTTATGGATCAATAATTGTAGTATTAATGTGTCAACTAGAGACTTCCTTGTTCATGGCTTCGAGGTCATCTGGAAAATGCAGCGGTTTGAACTTTGGCCAGCCACATATAGCTGTGAGATAGACAGATACATTGGCGGGTGGATGGATAGATACATGATAGATAGATAGATAGATAGATAGATAGATAGATAGATGATAGATAGATAAGCATAGATATAATTATCTCATATGGGTTAGATACTGTACTATAGGCTTTATACATATAAGTTAATTTATTCTCCACTACCATGCTAAAAGAGAACATTGTCGTTCACTTGCCATTGATTAGAATAGTAGTCTCAGAAAGATTAATTTACTAAAGATTGCTAAACAAAGAAATAGCTGAACCAGGCTTGAACCCACAATTATCTGACCCCAGAACTTTGGAACATGCTGTGTTGCCTTGCTATGTTGTCTTTCAAGACAAAAAATCAATTGTTGTTGGGATCCACTTACATTCCCGTACCCTGAACCCCGCTGTTCTTATCAAACAGGGATAGGCCTGCAGACCCACCCAGGTCCTAAAATCTCCAATCTGGCCTCAACATTAACCTTTAACCAGCTGAACCAAGCAGCCTTGGGTGGGCTTGAGGGCCCTATCTTGAATGACCATGTATGGGACGACATACCTAAATAAGAGTTGTCTGTAGGGAGAAACTACTGCTGATCCCTCTAGCCACCAAGAAGGTGAATTTATGTGATGGCTGAATCCATCTGATTCAGGTTCCTCCCCTCAACAATATCGTAATGGATTCTCTAACCCGGAGCTTAAAAAGCGTAAGGAAAAGGTTGGTTGAGAGAAATCGCCACCCTCCTCCCCTCAGAGACAACAGACATATAGTTAACTATATAAGGTTTACAATTACATATACATTGTTTATATAAATATATCCATGTATCCATTTATTCATATAATTGTATATAGTTCTATATAAATGGAAACCCAAGTATTTATATGCACTCAAGCACACACCCAGATTTTGAATGCAATAAAGGCAAGGACTTTTGGTCTTGTTTGTTTGGTGTCTGTAGAGTCTGTCATAAATTAAGTGCTCAAGAAACAGTCATTAAATGAATAAATGAAGTCTGATTTTAGTAATCTCTCTCCTGTTCCTCTTCAGTTAGTGTTAAATGAAGACTAAAGTCTTCAACTAGCAGTTACTGAGGTAACTTCTCTTTTAATCCCTCTTCTGGACCCCCGTCTGGTATTTCCTGGTTCTGTCTCCTCCCCTGATTGGCTCTGTCCATCCATACGCGTCTCAGCCCATGTCCATATACATGGGATCATTTCCTTCTGTGACAGCTTATTCTAGAGAGTTCTTAGGCTGCCTGACTACGGTCCTTCCCCATTCAGTCATTAAGCTTGAACATTTTTTGCCTTGAACTAAACAGTTTTGTTTTTATTATTGCAATTCTTATTATTTTTAGTTACTAATAGCCGTGACCTGCACAACTATGAATGCCCAGGATGTCATTGTCCTCTAATGCCAACGGGCTGTGGGAATGCTATTGGCATAATGCCTACTGCAAGATTTCTGAGTGTCCATGAACAAGATAGGTGTAGGGGAAAGAGCACTGGACATTTTAATATGGATTCAGGGATCTTCCATTTATTAGCTGTGGGACCTCCATCAAATTACTCTGCCTATCTAATCAACAGTAAACCCTTCTCTAGACAAGGATTTCGAAGGGATTAAGGAGGATAGCATGTATGGAAAGCCCATACTCAGAACCTTACAGACACTGTATGCTCAGCAAATAGTCTGATTTTTTGGCTTGAGCCTACAAAAAGGGATTTTGTAAATCTCCATGGCTTTAGGTAGAGAGAGAATGTCTATATTTACTGGTGATTGGACTATTTCCCTCCTTTTCTGAGAAGACCTTCTCTCTGTGGTCCCTGCATGTGTGCCACAATGAAGTCATGTCAGCCACAATGGTTGGAATTTAGAACAGTCCACCTGCTCCCTTGCTAGGGTTTCTTTAACTGTTACTTGCTTACATATTGCTTAAAGCCACACTGCAGAAGACTTCAATTTTGGATTTCAGTGAAAACCATCTTCAGTTAATAACACCAAAAAAGATCTTTTATAGGACATTGAAATTGACCAGATATTCTTTTTTCTAAATCTAACGCGAGCCTTGGGCTTGATGGGCTTGCTCTCTGTGTGGTCACCATCAGAAAATATTCCAGAGGGAATGGTGGAAATGAGAGTCCGTCACCGGCAAGCGAGGCGGTGAAGAATGTTGGAACGTATGCCACATGAATAATGGATCATTTGGTCACAGCTCGGTAAGGGTGTCAGTTCCACTCTTGAGGCAAAATTGCTGATTGTAACCTTTTTCTTTTTTCTTTTTTTTTTCCCCCAAGAACTAAGTTAACAGAGCAAAGAGAAATGCCAGTGGGTGTGTAACTTGCCATTAAGTAAAATCTCTTTCCGCCTTGTCATTTTAGTAGAGAATTCTCTGAAAGGGTATGTAGTAACACTCTGTTGCCATGAGATACTGGACATAGAGGAGGCCCACTGGGAGGAAGGAACACATGATCTTGACTCAGAAGAGCCGAGTTCAAATCCCGGAATTGCCGCATACGTGCCGCATAACTGGGTACAGTTACTTAGCCTCATGGAGCCTCATGGAGCCTCACCTTTATCACCAATAAAATGGAAATGGTCCTCGCTTCTTTGAAAGGTTATTATAAAGATTAAATGGAAATATTGCTTCCATGGAATGTATTTATCACTTCAGAAAATATCAGGCCCTTCCTCCAATCCTATCTTTGTCCCTATACAGTAAAAAAACAGGAGAAAAATCACAGATGGGCCACGTTCCAGCAAGTGTTCTCATGCTCCCAAAATTGTGTGTTAAGCAGGCATTGAACAGACTTCTCTGAGGCATAGTGCCTTCACCTGTAAACTGAAGATAACAATAGTCACCTCTGCTATTCCTATTTCCAGAGTAATTTTAAGGCTCAAGTCAGATCCAAGTTGTGAACCCTTTGGAAAGAAGTAAACAGCTTCCTGTCCTCTTATTTTCTCTCTTCTTTGCCAGGCCCTAGTAGATATTGAGAAAGACTGCACAAGTCCAGACACCATGGCTTGTATTCATCTTGCTTGTTTATGTTCCTTAACATCCTGGGGTTTCTCAGCACTAAGATGACTTAACGCAACACTTCGGAAGCGTACAAATTCAAGTGCAATTGGCAGTCTGACATCTATGGTCTTGTTTAGAACAAGACCAGTCCAGCCTGGACTGATGAGGAGATAATGAAGCAATCACCCAAAGAACCTCCAATGGGTACTGCGGAGCATTTTTTAAAAATTTTATTTATGTATTTATTTGAGAGAGAGAGAGAGAGAGAGCAAGTGAGTAGTGGAAGGGCGGAGGGAGAGGGAGAGAATCTCAAGCAGACTCCATGCTGAGCAGGGCTCAACCTCATGACCCTGAGGTCGTGACCTGAGCCAAAACCAAGAGCCAGACACACTTAATCACCTTGAGCCACCAGGTGCCCTGATATTACAGAACATTCTAACCTCCATCTCCTTAACATACCTGTGGGAAAGGTTGGTTTCTCATTCTTATTTCACAGATGAAAGAAGCAAGTCCAGAAATTCTAAGTCATAGAGTTGGTAAATCATGACACTGGGAAAGCTTGTTTATTCCACACCCCAGTTTTTATCCCAGAGTACGGGGCTCTTCACTTCCCTGTGAGAAGAAACATGATACAAGCACCCAGGAGAAACGCTGTGGAAGCATGCAGGTGAGGGCTACCTGGCAGGGTAGTGAGTTGGGGGCAAAATCTACAGTATAGACATGGCAGGGGAGGGAGTGGAATGGAGCTCAGCCTGGCCTCCTGCTCCCCTCTGGAGGACTGGGTGAGTCGGGATGTGCTACCAGCTAGAGGCCAAGCCCAACTTTCACCGAGCCATGGTTTGAGTGGTGTGTTCTAACTTTCTCCCTACGGTGATCGTACCTTGTTCTGTGCCAGGGTCATGAGCTATTCCCCAACTTTCTGGAGACATGAAGCCATCATCTGCCCAGTTTCAGACCAGTTATGACCTGTAGGGAAACAAAGTACACAAAACGTACAGCTAGAGTTATAGGAAGAGCGGAAAGAGCTTGAGTTGTCTGAAAGGAGCATCTTGCAAACGACTCGTTTGGACAGAGCTTGCAAGTCCTGCAAGGTTAAGAGACTCACAGTTCAGGATTATTTCCTTATTATGTCACTGTAAGCTAAATGCCTCCAGGCTTCATCAGCCTGGGGACTCCAATTTGGACCTAAAATTCCTGGCTCTGTTGTCTCCACATTTCTAAGTTCACGGCATTCTCGCTGCCTTCAAGGGTCCCTCTCCTTAACCTTCTTCTCGTCATGAGTCCCTAAGTTGGACCTCCATGCTGCTATGGCCCTGCTAATATTTCTGGGAGGCCATTCCTAGAGCTCCTGCTAGCTCCCCACCCCCCGCCGGCTCATTCCCCAGCTACCCTCGTCAGACAACATTGCTCATTCTCAGTTCCAGGCTGCTGGCTCACTCGTCTTCTCTTGGCAAGGAAATGTTTCCCATTCTGTGTTCTTCTTTTCAAAGAAGGATCCCACAGCAGTACTGCTCAGACTCTCAGAGTGCTTTGCAACCACTTTCTTCTCAGGTGCAATGCCCCACCCCAGCCCTGCCAAGTTGTGTAAGCATTGCGGTCACGGCACTCAAGCCAAGACCCACTCCCCTCCAACCCTTGAGTGCAGTTGCTAAATCCAGCTCACCAGGCTTTGCTGCTTATGCACAAGAGACTTTCTCCTGGGACGTGAGCAGTTCATCTTTGAAATTTAGCTTCTATTGCCTCTCCCACTTACCCTCTTTCCGTTCTCTCTGTGACTGAAGTCCAATATGTGTATTAATGGAGTTCTTTCTCAGACTGCTCCTAGACCACACTCAAACGGATTCTTAGAATGATCCCCTGAGGCCGCTCACCAGACAACTATACACTTCATCCCCACCCTACCTTCACACAACGGCGAATCAAAACATTGTCTGTTTTATTTCAGGAAGCAGTCTGAAATTATAATAATTTATGATTTTCCTCGAGATTCATGATTGTCACAAATGATTCCCCATAGCACAAATTCTTACTAATCCTTTCCCTCCTAGCCTCTAAAAGTATTACAAGTCAGCAAACGCTAACAAGTGCCTGCTTTGTGCCAATAACTGCATTAGGCATTTTCATATATATTTCATATATATTCTCCTCTGTGGATATTCAGAATAACCCTATGCAGTAGGCTTTATTTTCCACATACACAGTTCAAGACCGTAAGGCTCTAAGAGGTCAAGAAACTGGCCCAACATCATTCAGGGTAGTAAGACTTTTGATCTTTGAGATTTAAAACCAGGGATCTTTGAAGTCGTTGTAGTGGTTCCCATTTAATGACCATAACTTACAAATGTTCAGTTTTGCATTTTTCTCTTTTTCATCTATGGCATCTTTTCTTATCAGGATACTATGAATTACTTAAAGACGTTTGATCCTTCTGTTTGGCCATGTTTTGGTACAAAACCAATTACCCAAATTACACATCATAGCTTAAAACAATAAACGTTTTATTATATCTCACAGTTCTGTGGAAAAGGAATTCAGACAGGACCCCATTGGGTAATCCCCCACATGATGCTGGCTACATCACTTCACCAGTAGTAGTCATCTCTGGACGGGCTCTCCTGGAGGGTCCAAGAGTATCTGCCCCCATGAATGCTAGTTGGCAAGGGTGAATGGAAGGTTAGACTTCACTGGGACTGCCCACCACGTTGCCTGCCTTGAGCTCCCAGCACAGGAATCTCGAGGAGCCAGACTTCTCACATGGTATTTCAGGATTCCCAAAGAGGACAGACGTTCCAAGAGGCAGGGAGTAGAAGCTGCTAGTTTCATAAACCAGCATATCAGCACGTACACCGTATTCCTATTGATCAAAGCAGTTGCAGAGCCTGCCGAGGTTCAAGGAGAGGTGACAGAGACCCCACCCTTCCAAAGGAAGAACACTGAAGAAATTACAGCCATTCCTAATGGCAGCTTCTCCCACACTCCCTAAATATATATTCAGTAAATATAAGTGGAAAGAGATAATAATTATATTTTAATATTTTTTAGGTTTATTTATTTTAGAGAGATAGAGAGAGCAGGGGGAGGGGCAGAGGGACAGAGAGGACCCTCAGACCGACTCCTCACTGAGTGTGGAGCCTGACACAGGACTCTACCCCAGGACCCCGAGATCAAGACCTGAGCCAAAATCAAGAGTCAGCCGCTTAACCAACTGAGCCACCCAGGCACCCCAATAATTATATTTTAATACTTACTATTGTTACTGGTTCCAGATGGCCAGACTTACTCCAGTAAGGCAGGCTTCTCAATCTCAGCACTGTTGACACTGTAGGCTGGATGATTCCTCGTTGGGGGCTAGGGCGCTGTCCCGTGCATTATAGAACGTTTAACAGCATCTCTGGCCTCTACCTGCTAGATGCCAGTTGCATACGCCCCAGTTGTGACAATCAAAAATGTCTCCAAATATTGCCAAGTATGCCCTGGAGGACAAAGGTGCCCCTAGTTGAGACCCACTGCTCTGTAGCAAGCACTAGACGTCAGGATACAGTGAAGTATCATATAACCCTCAGTAGGGCATATGTCAGGTTCTATACCATCACCATTTTACAGAAAGGTAAACTGAGTCTCAGAGAGTTAAGTGATACCATGGCTACTCAGTGGGAGAAACCCAGACCCGTCAGACTGCAAAGCTTTTGTTCTTTCCATCATGCCCTTAATTTCCGTTTTCTATTTCAAAATGTCCAGAATCCAGGTAGATATCACATGCCAGATAACCAATTCTCAAAGTCAGAAGCAAAACCCCCGGCACACACCTCCAGCATCACGGAGGCCCAGGGGATTTAGCAAGGGGTCCTGGCTTGATCCTTGAGCACTTTAAGCCCATCTCCAGCAGAGAAAGCGTTGATGCACTCAAAATTAGCAGGCGCCTCTGTTCCCCGTCCTGCTGTTTGCTTACAGAGGGAATTCGAGCCTAATTTGGATCAGCGCCTGACTCCGGGAGCCATGCCAGGCCTCGGCACGGGCAGGCTGGTGCACACGCACTCACCTGGTGCGCAGCCTGTTTCCGGACACAGCCCCAGTGGCTGCTGCCGCAGGTGTCCTGGGGTGGGCTTGCCCTTGCCGCCGCCCCCTTCTCGGACCTCTCGCTCAGAGCAGAGGTCTTCCCCCCACCCTCCCATCCCCCACTGCCTCCCACCCCATCCGCTCCCAGATTTGCTGTCTCTTGCTAGGGGGAGACAAATGTGCATCTGGCATTGGAAGTGGAGGGTAGGACAGAGTCAAGGACACAAAGTGAGGGGTCGGTCCTACCTGGACACGTGATGACTGTGTCAAGGAAGGCTTCGCAGAGGACGGAATGTGTAGAGGTGCCCCAGGAAGAACAAGCGAGAAGACTTCCAAACAGAAGAGATATTTCAGGTGGAGGGAATCTCCTGGGAAAGGACAAGGATGCTGGAAATGTATGGTGTCCGGGAGCCACCCTGAGACACTGGGGACGGAGAGGCTGAATCACAAATCGGAAAGGCCAGGGACTGAGGATGGGTTCTGGGATATTCTTTGTCTGTAAAAGGAAGAGTAGGACTTTAAGGAAAGGTGGGGAAGTTGGATTTGTCCTTCACAAAGATGACTCCATTGCCTCTGGCCAATATGGTTTGGAGAGGGGTGGAGCAGAATGCAAAAGACTGGGGGGGAGGGGTCCTTTAAGAGTTTGTTCCAACATTTTACAGTGTCATCATTCAACAAAATACCAGTGTCATAACTCTTTGCGCTGCAGACACTCGGCTAGATGGCCAAAACGGAGCGCCGTCGTCCTGGCGAACGCCGCTCTCCTGTCCTAGTTAGGACCGCAGGCACAACTCAGCAAAGCTTAGAATCCTCTAGGGAGGGGGTGTCTAGTGGCCTGGGGAAGTGTCCAGCAGGAGAACCTGCACAGTCTGAGGGTAGCAGCTAGGGTTGCGGGCAGTTTGCCTTTGGTATTAGATAAATCAGTCCCCCATCGGCCCTCTGACTTAGGTGATATTAGTTCATCATTTCACAGATGCAGAAACAAAGGTTTAGGACAGGGAGTAAAACCTCTTCCTGGAGGCAAGATTCCCAGCTTATAAACCAGGAGCAACAGCAACATGAGAGGCAGAGACAGATTCTAAATGAGACTTCTTCCCTCTGCTTGGTCCTGCCAGCGCTGTGTGACCTGGAGGTCTCTGGATTCAGTGGTCTTGCCTCTCCCTTCCCTCCCTCGCTCCCTACCACCTCTCTCCATCTCTCTCTCTCTCTCCCTCTCTCTCTCCCTCTTTCTCTGTCTCTGTCTCTGTCTCTCTCTCTCTCCCTCTCCCTCTCCAGGCTACATTGTTTCATGGAGCCACATGGACAAAGCCAGCCAGCAGGTTGACATTGAGGCCGAGATGAGAGCTTGCCGCTCCTTGCATCAGAAAAGCAGACAAGGCCTCTCTGGCAATTGGCAGCCCACACAAAAGAAGCCTGCGTTGAAGGTGACTCAGCTCTGGCCTCAGCAATCCTCCATCATCAGCTGTTAAAAAAGAGACAAGGCAGCTTTGAGGAGACATCAGACTGGTTCCACAGCAAGCCACTGCCCACGAAGACACAGCCGGGAAGACAACACTTGCTTTTTAATGAACCACATGGCAAAGTGTTTTCACAGGGCAAGAACATAAGTCCTGCTCGTCTGGGCAGGTCTTTATGTCCTGCCCGACTGCTATATTTGTCTCTGTCACCTGGAAGGTGGCCCTGGGAGCCATGCGACCAGCTGACTCATTCTTCATGGCCCCGACATAGTTAGGGGAAGAAGACTCTGAGCTGAGAGTGGGGGAGGGGGTTCACATAAATGCAGAGACCTCTGCCCCACACCCCTGAGGGACGGTCCAGGGCCCAGCAGAAAGGAC
>NC_048226.1:91557917-91563444 GCF_002007445.2 Ailuropoda melanoleuca | reverse complement strand
GCTGTCCCGTGCATTATAGAACGTTTAACAGCATCTCTGGCCTCTACCTGCTAGATGCCAGTTGCATACGCCCCAGTTGTGACAATCAAAAATGTCTCCAAATATTGCCAAGTATGCCCTGGAGGACAAAGGTGCCCCTAGTTGAGACCCACTGCTCTGTAGCAAGCACTAGACGTCAGGATACAGTGAAGTATCATATAACCCTCAGTAGGGCATATGTCAGGTTCTATACCATCACCATTTTACAGAAAGGTAAACTGAGTCTCAGAGAGTTAAGTGATACCATGGCTACTCAGTGGGAGAAACCCAGACCCGTCAGACTGCAAAGCTTTTGTTCTTTCCATCATGCCCTTAATTTCCGTTTTCTATTTCAAAATGTCCAGAATCCAGGTAGATATCACAGGCCAGATAACCAATTCTCAAAATCAGAAGCAAAACCCCCGGCACACACCTCCAGCATCACGGAGGCCCAGGGGATTTAGCAAGGGGTCCTGGCTTGATCCTTGAGCACTTTAAGCCATCTCCAGCAGAGAAAGCGTTGATGCACTCAAAATTAGCAGGCGCCTCTGTTCCCCGTCCTGCTGTTTGCTTACAGAGGGAATTCGAGCCTAATTTGGATCAGCGCCTGACTCCGGGAGCCATGCCAGGCCTCGGCACGGGCAGGCTGGTGCACACGCACTCACCTGGTGCGCAGCCTGTTTCCGGACACAGCCCCAGTGGCTGCTGCCGCAGGTGTCCTGGGGTGGGCTTGCCCTTGCCACCGCCCCCTTCTCGGACCTCTCGCTCAGAGCAGAGGTCTTCCCCCCACCCTCCCATCCCCCACTGCCTCCCACCCTCACCCTCTCCCATCCGCTCCCAGATTTGCTGTCTCTTGCTAGGGGGAGACAAATGTGCATCTGACATTGGAAGTGGAGGGTAGGACAGAGTCAAGGACACAAAGTGAGGGGTCGGTCCTACCTGGACACGATGACTGTGTCAAGGAAGGCTTCGCAGAGGACGGAATGTGTAGAGGTGCCCCAGGAAGAACAAGCGAGAAGACTTCCAAACAGAAGAGATGTTTCAGGCGGAGGGAATCTCCTGGGAAAGGACAAGGATGCTGGAAATGTACGGTGTCCGGGAGCTACCCTGAGACACTGGGGACGGAGAGGCTGAATCACAAATTGGAAAGGCCAGGGACTGATGATGGGTTCTGGGATATTCTTTGTCTGTAAAAGGAAGAGTAGGACTTTAAGGAAAGGTGGGGAAGTTGGATTTGTCCTTCACAAAGATGACTCCATTGCCTCTGGCCAATATGGTTTGGAGAGGGGTGGAGCAGAATGCAAAAGACTGGGGGGGAGGGGTCCTTTAAGAGTTTGTTCCAACATTTTACAGTGTCATCATTCAACAAAATACCAGTGTCATAACTCTTTGCGCTGCAGACACTCGGCTAGATGGCCAAAACGGAGCGCCGTCGTCCTGGCGAACGCCGCTCTCCTGTCCTAGTTAGGACCGCAGGCACAACTCAGCAAAGCTTAGAATCCTCTAGGGAGGGGGTGTCTAGTGGCCTGGGGAAGTGTCCAGCAGGAGAACCTGCACAGTCTGAGGGTAGCAGCTAGGGTTGCGGGCAGTTTGCCTTTGGTATTAGATAAATCAGTCCCCCATCGGCCCTCTGACTTAGGTGATATTAGTTCATCATTTCACAGATGCAGAAACAAAGGTTTAGGACAGGGAGTAAAACCTCTTCCTGGAGGCAAGATTCCCAGCTTATAAACCAGGAGCAACAGCAACATGAGAGGCAGAGACAGATTCTAAATGAGACTTCTTCCCTCTGCTTGGTCCTGCCAGCGCTGTGTGACCTGGAGGTCTCTGGATTCAGTGGTCTTGCCTCTCCCTTCCCTCCCTCGCTCCCTACCACCTCTCTCCATCTCTCTCTCTCTCTCCCTCTTTCTCTGTCTCTGTCTCTGTCTCTGTCTCTGTCTCTCTCTCTCTCCCTCTCCCTCTCCAGGCTACATTGTTTCATGGAGCCACATGGACAAAGCCAGCCAGCTGGTTGACATTGAGGCCGAGATGAGAGCTTGCCGCTCCTTGCATCAGAAAAGCAGACAAGGCCTCTCTGGCAATTGGCAGCCCACACAAAAGAAGCCTGCGTTGAAGGTGACTCAGCTCTGGCCTCAGCAATCCTCCATCATCAGCTGTTAAAAAAGAGACAAGGCAGCTTTGAGGAGACATCAGACTGGTTCCACAGCAAGCCACTGCCCACGAAGTCACAGCCGGGAAGACAACACTTGCTTTTTAATGAACCACATGGCAAAGTGTTTTCACAGGGCAAGAACATAAGTCCTGCTCGTCTGGGCAGGTCTTTATGTCCTGCCCGACTGCTATATTTGTCTCTGTCACCTGGAAGGTGGCCCTGGGAGCCATGCGACCAGCTGACTCATTCTTCATGGCCCCGACATAGTTAGGGGAAGAAGACTCTGAGCTGAGAGTGGGGGAGGGGGTTCACATAAATGCAGAGACCTCTGCCCCACACCCCTGAGGGACGGTCCAGGGCCCAGCAGAAAGGACCCGGACTTGAGAACCATCTGGATGAACGTGGAACCCGCTGCCCCGCCGCTCCCTCCCCAGCCCCCAGCAGCTGGGTGGCCAGAGCCCGTCTGCACCTCAATGTCCAGTGAGACAGAGGAAACAAGAAGAAGAAACAAATTGTCCTTGGGCCTCTCCCTCGAACCAGGCCCTCGTTCATCTCCTCTGGTTCTGTTCCCATTACCTCCACTGAACACCGTTTCACACGGGATCCTAACACCTCCCTCCCATGGTGTTTGTGAGACACAGTGAAATGATAACTGGTTAAGTGCTTGGCACCACACACCGTGAGCTATGCGTTGTCATGGTTACTATCGCCGTAAATACTCGCCTCATTCTACAGATGAAAAACCGAAGCCTAGGGAGCCACGTTACAGGTGTTCCGATCCGCCCGACTCTGGAGCCCTGATTCTTAACCCCGTCAAAATAATGCTTCCCTCTCTCTTCCTTCTTCCCTAGGGGTTGGCTGAAACCCACTGAAGAAAGAGTACAAGAGGAAAAAGGAATTTAGTCAAATGCTTCCTGAACAAATAATGTAATGATTATTAAAATTATTAAGAAACTATGAATACATCAAAATCCTGTATTAGTAATTAAAAATAATTTCATAAATATTTATCAGGGGTTATTTATGTGCTAGTCATTGGGCTGCTGTGGGAGATAAAAAGGAATTAGACATGAATTCTGCCTGCCTACAGTTTATGGTCCAGGAAGCATACAGAAATCACTAGCGATAGGAGGAGTGACAAATAATAATGATAATAAGCTAGTGCCCTCGCCTATGTTGATGTGTGTTACATTCTAGACATAATAGTCAGCGTCTTGCACGCATCACCTCTTTAGCATTTTTAATAATCCTGTCTGATAGGGATTATTACTTCAATTTTATACAGGAGAGATCAGAGCTCAGAGAGGTTATATAATATGACCGAAATTATATAATTTGGAAGTGGGACAGAACCGAGAAGCAAACCCAGGTCTGTCTGACCCAAATTCACCTCTCAACCATTGTGCCAACGCTCTTCCTCTCCCTAATTAGCCTCCTCCCTTGCAACTGAAAAACACAAGCCAGTTTGACGAAATGGCTTTAATAAAAAGCAGAATGACACCCGTTAACGCTAATAGGGAACAATAGCAAATAAAATCACGTGAACTCCTTTTTGACCTTCCAGTTTCCTACTGTGGTACAGACCTGTTCTATTCTCTGCTACCGTGTCTGGTCCTCCCGAGTGAAAGCACACACACACAAATCTGCACTCACACTGCCGTTCACACGAGCCTCTGTAACGCAGCTCATAAGCCAAGAGGGTCCTTCTTTCCCCAAGGCAGCTGCCACCATCCTATCACTTTAAACAGTCCTCACCAAACAGGAGTGGTAGCTTGGTTCTTCTTCAGAAGCTTTAATTGAATGACATTAATGAAGAAGAATATAATAATGTGATGTTTTCTCCCCCTCTTCTTCTTAGTTGCTCAAGGATATCCAAGCCAAACACAGATAGGCTAGAAGCCATGGAGAAGAGGTAATTGGGGACAACACTGAGGGCCAGAAATTAACCACAGTCAAATGGCTAGTCCTCCCTCAAAGCACAGCAAGGAGATGCTTTTCCACAGAAGCATTCCTCCCTTGCTGAGCACCAGCAGCCCGAGGAATCAACATTTTCACTAGACTCAAGGTGTTTGATGGTTGACACTCTCTCTACCTTCCATCATCCTGCAGTCTCTTGTGTCTGGCCGCAGCTGCCTACAATTCACGTCTCCCTCCTTCATCTTACACGCGTTGTATTTCAACCACACAAAAAGACTTCTTCATTATTCAAAACGCTGAAAAGCTCTATACCATATTCACCATCCACAAACCACTTGAAGGTCAAGCTCAAGGTCCAGCTTAGAATTCACCTTATTGATGAGGCCCTCCCCTGACCACCTAATCTGGGAGGCTCAGGGACGTCCCCCATTGTGTCCTGCTTCCCTCTGACACAGTCATTATCACCCTGTGTTTGGGTCATGTCTTGGAACCTTTCTCTCTTTCACTACATTGACGGTCTTAGAGCAGGGCTTTATCTGGATGTTCTTTGTTGCCCTATTTACCCGTGAAGAAGAAAAACAGCTTACATTCTAGTAAGGGAGATAGTCAATGAAGGAGAAAGCAAACAAATAAACAAGCAAACCATTACAGGTTGGGAAAACTTCTGAGCAGGAATAAAAAATGGATGATATCGTGCAGAATAAAGAAGAATGTCGACCACCGTCAAATGGGTGGTCAGGAAATGGCTCCCAAAGGAGGTAGAATTTAAGCTGAGATAGAAAAGAAACATCCAGGTCCTAATGAACTGAGCCAAGAACAGTTCTGTAGGAAGGTCCATGCGAGGCTAGGCCGGGTCAGGCTGCACCTTGCAGGCCATGGTACAGAGCATGGGTTGTTCTAAATGCAAAAGAAGCTATTAAAAGATAGTTAGTGGGAAAGGGACATGATTTGATTTATTTTTTCAAAGGGCCATTCTGACTTCTGTACAGGAGGAAAACAGACTGAGGACTTGGAGGGCACAAGAGTTGAAGTGGGGAGGCCAGCCGGGGACTATTGCTCCATCACCAACCACAGCATCGGACCTGGTGGAGGAGCTCAAGAGAATGAACGAATGAATGAACGTTGAATGAATGGATGGGTTAGGTTACCCTGGGGCTTACAGTAAAATTGTGGCTGGCCAATGCTTTCCCAGCTGGTTGTGATTACATCTCCCCCTCACCCATAGCACCCACAGCACTTGACTGACTCTGAAAAAAACTTTTAAAAGCACATTCTGGAAATTCCTCATTCATAATAGGCCCAGAGTTCCCATGTCACAGGCTTGCAAAAATCACCATTTTGTCCTGGTAAACTTTTATCATGTTTGACATTATTTCTTGCCACTGTTCTTCATTCCTGTGAACAGAAAATGGCCTCCTATTTCTGGCTAAAAAAAAAAAG
>NC_048226.1:91501048-91557439 GCF_002007445.2 Ailuropoda melanoleuca | reverse complement strand
GATAATAAGCTAGTGCCCTCGCCTATGTTGATGTGTGTTACATTCTAGACATAATAGTCAGCGTCTTGCACGCATCACCTCTTTAGCATTTTTAATAATCCTGTCTGATAGGGATTATTACTTCAATTTTATACAGGAGAGATCAGAGCTCAGAGAGGTTATATAATATGACCGAAATTATATAATTTGGAAGTGGGACAGAACCGAGAAGCAAACCCAGGTCTGTCTGACCCAAATTCACCTCTCAACCATTGTGCCACGCTCTTCCTCTCCCTAATTAGCCTCCTCCCTTGCAACTGAAAAACACAAGCCAGTTTGACGAAATGGCTTTAATAAAAAGCAGAATGACACCCGTTAACGCTAATAGGGAACAATAGCAAATAAAATCACGTGAACTCCTTTTTGACCTTCCAGTTTCCTATTGTGGTACAGACCTGTTCTATTCTCTTCTACCGTGTCTGGTCCTCCCGAGCGAAAGCACACACACACAAATCTGCACTCACACTGCCGTTCACACGAGCCTCTGTAACGCAGCTCATAAGCCAAGAGGGTCCTTCTTTCCCCAAGGCAGCTGCCACCATCCTATCACTTTAAACAGTCCTCACCAAACAGGAGTGGTAGCTTGGTTCTTCTTCAGAAGCTTTAATTGAATGACATTAATGAAGAAGAATATAATAATGTGATGTTTTCTCCCCCTCTTCTTCTTAGTTGCTCAAGGATATCCAAGCCAAACACAGATAGGCTAGAAGCCATGGAGAAGAGGTAATTGGGGACAACACTGAGGGCCAGAAATTAACCACAGTCAAATGGCTAGTCCTCCCTCAAAGCACAGCAAGGAGATGCTTTTCCACAGAAGCATTCCTCCCTTGCTGAGCACCAGCAGCCCGAGGAATCAACATTTTCACTAGACTCAAGGTGTTTGATGGTTGACACTCTCTCTACCTTCCATCATCCCGCAGTCTCTTGTGTCTGGCCGCAGCTGCCTACGAGTCACGTCTCCCTCCTTCATCTTACACACGTTGTATTTCAACCACACAAAAAGACTTCTTCATTATTCAAAACACTGAAAAGCTCTATACTATATTCACCATCCACAAACCACTTGAAGGTCAAGCTCAAGGTCCAACTTAGAATTCACCTTATTGATGAGGCCCTCCCCTGACCACCTAATCTGGGAGGCTCAGGGACGTCCCCCATTGTGTCCTGCTTCCCTCTGACACAGTCATTATCACCCTGTGTTTGGGTCATGTCTTGGAACCTTTCTCTCTTTCACTACATTGATGGTCTTAGAGCAGGGCTTTATCTGGATGTTCTTTGTTGCCCTATTTACCCGTGAAGAAGAAAAACAGCTTACATTCTAGTAAGGGAGATAGTCAGTGAAGGAGAAAGCAAACAAATAAACAAGCAAACCATTACAGGTTGGGAAAACTTCTGAGCAGGAATAAAAAATGGATGATATCGTGCAGAATAAAGAAGAATGTCGACCACCGTCAAATGGGTGGTCAGGAAATGGCTCCCAAAGGAGGTAGAATTTAAGCTGAGATAGAAAAGAAACATCCAGGTCCTAATGAACTGAGCCAAGAACAGTTCTGTAGGAAGGTCCATGAGGCTAGGCCGGGTCAGGCTGCACCTTGCAGGCCATGGTACAGAGCATGGGTTGTTCTAAATGCAAAAGAAGCTATTAAAAGATAGTTAGTGGGAAAGGGACATGATTTGATTTATTTTTTCAAAGGGCCATTCTGACTTCTGTACAGGAGGAAAACAGACTGAGGACTTGGAGGGCACAAGAGTTGAAGTGGGGAGGCCAGCCGGGGACTATTGCTCCATCACCAACCACAGCATCGGACCTGGTGGAGGAGCTCAAGAGAATGAACGAATGAATGAACGTTGAATGAATGGATGGGTTAGGTTACCCTGGGGCTTACAGTAAAATTGTGGCTGGCCAATGCTTTCCCAGCTGGTTGTGATTACATCTCCCCCTCACCCATAGCACCCACAGCACTTGACTGACTCTGAAAAAAACTTTTAAAAGCACATTCTGGAAATTCCTCATTCATAATAGGCCCAGAGTTCCCATGTCACAGGCTTGCAAAAATCACCATTTTGTCCTGGTAAACTTTTATCATGTTTGACATTATTTCTTGCCACTGTTCTTCATTCCTGTGAACAGAAAATGGCCTCCTATTTCTGGCTAAAAAAAAAAAGAAAGAAAGAAAGAAAAGAAAAGGAAAGGAAAGGAAAGGAAAAAAAAAGAAAAGAAAAAAAGAAAAAGAAAGCAGGTTCTGTTCTAACCAGAAAAGAGAAGGTGACGAGAGGGGGCAGGAGTCTGATGGGGACTTTCATCCCCTTCTCAGGAAGCTGGCTGTGGGCCATACTTGTAGTTTTGACTTTAAACCTGCAAAACCTCAGCGTCCCCGGGGGAGCCAGGAGGGGTGGGCTCCTGGCGCTGGGAGTTCCTGAGCAGTACAAGTATCCGCTTTTCCTCAGCAATCTCCTGCTTTATTAGCTAAGCTGCTCTGAAGCCCGGACAGGCGCATTTCATGCCGAGTTTATGGTGAAAGCGTTTTGGCAGGTTTCATTCTCAGGGTGCGCCGGAAAGGAGACCAGGGGCTGTTGAACACAAGCCATGCTGGATGCTTTCCTAAACCAACAGGAATCAGCTGCTCTTTGACAGTGGGGTCTGCTAACAGATGGGAAATTCTTCAAGGGGAACAGAGGCAGAGGGAGCTAAGAAGGTGCTGAGTATTCCAAACGGATATGATTCCAGCAGAGCATTTCCCCCCCCGCTATCCTGTAGCCCTTATTAAGGACCCTTAAAAGGGACATGAAAGTCATTCTCCAATAGCATGCTTATAAAAATGTAAAAGCAATAAAATTAAATGAATCGCTACGCTAGGAAGAGAGCGAATAATCAGAGTCCCATTTCTCATGAGGAAGTTGACATACCAAGTTGTGGAGTGATTTCTCAAATTTGCCGAGCTGTTAAAGGATGCAATCAAAAAGACGCCAGGTTACCAAACGCCACTCTGCCCAGCCTCATTCTGATACCATACCGTGTCAGTGGATTGGGAAGGCACTATAAGGTGATAACTCCGGGACATCTTACCATCATAAGGACATCGTACAAATCTCTGCATGGCACTAGCCACATCTGTGACCTTTTGCAGAGTCTTTGCTGGAAAAAAATGGGAATAAGAGCACCTGCCTCAGATATAAATGAGATAATGACTATGAAGTCCATGTGCAGAAGGTGTGTGCCTATGGGTTCACCAAGTATTTCACTTTCCTTTGGGTATCGAGGACAACTATGTGGCCTGCCAATGGAAGGTAGACAGAAGTGCTGTGTCTTCCCCCAGAAACCCCGCATGCCCACTTCATGTCTGTTCTTTTTCCAGAGTGACTGCACAGTAAAGACGGCAGAATCACAAAGTCACTGGATGGATGCTGGAGCCTCGGATCACCGTGTGGAGAAGGGTCACCTGACCAATGACGTTCACTCCGACTTCTTGTGAATGAAAAGACCTATGTGTTAAACCCTATTTTAGGAGGTGGTTATAGCAGCTACTGTTGTTTCCTCTAACATAGGAAACACTTGGTAACTTACAGTTAGTATAAATGGCATCATTTTGCTTTATTCACACTCTTCATCAGCTACAGATCTCTGCAATCGGACTTATTTTCAAAATAAGCGCTCATGGATGGCCAACATCAACTCTGGTGAGAGGCACCATCAGATTCTGAGAGCTTCATGTTTTGTCAAAAATTAGCAATGGAGGGAGTTTTCATTTTTTTAAACATGAATCTGTCAAGTGATTCCGAAGCTTGGATCTCCGTATGGAGAGTCACCTGACCGATGACGTTCTCTTTGAACTCTTGTTCAAAGGATAGTACTGATAGGTACTATCACATATGCTGTCTATCCTGTCCTCACAGCAGCCCTCTGCGATAGCGAGGTTCCAGCCATGCGCCCTCCCACCTCAGCTACCTACCACACACTATCCTTTCTGCCAAGAATCCCCTTGCTTCGGATGTCTGCATGACTCTCACCTGCACTTTGGTCAAGTCCCTGGCAACTCTATCTACAACAATACTCTTCTGCACGTCCATCGCCGACCTCCGTTCTCTATCTGATGGGTGCCCATTTTGCTGTTTGTTCTCAGCGCTGCTCCCCCCTGGCAGACCAGAGCCCGGCCCCAGGTAGAAAGCGTGCTTCTTAACTGATGCCACCTTGAGTTCTCATTGTCCATCAAAATCAATATTTTATGAGTAGGAGGGGTAAAAGTTGAGGTTCTATAAAAAATAGAGCAATTGAAGGTTACATATGCAATAGTACGAAATGCTATTTTTTAACAAAATGAGAAAAAGATGTGCCTTTAGAAAAGAAGGAATAGTTTCTCAAATTGTGTTCTGTGTGTTTTTAAGCTATTCTTTAGAGATTTCCCCCTTCTTTCAGTATCTACATGTTCAAAGATTATGATGACCCTTGCTGAAATCAAGAGCCACGGCCCATTATGCTATTGATGGATCCTGGCATGGACGTTAAAAACCAGTGTCCCTCCTGAACAAGGACAGAAAAGCCAGGTGATAATTCTTCTGGAGAAGTTACCAGTATTTGCAGTTTATGAAGAACGATGAATAGGGATTTCTTGCATGTGCCTATAAAGAAAAGCAGGCACTTGGCCCTGTGGAAGTCATCCTTTTGGAGCACGCCTGGTGACTGATGAAGTGGGTTTTGTGTAAAATGCAAATTCACATTTTGTGGAGACTGGAAGTTCATTCATCTAAATCATGTCTGTTATAGTCTATGACGGCTTCTGAAAATTGCCAGGGTCGGGTTTTTATTTGATCTTTCAACATTATTGGAGGTCATATAAACAGGATTATATGAAGTCTTTCACTGTCAATTAGTGTAATTCTAAATCAACATTCTGTCAACGATGGGCAGATTTTACAGCATAAGGAGGAAGAAGGAAGAGCTCATTTTTCCTTCAAATAGATTTCCCTGGCTTTTGGTTAATGCTTAATTAAAAAGGAAGGGAGAGAGAGAAGAAAGGAGGAAGGGACTGAGGAAGGGAAGAGGGAAAAGAGCTATTAAATTTATTTTAAGATGTTTTAGGAAATCAGTCCATTCCTTATTTTCATCTAAAAAAAGAAACACAGAATTATTAAAGGGTTAAAAAAGTTCATTTTCTATGAAAATTGGATGCCTAAATGGTATTCCGATTTTATAATCTAAAATGTGACTCTTTCTGAACCTAACATGGAGGAGACTTATTTTTAGCTAAGAGATCTCGCACAGGGCACTAATGTTTTTGATGGAAATGAAGAACAGACCAAATTTCATTTATTCGTGGAATATCAGCCCATTAAGTGTAATTTACTTGACTTACATTTGCCCTCAAGGATTTCAGAGCACTTCTGGGATAATACTTTTCATAATTTTTTGTAAATATAAGGAAGAACTCCCTTTTGTTTGAAAATTTCTACAAACACTGGATTAAATTTTCACCTTCTTGATAACTCCACAGGAAGCCTCCCAGGGATGAATGAGAAAAGTTTTAGTATTAGGTAAATTATCTCATTTATCTCCACACTATCCTTGTTCAAAAAAATATATATATATATGTATACACACACACAGACATACATATGTGTATACATATGTATACATATATATATTTCAAGCTAGTAAAGTTGGGAAGCACCAAGAGATGAAATGGGAATAATCTAATACAGAGGCACTTTCCTGACCTACCGATCTACAACCCACGGAACTGGCTGGTGTCAGGAGCTCCATGCTTTCCTCTCCAGAATAGACTTAGTCTGCAGAGCCAGAGCTCCAGATGGAATCCCAGTCTGCCCCTTACTCTCTGTGTGACCTCTCTGTCATCCATGGAGTGGGGAAATTATATTCTCTACTCAGAACTGCCATGAGAGAGGAGTCACAGAAGGTATGACAGTGACCAACCCCACGTCTGCCACGGCACCTCATCAACACTGTGGTCTTTGTCTACCTCCATAGCTTCAAAATTAACCCCACATCTAGTCTTGCTTCCTTTAAATTCATCCTCAAAGTTGCAGCCAGTGTGAATTTTCTGAAATGTAAACTTGGTAATATTGCTCCCATGCATAAAATCGTTCAGTGTTTCTGTTCATAGAATACTGTCCATGATCCCTAAAGCGGCAGACCTTCCAAAACCCAGTGCTAGCTTCCACCTCTGGTATCTTCTCCTGTCCCTCCCTTCTCTGCCCTTAGTTCCTGTCCCTGCTCTGAACCTGCAAACTTCAGAACCATCTGAGAATCATAAAAACTTCCTTCTATTTACCCGCACTCTCTGTCTGGACTTGCCCCTGCCTAGAACTTTCTTTTCCTTCTTGTCCTCCAAAGGTTAGGTCAAAATACTTTTTTGGGAGGAGGGGAGGGGCAGAGGGACAGGGAGAGAAAGAATCTGAAGCAGGCTCCACACCCAGCATGGAGCCCCATGGGAGGTGGGACCCGCTCTCACAGCCCTGTGAACATGACCTGAGCCAAAATCAAGAGTCGCTGGCTTAACCGACTGAGCCACCCAGATGCCCCCAAAATACATCTTTTTTCTTCCTTTGAAGCAAGAAACTCCAGTCTTGTGATGCACAGAGGAAGGGAAACGGAATCTGCTTGAGTGATGCTCAAAGAGGAACAGGTGTCAATTGGCTCACCAAGGGGTATCATTATGAACTCATCAGTGCTGCTGCTTTGCACACTCCTGCTGTGGCCCCTTTGCTCGTACTGCTAATGTAGTCATAATCTAAGCATTCCCAAAGTTGGCCTGGCCAGCTCACAGTACATCTTAAAAAGCATCTGCGGCACAGATTGAACCCACTTTCCAAAAATATTGGGAAATGGTAAACATATGATTCTGCTTAAGTAGTTATGTGGCTGCAGTTAGCGTTGAGGATCGTTTCTCCCTGCGCCCGGCTCAGCTCCATGTGCACACGCAGGCAGCCAGGGAGCTCCTTCGCAATTAGCTCCGATAAGTGAGCCAAAGGACAGGACGGAGAGCTGGGATGCACTAATTTCTGGTTGCGATTATGGTGAATTTCAGGATTCTACAGATGATCTTTGCAGGACCTATGAATACCTCCACCCCTGCCAACACTCCCTCACCTCTTCTTCTTAGGAAGCCCCTGGAAGAAATATATGCACAAGAGAAAATGACAAATCAGAAACCAAGCACCACCTTATTAAAATTAGGTGGGCTTTCACTTGCGACTCCAATGGTAAATTCCTGGGTAAGCTGGGCTGAAGACGTGGCTTGGAACACATAGTCCAGAAGAGCCTAAGGAGTTTTACTTACCTTCAAGCTCAGACACAAACCGAGGGTTGTCTGGGTGGCCCCAGGTAGAAAGAGACTTAAGAGGTTAAGGCACGAGAGCATGCATTTGAGAAGAGCAAAAAATGTCATGTGGATCTCCTCCTACATAGAATTATTGCCCCGCTCACATGACTGCCTTAGGCTTGAACAAATGCAAGACAGAGACTGAGGAATGAACTGATGGGCAGACCTAAGGCTAGCAACATTTTAGTTTAGCGATTAGAAAATTCATAACAACATTAAAACACCCAAACATCTGCTATGTCTTACCACCATGAATTCAAAAAGGACACCTTGATACCAAATTTTGTCACAGATTGGTGAGTGCTTGATCATGAGCTGGCATTTGGAAGCCATGAGTTTTCCCCATAAGTGTTCTGTGTTCAGAGGAGGGACTGGACCTGCATCCTAGTAGTTCGGTGATAGTAGTATTAGTAATAGCTCATATTTATTGAGTTCTCTTAGTGTGCTGGTGCTGTGCCAAAAACCCTTCATGTGTTATTGAGTAGTTATCCTTACAGCATAGTTACCCTGTCCACTGGAATGCGCGCACTGGGTAGTGTCCCAGAATCTCGTTTTCCCTCTGCTCTCCAACTTACTGTTACATATGACCTTTTGCGTCAACACTCTGGCCTTGAAGCCATGGAACAAGTCAATTCCAGATTCTGAACTCAGTTTTTTCGTCTTTCAACTGAGGTATTAGGCAAGATGCTTCTGTGGTGCTTTCCAGCGCTGATGTAATGTTATGTGACCATAAATAAACATTACCTTCTAAAAAGCAAGAGGATTAGGAAAATCCGGTACTTCTCCGGATAGCAAAATGAATTCCTTTTGGATGTAAATTTCATTTTCAGAGTCGTCGCACTTCTATCCCCAGGCAACTCTTTCATAGGAGGCTGAGTGAGGGAAGGTGATTGACGGGGCCAACATCCATCCCGATCCTACAGTGAAAGCCCCCAAACACCTTACTTCAGAAAGCTCAGAGCGTAAAAAATCAGGGAATTTGCCCAATCTGCTCTCTAGAGAATTCTAATGAGAATCAAAATAGTCAGAAACAAGGAACAAGAATTTCCCATATGAACATAATGAGATAGTCAGCATCTTCTCACTTCTCTTCCAAGAAATCATGTTTTAAAAACACTAAGAAGAACGTTTTTAATGTATTAAACCCTGCAATCTGCATTTTCAATAAAATGCAAATATGACATTCATTTTCAATAAAATCCAAAATACACATAGAAGGCTGCCCCAAACCGGGAATGGTAGAAGGTAAAAAAGGGAGGAAGAGAGAAGAAGCGAAATGAGCGACAAGAGAATCCAAAGCTCAGAAACATCAGCAAAGATACACTTCCTAGAAGTGAGATTCTTGACATAATGCACAAAAGCTCTCACCCTTCTCCGCAACAGGTAAGGGAACCGAGTAAGCAGTTTTGGTGGCGAGGCAGAGAAATCCACCCACAAAAATCACATAGATCCCCAGTATTTGCAAGGATCATGCTAACAACGGACCAACAGAGAGCCTCCGGGGTGTGAAATCTTTGAAGCTATTCTCCCATCCATAGGAATCTACTGAAAATAGCCAGTTTCGAAACACCCATTTCATTAAAAGATGAATGATTACACAGGAACAGGAAAGCCATTCAAAGATACTATTGAAAAGTCTGGAAAAGAGAAGCAACATTTAGCATGAGATGAAGATTTCTCATCAGAAGAAAATTGTAAACAAGCATGTCATGAATCAAAACATATTAATAAAACAATTGCTGTTATTAAAGAAGATTGCAAGCTGAAATGCAGGAGCTCAGAAAGATAGAACAAGACCACAGGAAGAGCTTACAGACAACATAGCTGAGATATAATCAATGATGTCCTACATACACAGAGAGAGAATGGGACGGAAAACAAAGGGGATAGATACTACAGAAAATATAATGAGAGTCATAAAGGATAAAAATGAGGAAAACAGTAAAGAAGTGAAGGGAGGGAAGGAAGGAAGGAAGGAAGGAAGGAAGGAAGGAAGGAAGGAAGAAATGAGGGAAAGAAGAAGGGAGGGAAGAAAAGAGGAAGGAAAAGAAGAAAATTTAAAAAGAGTAGAAAAACCCATAGCAGTAAAAAGTAGGCAAAGGAGAGTATATATATAAACATATATAATATATATATATTATATATATAATGCTTGTATATGCATAAAGAAAATCTAGTAAGGCATAAGGTTTAAAGGGAGACTTTCATTGTATAGCATTTTACATATGTATTTTTAAATTTTGGGATGACACGAATTATTACGTGTAAATTTTTTTAAAGCAGAAAGAAAAGGAATAAGCAGCACGATGGGAAGGAAGGAAAAGTAGCAGACTTGATCCAACCATTTATGTATGCAGATGTATTCAGCAAATACTTACTGAATGCCATTATAGGTCAGGCACTATTCTCGGTACTGAGTATGCAACAATAAGAAAAAGCAGACAGAAACAGGAATCTCTGCCCTTCTGGACTTTCATTCTAAAGAGGGGAAATGGACAATAGGCAAAGAAAAATATATTGTTTCTCAAAAGATAAAACATGGAGAAAAATAAAACACAGTAAGTGAAACAGAGCATGCTGGGAAAAAGAGGAGGATACTACCTCGGATACATTAGTCAGGAAGGGCGTCACAGATAAGGGGACATTTGAGCAGGGACCTAGAAGAAGTGACGCAGGGAGACATTCAAATATCCCAGGAAGAAGGAATGGGAAGCAGAAAATGCCCTGTGGCAGAAATGGCTTGGTTTTTAGTCCAGAACAGGCAGCATACAGGAAAACATAGGTGAGGGGGCAGAAATGCGGGGAGGTGATGGGGGCAGCATACGAATGGCTTGGAAGATCAGTTTAAGAATTTTAACTTTTTCATACAGACGTAGTAAAGAGAAGGGCCATATGCACCCCAATGTTCATAGCTGCATTGTCCACAATAGCCAAATCATGGGAAGGAGCCGAGATGCCCTTCAACAGATGACTGGATTAAGAAGCTGTGGTCCATATATACAATGGAATATTACTCAGCTATCAGAAAGAACGAATTCTCAACATTTGCTGCAACATGGACGGCACTGGAGGAGATAATGCTAAGTGAAATAAGTCAAGCAGAGAAAGACAATTATCATATGATTTCTCTCATCTATGGAACATAAGAACTAGGATGATCGGTAGGGGAAGAAAGGGATAAAGAAAAGGGGGGTAATCAGAAGGGGGAATGAAACATGAGAGACTATGGACTATGAGAAACAAACTGAAGACTTCAGAGGGGAGGGGGTGGGGGAATGGGATAGACTGGTGATGGGTAGTAAGGAGGGCACGTATTGCATGGTGCACTGGGTGTTATACGCAACTAATGAAGCATCAAACTTTACATTGGAATCTGGGGATGTACTGTATGGTGATTAACATAATAAAAAAAGAATTTTAACATTTTCTCTGAGGGGGAGGAAATTTGAGGAGCTTCAAGCAGAGAAGTGACATGACTTGATTTCTAGTTGACTTTGAAGCAACACTCCGGGTGCTATGCTAAGTTAGTAACTACTTAAACCAAGACCAAAAAAGCTAAACACTTGTCATTAATATAACCACAGATGGTTGGGCCACATTCTCAAAAGTTGAGGCACAGCTAAAAGTTGAGGGAATGGGCCCTTCCAACAACAGTGCCCCCCTTCCCTCCTACCCTTGCATTGTCAATACACAGGGGAGGCTTGTCTCAAAAGAGGTTGTCGAAAGTATATGATTGGGGAGCGAAGCTAGGCCACCATTTGTCAAAGCCAAGGGAGGAAGACTTCAAAATCTCTATACACGGGATTGGGAATGGGGCTTTCAAGAGGAGGCTTCCATTCTCTGATGTGTTATCTACCTAAGTATAGACTTCTAGAATTTTCCCAGTACTACAAGAAAAGAAGAATTGAAGGCTAGGGAGACAGGGATCATGTGGAACTGCATGAAGGACAGAAACCCAAGACCACTTTGCTTCCAAGCTCATTGCAGAAGATTTGACATTTGAATCCCAAGAATGCCAGAAGTCTCAGAGTTAGTTGTAAATGGTAAAAGAGACTGAGGCTCATAGTGTTGTCAGGGTCACCCCATGGACCTCTAAAGCACAGAGGGGTGCAGAGGTGGACACAAGGAGGGGAAGGTGTCAGAGGCTCGCTGTGTGTCTCTGGGGGCATGGTACCACATCTCACAACAGTGACAATGAGCTAGAACAGAAGTTTTGAAAACCCAGAGAAAACACTTAATCACATCTAACAAGAAGAGAGACATTCACGTTTTCTGTCTCTACCTATCGCCAAATCCTCAAAACCGGAGAAAACTACTTAACCTTTCCATACCAACGTGCATGCTGGTTGCGGAACTCTGTGATTACAGTGATTTTGCATTGTGCATAGGCAAATTTTTTTACAGTTAATAGTACATGAATAAGTCACAGGAATAAAAGGTACGGCACAGGGACTATAGTCAATGATATTGCACTTGTGGTGAGCACAGCATAGTATAGTGATTAAATCACTATGCTGTGCACCTGAACGTAAAATTGTGTGTCAGCTACACTCAGATTAAAAAAAAAAGTACATGTAATATGCAAAAGGGGCCCCAAATGAGGTAAGAAAATGGCTGAAATTTGGCAATCTATGATTGAACTCAATGAATTTATTCTGCATACCATACAAGGGAAGGAGGAATATGACTTTCACAAGGTCATATGGCTAGTTAGTAGTAAGGCCAAGTATAGAAGACAGAGCTCTTTTCTCTCAGTTCACTGTAGGACCTTACGAAGCTGATCAGAGGAGCAGGCGACAGACTAATCACGTGACATGAGGATGTGGGCATATTTATGCTCATAGCTCCTTGTACCATCTCCAAAAATAAATGGTTGCACATAGAGAAAACACAGAGCCATGAACCGGAGCACTGGTGCACTCACTACAGGGTGTTATGACGATAATTTATAATGCCATTGCAATTACAGTAGAATTATGGCACGCCCAGCACCTAATAGAGCTGTGTGCATACTCTTGAGAAAGACGAATGTGCTGGCATCTCTAGCTGTGGCAATGAGATTAAACAGCCCCCATCCCTGATCCCGCCATTGATTTTTGTAGCCCTCCCATTAACATGATAACTTCACATACCATCTCTCTATAATCCCTTGGAGGTGAAGACATAGTTTTAGAGTATAAATGATTAGACCCTCAAAATCCAAGGTGACAAATCTTCCACACTTCCAATTGCCATGAATCAGGACCCATAAATCAGAGCCCCCTTTGAGGATATGTTGGTGGGGAGAAGACATGTTTACAGAATGAAACCGCTTCATGTTTCTTTCTTCCTCTTTCCTCTTTTTGCTTCCCGTGCGCACTTGGCTTTGGATATGAGTCAGTTAGGATCGGGTGACTGTACAAATCAGGACATTTTTGTTAAGAGGAGTGAGGGGTTCTTACAATAAGGCAATTAGACCAAACAGGAATAGTCCCTGGCAAGAAAGGGGCACATGCTCATTGTAGTTTGAGATCATAATGCCTTAGATCATGAGTGTTCGTCTTTGCTTTGGTGTCTTATAAAATGCTTTTCCATGGGTTGCTCAATATTGCCAAAGAGATCATATAACAAAAGGTAATCAGCTTAATACTTAACAGTGGCTACCTTTATTGAGTGCCGATTTTGTGATCCTAAATGTTTATGATTAAGAACCCCGGACTGCTTATAACAAGCTAGTGGATCCATCAACCACTCTGTACCTGAGTCTTTGATTAATGTAAAGCACTTGTTCACAATAGCAATGACACAGGTGAGCTATTCCTGTTGTATGCAGAGTTTTTTATAGACATAATGCCATCTACTCCTTGAAGGAGCCCAATGGGGCAGATATCGATAAGCAATATTTTCAATGAAAACACTAAGATCAGCAAAGATGAGCCATTTTCCTGAGGTCACAGAACTATTAGAAGTTGGAAAGCTTGGCACGTATTGCGTGGTGCACTGGGTGTTATACGCAACTAATGAATCATCGAACTTTACATCAGAAACCAGGGATGTACTGTATGGTGACTTAACATAATATAATAAAAAAAATTAAAAAAAAAAAAGAAGTTGGAAAGCTTGGGGGCTTCTGGGTGGCCCAGTTGGTTAAGCATCTGCCTTCAGCTCAGGTCATTATCTCGGAGTCCTGGGATGGAGTCCCGAGTAGGGCTCCATGCTCAGTGGGGAGTCTGCTTCTCCCTCTCCCTCTGCCCCTTCCTCCCCGCCCCCATTCATACCTTCTCTCTCTCTGCACTCTCTCCAATAAGTAAATAAAATCTTTAAAAAAAAAAAAGAAGTTGTAAAGTTTGTATTCAAACCCGAGTCTGTCTGACATACACCCTCACTCATAACTACCTGACTGCTTCATTGCATTAGTCCTACATTAGTGTTAGTTGAACAGGGTTAAAATGCGTTGTCTAACCTGGGCTTACACACTGGTTAATTCACTCATTTACCCATTAAACATCCATTGGGTATTTTATGTATGAATTTATTTATTTTTTTAACCATTGACTTCTACAAACTCATCTTGTTCTGGAAAGATTTACAGGAGTTTACTATTGTAAAATGTATACTTTTAAAAACATATATGTTAAGAAATCAGGAAGAGAGCACATAAGAATAGATAGAATGAGAGCAGAGAAAAAGAAGATGAGCCAAGGATGAAGTCAGTATTCAAAAGGTGAACAAGCCATTATTGAACACATCCACTGTAGCTGACACCGTGTAAGAATTGGGAATTTAGATGTAAAATGACAAGGTATCATCTCTTCATAAACTCCGACTCTAACGGAGGAGATACATATACAGACAGACAATTACAGGGCACTAGGGAAAACTGGAAAAAATGTACAAAGCCCAGTGGGAGCACGTAAGGAAGACATACTCCCTTATATTTGCATAATGCTCATTGTGATCTGGTATTTTCCTACCTTCTTGTTTGTTGTCTGTCCTCCCCGTCCAGAATGTAACCTTCAAGAGATGTGCTATCTTGTTTACAACTGTGTCTTCTCTACCTAGAATACTGCCTGCCGTCTTAAAGGTGCTCAATGAATAAGTGAATGAACAAGGCTCACTGGCATTAAAAAAAAAAAAAAGCATTTTCTTTTGTATAGCAGGTAAATTGCAAAATGATTCCAGTTGTATCTGTCTCCCTTAGACCTTGGAGGTGACCTGCTCACGTGCTCACATCGTACAAACACTGAAACTAGGCAAAGATTCACAAACAGTGCATGGAGAGTGGGTCAGTGAGTATATATCAACCCACAGCCAAAAATGGGGATGGCCATTCCTAAGAGTGGTGTCAAGGCTGAATGATTTGGGGTCTGAAGTATACAGACCCTCTGGCTCGAGGTCTGTATACTTTCCACCACACCTCCCCGTAGAGATGAAATCGGGTAGGAGATCTGAGAAAATACCTGAACAAAGAGAAAGTGGGAGGTTTAGGGCACAAAGGAAGGACATAGGAAGGTGGAAAGTCAGAATATACAAATGCTTATTGATTCACTTTTTAAAAAATCAGATTTCAGCAACAGAGAAAAATTGCTGTGCATTGATCAATGCATCATGAAAATGCATTGAGACAGACCGATGGCCTTAGCCTTTTGAAAACTTACTAGTTTTAGCTCCTTTTTTTCTCTTACATTTACTTATAGAGAAATCTCACTGTGCATTTCAGAAATCGTTTTGAGAATCAGGAAAGAACTCTTGGCAAAGTGCTAGAAATCCCATGTTATAAGCCTATTTTTTTCAACCGTAACAAAAAGCTGAGGCAGTAACTTTCTTTCCTCTGGGTTTTAGTTTCTGCCTGTGTCAAGTGAAGAATTTGGAATCAACTGCCGAGGCTCCTTCTGGCTCTTTTTTTCCGGGGCTCTGGACAAAACAGGAGACCAGTTCTGGTCCCAACTCATGCCTTATATTTGGCTCATTTCTTTTGTTTTCCTTACTAATTTCCTACTCTTTAAATTGGGATACAAGGTAGAACATTGGCATGAAGCTTTGGAGTTTGAGGACCCCCTTTCCATTAGCTTATTTTAAGGCAGTGCTATTATCTGTTCACCTGATCTCACAGGTCCTTTGCAGATCAAATAAGTTCATGAATAAGTGAGTACTTTGATAATGATCAATTGCAGCAATTTAAAGAATCAATTGTCCTTTGTGCTAATACTATTTTTATATAGAGTTGGTGGTAGGTTAAAAGCAGGTTTTCAAGCTGGGTTAAAAGCATTTTTCTAGAAGACAGGCTAAGACAAATGTAAAGATAGAAAGACTGTCGGTGGATTTTTTTTAGATTAAGAATAAAGTAAGATAAAATTAGGGGCACCTGGGTGGTGTGGTCGGTTTCGGCTCAGGTCGTGATCTCAGGGTTTAGGGATCGAGCCCCGCATCAGGCTCTATGCTCAGTATGGAGTCTGCTTGGGACTCTCTCTCCCTCTCCTTCTACCCCTCCCTGCCTCCCCTCTACAAATAAATAAATAAACCCTTTTTTTTTAAAAAGATAAAATTAAATGAAGTGGAATAAACTAAACTAAACTGAAATAGAAGACACGGTCCCCCTTACATGGTTGAGAAGAAGGATTTGGGCCCAGAAAACTAACAAGAAGCAACGTAGTCAATAAGGATATAGATAATAAAAGGCAGAGGGGCCTGGGGGCCTCCATGTCCTCACCTGTATATGAAATGTCAAACTTGGTGGAGGAGGGGAGGTAGACGGCCGTTGCCAATTCAAGTGCCTGTAGTGCTACGTGTCCCTACAAGCCACCTGATGTCAGGAAATGGGGAGTCATGCTAGAGCACAGAGGACATTAGGGGAAGTAAGGGAAAACTGAAGGGGGAGAATCAGAGAGGGAGATGAACCATGAAAGACTATGGACTCAAGGAAACAAACTGGGAGTTTCAGAGGGGAGGGGGTGGGGGGATGCGTTAGCCCAGTAATGGGTATTAAGGAGGGCATGTATTGCATGGAGCCCTGGGTGTTGTACGCAAACAATGAACCATGAAACACTACATCAAAAACTAATAATGTGGGGCGCCTGGGTGGCTCAGTTGTTAAGCATCTGCCTTCAGCTCAGGGCGTGATCCCGGAGTCCTGGGATCGAGCCCCGCATCAGGCTCCTCTACTGGGAGGCTGCTTCTTCCTCTCCCACTCCCCCTGCCTGTGCTCCCTCTCTCTCAGGCTGTCTTTCTCTCTGTCAAATAAATAAATAAAATCTTAAAAAAAAAAACAACCCAAAAACAACTAACGATGTACTGTATGGTGACTAACATAATGTAATAATAATAATTTTTAAAAAAAGGAAATGGGGAGTCCAGGGTATGGGGTGCTGTGGGACATGTATACTTTGTAAAGAATGCAGCCCTTTGTCAGCTCCAGCTGATACTTGCCCTGCAAAATTTCTTCAGAACACAGGCCATCTTTTTGTAGAAGATGCCAAAAATTTGTATTACGATGTAAAAAAATAAATCTTGATTTTTAAATGCTGATAACTGAATTAAAACAAAACAACCTCTGTGTGGTTAAAAAAAATATCAGGCTGAGTCTAAATACGTAAGAGTTTACCATCTTTGTGGTAGATGATTTCTAATTCGTTTTACTGCTCTGATGTTCTAAGATGCTATGAGACGCCCATTGATATGAGAGTGCTGCCTAGAAACAAATCTGTAGGTCATGGACGACACTTAGTAGTGATCATTACAATAGTGACATCAACATCTTATACACACATGATAAATAGCCACTTGCAAACCACTCTAATAACCTGTTTTGTTTTGTTTTGTTTTGTAACTTTCAAAGCAACCCTATGAGCAAAGGCAGATATTGGGGAAACTGAAATCCAAGGGATGTTAAAGGACTGGTATAATATTCAATGGTAGGTTAATAGCAAAACTTAAGGATGGTATGTCAAATGGTATGAATGAGCATTTTCCTACCAGTCCAACAATAATAAGAGCACTACCATATAACCAGTACCCACTAAATTCTGGGAACTTTACTAGGTGGCTAGATTATAATTGGATTTCAACCTTACACCAGCTATCTGAGGTAAGCAATGTAGCCCCAAGTGAAAGATGACAGACTCTGGGGCTCAGAGAGTTTTAATAACCAAACAAGGACACAGAGCAAGAACAGAGTGATGAACGCATGGGCTCTGCACCCCGCTGCCTGGATGTGAATCACGGCCCTGCACCACATTCGCTGTAAACATTCTTTTTAAGAAGAAATCTTCTAAGATTAAGATGTGGGTACCAAAAACTGGGGAGCTAGGAATAGGAAAGAAAGGGGTGTCCTGTTATTCCCAGGCAACAAAACTTTCCATTAATCAACACACACTGAGTTCCATCCATGAGCTCAGAAGGTGAAAGATTCTTTAGAGAGCACCCATGAAAGTCTAAACTACAATTTTTCCACCAAGGATCATGTGAGCCACGGTTGGAGGGGAGGAATTGATGTCAGAGACACCTTGGCACAGCTCCAAGCACACCAAGTCCTGAGTTGGATGCTCTGAGAGTAACTCCTAGCTCTGTCCATTACCAGCCCCACAGCAGAGGCAAGTTGCTTACCTATTCAGAACCTCAGTGTCCTCAGGTGCAAGCCGGAAATAAGGCCAAACTCATGAGACTGTGAAAATAAAATCAAATAACATTAAAGTATTATGTATGGTATAAAACGATATTCTAAAAAAAGCTATTATTCTGGCAGGAAGCAGTTAGAGGAAATTAGGCAAGAGATGGAAGTACAGCAGGTGTCCACAGGACGCTAAATACCAAGAGGGCTATAGTCTCTTGCTGGACTTGCAGTCTCCGGGTTCCTAGGTCTACCCATCTACTTCTCTTTGGGTGCTTTCTTCCTCCTTCTCTTTTTTAATTGAGAAACTTCATTTCCTTATTCCCTTTAGCTGTTTCATAGGTCATTGCTCTTTAGGGATGGAGGTTATTTCTACGATTCAGTTTCCTTTTCATTCAACCATGTAATAATATTTCCATACCTGGCAAGCTCCCTCTAGAAGGGGAGCCAGCAAATTGTGAATCTCTTGGCACTGGATGGAAGTCACTTGCCTAGATTTAAATCCTCAATAACATTTTTAATACTCAGTATTAACCAGGTCCATAAATACGTCAGAGATAATGACCATCCTTTCTGTATGAGCAGTGACAGTCAATAAATTATGGAATTTGTGAGTTGCCTGCAATTCTGTGGAAAGTGTTAAAGACAGAAACAATTAGTTGTTTGGATGTGTTAGTGTGAGAGCCTGCCCTCATATATATATGTGTGTGTTAATGGAATCTTCTAGAAAGAAAATATTTCATTGTCTATGTCCTTAGAAACGGTCACACCAGATGACACCAAGTACCACTTCTTATCAGTTTTATCTTCACAAGGGAATAAAAGGGGTTTGTTGGTTATTGTTATTAAAATTCATCTGCAACTTCACTAAGATAATAAACGCTGAAGGTCTACTTGTCAAGATCTGCAAATTTCTTCTCAGGGGCAGTCCCTTTCATTCTTATGCTGAAGGATCTATGTGGGGAAATGCCAAAAGGGTTGGAGGAAAGGAAAGGAAAAGTTTTGATAAAAGGGTGAATAGGGTCTTTTCAAATGGGGATAAGGGAAGAAAGACCAGTGGGTATGATATCTTCTATGAACTTTATGCAAATCAGGCACCAAGAGCTACTTGTCTTCATTAATAACAATTGCAAACTTTATCGAGCCCTCATTTCCTGACATGGGCTAGACTAAACACTTGGCAAACATTGTTTCATTCTATTCTCAGTAAATCAAGAAAGTCAAACTATTTCCTCAAGACCGTGCATCTAGTAACTGAAGAGCCTTGTCAGTGACTGGATGGGTAATCTCGCTTTCTCCTTTGGTGCTCTATTAAATACTCCACTTGTCCACAAATATAAATCACATCCTAAAAGATAAAGGAACAACTTGATGCCCGTGCATCTTACACCTTCATTGTGTTTCTATATTGGTTCACATCTTGATCAAGGATGACAATGGATACTGGCTACTGGACACTGAGATCCCAATATCCAAACACTTTAATGTGGCCCACAATGACGTGTTTAATCCAACCCCAGCACATCTCAAATCATAGCCTTTTCCTTTGGTGGATTAAAAAAATGGCCACAAATACATTGCAGTGCCTCTAATCAAAAGACGAAGACATTTTCCCAACCCCTTGAATCTGCCTTGTGACTAGCTCTGAGCAGTAGAATTTGGTGGAAGTGATATTGTGTACCTCCTGAAACAGCCTCAAGGGGCCTTGAAGCTTCCTGCCCTCACTCTCTCAAATATTGCCTCCCAGTGAAGAAGCACAAATGAGCCTATTAGAAAGGAGGCCCAGCCAAGACCCAGTAGCATCTGCCAGAACATGGTCATCTATGACCAGCCAAGCCAGCCCCGATCCAGCCAACGGAATGACTACAACTGCAAGACTTATCTTATAAGACACTGAGTTTGGGGTCGGTTTGTTGGGCAGCAACAGATAACTGAAACACTTCACCTGCCAAGCTTGGGCTCCAGCCTCTATGGTCTTCTCTCAGTTCATGGAGCATGCCACTGTCACTCCCACCTAAGAGACTTTGAATATGTGTGCCCTATACCTGGAAAGTTTCCCCCTCCTGACTTGTCAAGTAGTTTACTCCTTTTCAGCATTCAGACCTCAGCTTAAAAGCCATCTCCAGAAAGAGCCCTTTACTGACCATCTATATACAGTAGATTTCTTACTTTTTGCCTGTAGCAGCCCCCTGCATTTTTCATCACACGTATAACAATCTATGATTAGTTTGTTTTTGCCTGTGTTGCTATCATCCAGATGTAAGTGCTGTGAGAGTAGGTAGGGACAGTGTTTGTCCTCTTCTCCATTGCATTCTAGAAGGGTGCCTGGAAGAGTCTCGTCCACAGTCCTTTGGACCCCGTTACCATTATTGTTGTGCATATTTTTGACCAAAGTGCTCATACTCCCAGCAGCCAGTACTTGTTTCCCTTTGGGGAGGGCTGGTCCCAGGCTGCTGAAGCCCAGCTCATGTTGCCTGCACCAGAACACAGAGAACTAAAGACTGCGAATTTGTAGAGCCTTAACCAATGACCAAGGAGTGGGATGGTGGGTATAAATACTCCAGCTCCCTTTCCCCTGATCAGGACAACTCGGAGGCATGATCTACCCTGTGTGCAGTGCTCACCTGCAGAAGTGAGCAGAGTTTCCCTCCATGGGACCCTTCTTGCTTATTTTCTTCACTGTGCCCATGGTAGCTGCATGATACCAATGACCAGCTTCCTTTCATTTCCTGTCCCACTTTCTCAATCCCCTGAAGGTTTTTCCAGTCATTTATACAAATCCTTATGTGAGAATCTTCTTCCAGATAAGCTTCCTTAAGACAGTCCATTTGTTGAATTCATTCGTTAAAGCAAGTCTTGATTTCCACATACTTGCTTTTCTTGTGGACATCCTTACACCCACCTCATCTTCGGAATTCAGAAATCGTAAGCAGCACCACCCGCTTTTGCAACCATCTTTGTGCAATTATTTCAATGTTTTGCTACAATTCTCCCTGATGTTTTATGAAGATAAGTGAGAAAAGGAAAAATGAAAGCCCTGACACCAACACTTAAACAACTGAGACACAGATAAAAACCACTCGGTGTGCTCATAGGAGGGAATCTCTGGATCTGTTGGAATCCTTGATGGAGTCAAGCCGTTCAATCATGAAGAACAGGTGCCAAATTAAATAACATATAGGAATGTCTGGAAATAGATCATCTAAGACTGTATTGAAAGATGAGCCTTATTGAAAGATGTGGAGAAAGCTTTAAAAAGTATAGAAATGATGAAAATTGGCACCAAAAACCCTTCCAGAATTCCAAAGGCAGGGAAGTTCGTGGAACCAGGGGGCAGTCCTTAGGGTTGAACATGCTTTGTGCTCCCTTGTCAAGAGAAGAAATAGTTCTATACCAAGTCTCACCTCACAAATATTTAAAGAAATCTTGTAAACTCTTATGAAACCACCCTCGCAGCCTCACGCTGAGTTCCCTACTCAGTCTCTTGCAAAATCACCACTAGCCAGTCATTTTCCTACATTTTAAAAAAATTTCTTCTCCTTCCCAAATGTCGCTTGAAATAAGCTGGAAAAAAAAAATCAGGGTTTTGAGGCAGGAAATTACATAAGAGAAGAACTATTTGCATTTAATGTTCAAACCAATTTTAATGTTTTAAATAATCATTGCATAATCAAGAATTTTAGTAATGCTTTTGGATTCTGTGGAATATGACTCCTCCATAACACATGCAAAGTTTGGGGTTTTTTTTTCAGTTCTATTCATTCAGCTTTTATATGGGTTTTTTTTTGGAGGGGGGAATTAACGTATTATGCATGACAGAAGAAAGTTGCACTGTCTGACGGAATAATACAAATCACAGCTTTGCCACAATGATGTGACCTCCTGGAAGCTGATCTTTCCAAACCTCAGTGTATTCCTCTGTAATAATGCTTCCTATGGAGGGCTTCATGAGAATTAAGTCAGAGAATTAGATAAAGCACATAGGGCATAGCCAGCGTTCACTGAATCTTGATTCTCTTTCCCATGCTCCCATCACAGAACAGTGGCTTTGAGTGATTTTGCAAACAATTCGACTTGGCTTGAAGAACAAGTCTGAACTTCTTAGCTTGACGCACGGGCCCCGTGTGATCTGACCTCTGTGTGTTTCTCCTGGCTCATCCAACTCCCGTCCCTTCCCCCACCCACCACTCTGCTTCTAAAGGAGCAGAACACGGGGCTACTTGTGCCTAGAAAGTATTGTGCTCTTCTTGCCTGCAGGCCTTCCCTCTGGGGCCAGAGTGCCCTCCCCGGGATTTGGTCCGGATGAGACATCATCCTGGACTCCTAGAGGCCTCACATCCTCCAGCCCAGGGAAAATGTCTGTCTTATACAGTCTCCCAGGACCCTGGGTCTCTCTCTTACACAATACTTGTTGCTTAGTCTTGTAAATATCTGTAATATCAGTTTCCTCCCTTAGATTATAACTTCCTCAAATAAGGATAAATCTCTTTCCATATAGAACTCATTTTATTATTACAACAGCCCTATGACATAAATAGACTCAGCCCCATTTTAAAGGTGAGAGAAACAAAAGGAAAAAACCAAACTAAATGATTCTCCCATAACCAGATATCTAGTAAGCAGCAGAGCCAGCTCTGTTACCCACATGCTAGAAACCCATCTCCTGCCCCAGGCTCAGGATATGAGGCCAACAGGTACTCAGTGAAAAGGGAATGAGCAAACGATTCCATCCCAGGGAGTAAACCAAGACCTGAACAGGGATAAAGATAGTTTGAGGCCAAAGTCCACACTGTCAACCTGATGATTTGTTGAAAAGAAGGCAAAGAGCCAGCAAATAAAACCCGGAGCTTGGAAGAGCCTCTTTCCTCCAGTGTCATGAGTTGATTGTGGAATAATGGATCATACACTGCCTAGGGGACAAGGAGACCTGAATTCTAATGTCAACGTGAGTATCCCACCCCCTGACACACCTCACTTGCCCTATCTATTAACTAAGAGCAAAGGATGAAGTAGATTCAGAAGCCCTCCCAGGATTAGATGTTTATGTTCTGTGATTCTAACAGAGTAGTACCACTTGCGAGACTTACACTTGCTGTCCCTCTGCCTTGTTAATGGCATACTCCTCCTCGTGTCTATCTCAACACAAATGTCAATACAGAGCAGTTATTAAAAACACAGACTCTGAAATCCTGGCTTTGCGACTCCTGAGGAACGTGCTCTTGGATGTCACTTAACTTTTGGGACATGTGTTTTGCATATCTGTCTCCACGACAGAAGGGTAGAGGTAATCGCCGAGCACCTGCAGCATACTTATACATGGTAGGCACGGCCATGACGGGAAAAGGAAATTGGTTTGTAGATTTTTACCAATCCATGGTGCATTATTTTATTACATATTATTTAAAGCAATCCTAGCCAGATGTATAGAGATAGACACAGATATAGAAATATAAGTAGAGATAGAGAGGTAGAGATAGGGATGGAGATATAGGGACCCAGAGGCGATATTGTCACCTCTGTCTCCAACTGTTGGGTCAATGATTGAGTGAACCAGTTGTCATAGAAGAAAATGACTGCTCACCATCACAATTTTGTGTTCAAGTTTGATTTGGGCTGACACATGGGACAATGCAATGTTTATACAAACTGTGGTTGAAAATATTGGCAGGATACAGAGGTCAAGTCCACATAGCACAGAAAACACTAGTAAAAACAAATGTTCAGTTCCAGTGCACAAAAGGACAAATGTAGGGAAATGTTGGAAGTAAGATTTTGAAAGTAGGATTTAATTTCCCTGTAATTTCCTTGCTAGATACTTGACATTATGTGAAGCCCAGTCCAATTTGCATACCCAAAGACCCACACTTGAAATCCACATTTCCTGATTTCTGTTGTGTGAACTTATCTTCTCTAAGTCAGTTGATTTAGGTCTCTCTTCAGCTACCAAAGAGAACGAAAAAGGAGGAGAGGAGAAACAGGAGGAAAGAAAATGAGAAGAAGAGAGAAAAAATTTACCTCGGAATTAAAGCTTACAGTTTTAATGACAGCCAACATATCTGAATCTTTTGTCCTTCCCTCCAGTTCAATAAGGCCAAAATTCCCTTAGGTACAACAAACTTCACACATCCTCCAACGTACGCAAATATATATACATATGAAATATTCTCCTTTCAAGTTCGGTGTGTGTGATATTGAATTAGGTATGCAGACATGTCCTAGATAAAGGTTACGAAGAAAGACCAAAGTAATATAATATGATGACTCAGTACGCTGTTTCAACCGCGTGCACGTGTGTGTGTGTGCACGTGTGTGTGTGTGCACGTGCGCGTGTCTAAGCTGATGGATTTGGTGAGCTGAATAAAGATCTCCCACCTCTTAATTTTCAGAGACTTTAGAACCATAGAACAAGCAAAGCCATCCTTTGAATGGTAGAGACCCAAAGCCATCCTTTGGATGATAGAGAACCAAAGCCATCCTTTGGATGATAGAGAACCAAAGCCATCCTTTGGATGATAGAGAACCAAAGGCCAGAGAGCTCCGTTTTCAGAGGACCAGATACTGGACTTCAGCAATGGCTTCTGCTCCCCTGCATACAAGAGAGTTGTTGCTGGAAGAGGCTGTGCATTTCTCGGTGCCTCTGCATCCAGGTGAGGCCATGTGATCACGTCAATTAACTGGGAGGGCAAGCCACGAATGTCACCTCCAGGCTTTTGGGGCCACCTTAACCCTCTTAGGTTAAGAAGCAGCTGTACTCTCTCCAATCTCCCTTCCCCCATTATCTGACTAGAGACAGAGGATGCTGAGGCCCTTGAGGATGGTGATTCCATGAGATGGAAAAAAGCCTGTGTCACTGAATCATCACATGGAAAACACCCACCCTTACCCAAGAATACTCATACTGATACCCTAGCTGTATCTTCCTCTTCTTTATCCCAAGATTCGGCACCATGCCAGACTCACGGTAGGCATGCAATAAATATGTGTGGAATGAAAGGTCAGCACTTACATCAACTGTAAAACAGGAATAAGAATCTTCTAAATACTCAAAATCAAGATACTGAATCCTATGATTTTGTGAGTAGTTTGTGCTCTGAAGTCGAAAATCTCTGGTCCAATAAATTGTCCAGATTCTTCTGCTTTGGTATGTTTTCAGTTTATCTTTGTCTCTGATTATGTAAAATTCCATTCCTGTGATTTTTTCCCCAATATCTATCTATATTTAGTGTTATGCAAACTATCTGGTCCTGGCTTGAGGTGGGGAGAACATACTTTTCTTTGGTTTGCCAAGGCAGATCAGAGCAGCTAATATGTATTAAGGAGTTGATAAGAAAAAGCACTCGGCTAAGCAAATCCTATGATTGAGTCCAGGCTCTTTGTTAAGCAAATTACATGCAGTGGCTCACTTTTTCAGCACCCTATTATCCCCACTTCATAGGTAAGAAAACATACTTAGAGAGATTAAGTGGCTTGCCCAATGTCACATACTTAGTAAATAGTGGGTTTGGGGTAAGAACAGAGGTTCATCTGATTTAAACCCTAGATTGTAATCTCCAGCCTCTATCACCCGGTGGCAAGAAACAGAGACCGATTCCGGCTCATCTAAGCAAAAAAAAGAAAAAGAAAAAGAAATTTAGTAGAAGGATTGAAGAGGAGTATAAGGGGAATAAGTCCCAAAGAACTAAAAAGAGCAGGCAGGGATCAAAGCAATTCCTTTGAGTCCAGGAAGGATGGATTAACAAACAGCCTTTTCTTCAGGGAGGGTTCTGGGGCTGAGATGCATCTGTTTCTAGCATTTGTCACTCTGCTCAAGAATCAAATTCCATGCCAAGACTCCAGCCTCACTCACATCACCTGCCCACTGCTTGGCCAAGAGAGAGAGGGCACGATGAGGGTAGCCCCACTAAAACTGTAGTCAGTGGGGTGAGGTAGCCCCCAAAGTACAATATGGGTGCTGTTGCTGGAAATAGAGGGACTGGACAGAGAGAGGCTAAACAGGAGATATCCACATACAGAACAATGCAAAGGGAACAGGTTATGTATCCCCAAAGTACGAGAAACTGCAGAGCCAACATAACACTGAAATGTATTTCCAACCCCTCCCTGCACTCAGCAAAGCCAAAACTCAAATCCCTCCTTTGTTGAAGAGAATTGGTTGGAGCTTGAATTGGGTTCAAACTGTGTTCTCCCGTTTATTAGCTCTATGTCTTTGGAAATTTACTATACCCCTGAAAGTCCCAGTTTCTCCACCAATAAGGAAGTCTCGTACCACCCATCTATCCAGCTTATTTAGGGTTGCTGTGAGGATTCGAGTCAATAACACACGAAGGGTTTTTGGCACAGCACCAGCACACTAAGAGAACTCAATAAATATGAGCTATTACTATTACTACTATCACCAAACTATTAGGATTCAGGTCCAGTTCTTCCTCTGAACACAGAACACTTATGGGGAAAACTCATGGCTTCCAAATGCCAGCCCATGATCAAGCACTCACCAATCTGTGACAAAACTTGGTATCAAGGTGCCCTTTTTGAATTCATGGTGATAAGATATAGCAGATGTTTGGGTGTTTTAATGTTGTTATGTATTTTCTAATCGCTAAACTAAAATGTTGCTAGCCTTAGGTCTGCCCATCAGTTCGTTCCATAATTTTACTCATCCATGAATCTCGGGACCTGAGAACACCTTGCACACAGCACTTCACTAACAGTGTGTTTCCAGATGCTTCTGAGCAGTGTCACTTGAATCAAAGGGTCCTCACTCCCTTGCTCTCGAGCCCCTACTCGCTTCATTTTTCCCTCATTCATCCACCTGTTTATTGTCCTCGTAGAATGTAAGTTTCATGATATTAGGACTACTTTTTTAAAGATTTATTTATTTTAGAGGGAGAGAGAGCAAGAGAGCAGGGGGGAGGGGCAGAGGGAGAGATAGACACAGGCTCCCGGCTAAGAAGGGAGCCCAATGTGGAGGCTCGATCCCAAGACCCTCAGATCATGACCTGAGCTGAAATCAAAAGTCGGATGCTTACCTGACTGAGCCTTCCAGGCAGCCAAGGAATATATACATATATTTTTTATTCATTTCTGTATTCTCAGGTGTCAGCACACTCCTTAGCACACGTCAGGATGCTAGTTCCTCCAAAAAACTAAAACAAACGAAAACAAACCAAAAAATCAAAAATCAAAAACAAAGCACAAAAAAACTTAAAAAAAATACTTCAGAATAAATGAAAAATGAAGTGTCCTCCCTATAGAGCCAGAGAGAGCTCCTGTGAATACACTCTGCAGCAGCTCTCAGAGCCTCAGTCTTCTCATCTGCAAAATGGCCTGAGGGTCATTGGGAGGTTTAAGTGAGGAAATTGAAGCAAAGCTTCCATGTATCATAGTGTCCACTCAATGGCTAGTGTCTCTGGCTGTGCTTTGTATTGTTCCCAAGTGTTTCTCCATATTTGATGTCCTATTTCCTCAAACTAAGACACCACCCCCTTGTCAGGCAGGGAGCGCATCCTATACTCCTCCTTCATCCCTTGCTGCAGCAAGCACAACCGGGATCAAGGGAGCCTCCCGAGCACAGAGCAGGCTGCACCCATCACAGGAGTCCAAAAGATGCAAGGTGCCCATAGTGGGAACCAGGCCTGCGTTGCTCCCTGCTGAGCTCTGGGGCCAAGTGCGGTACCCGGCATACAGCAGGTGCCCCACAGCATTGGCTGAACAAATGAATCCAATTGGCTGCGAGGGAGCAAGAACAGGCAAGGCCTGAAGAAGAAAACATGACTTAGTAGACCCTAAAACCACATGGGAACCAAACAGCTAAAGAAAAGGAGAGATCTGGAGAGGAAATGTGATGGACTCTGGGCAGACCATGAGCAAAGACCTTGCTAGATCCAGCCCTAAGACTCTTTGAATCATTTGTATGTGTAAGTTCTTGGGTGTTGATACAGAAAAAAAAATTATTCTCATGACTTTTATATTTATCTCTCACACTATTCCTGCAGTCAAAGCTCCAGAATTACTAGGGAGAAATTGTCTCAATACGTTTTTAAAGTAAGAAAAAAGAAAGGAATAAGGGGAAGAGGGAGGGAACGAAGAAAAGAGGAAGAGAAAAAGGGAGATATGGGGAGGAGGACAGAGACCCCAGTTCTATCCAGTTGGTCCTGTAAGGTCAATTTGTCCCCTTTGACCTAGGAATTTACCCTAGGGAGAAGATACATAGATGATAGATAGATGAGATGGGTGGATGGATAGAAAGACAGACAGATAGATGATACATGATAAAGATAAAAGATGGATGAATGGATGGATGGAAGACTGGATAGGTAGGTAGATGATAGATAGATAGATAGATAGATAGATAGATAGATAGATAGATAGATGATATACAGATGACAGAGTCTTTTTAAGGCTTTAGGCATGAAGATGTTCTTGCTGTCATTACTTAAAAGAGCAAAGAAGAGCAAACAATCCAAAGAAACAACATATTATGCTGAGGGAGGTGAAATTGTGGCAGACCTCCTTTGCAGAATTGTGGAGAACAATTTAAATGATTCATCTTGCAACATTTTTTAAAAGGGGCTTATAATGTTACATTTCTATTTTTTTAAATCATTGTAACAGCTTTACTGAGATAAAGTTCACATGCAATACATGTCACACTTTAACATGTGAAATTCCATGTTTTTAGTATATTCACAGAATTGTACAATATCACTGCAATCAATTTTAGAACCTATTATCACCCCCCCCCCAATAACCTTACTCACCAGCAGACAATCCCCACGTTTCCTAATCCCTAAGGCCCAGGAAACACTCATTTCCTTCTATTTCTATGCATTTGCTGGTTTTGAACATTTCATAAAAATGGAATAATGCAACGTGTGACCTTTTGTATGTGGCTTTTTCATTTAGCATTATGCTGTTAAGGTCCACCCATGTTTTAGCATGGATCGTTCATGTCTCTCTTACTGCTGACTAATATTCCCTTGGATAGATAGAGCACACCTTACCAACCCACATTCCTCTTGATGAACCTTTGTTTTGTTGCCACTTTGGGGCTATTAACGAATAATACTGTTACGAACATTCAGGGACAAGTTTTGGTGTGGACATATGCTTTTATTTCTTTTGGGTGGTTACCTGGGAGTGGAATTGCTAGATCATATGGTAACTCCCTATTTCACTACTTGGAATACCTGCCAAACTTGTTTTCCAAAGTGACTGTACCATTTTACATTTCCACACCAGCAGTGCGTGATGGTTCCGATTGCTCCACATCCTACCATGGTACCTTGGCAAAAGCAGATGATAAAACTGAGGAAATAGTATCATCAAGGAACCACAGTCCTTCTAGTTTTTTTACATTTTCCAAATACCTCCCTATCCTCTGCATGTTTTATGATGACACATATGTATTGTTTTTCCATCAAGAATCAGTTCAGACCATTGAGTTTGAAGGTCACTCAAGTCAAGAGTTTAGGTCCACCTTAGCTGTGCTCAGTGTCCTTCTTTCCTTTCTCATTGAAACATTACACAGTATTAGGGATACTGACATTCCCACCATGGAGGGGAGGAGGATGGTTCTTCATTGCCTGGAGATTCCAGCCCCATCCGTCACCAGAGAAAGACCCCTCACATTGCTGAGGGAGACAGGGTCTCTGCAGAGCAAGCAATAAAGGGCCAACTGTCTTGAAGATTACCACTCAATCTACAGACAAACTGACCTGGCTAACTTGATGGAACCAACTGCCTGGTGTTCCCCTGAACCAAGAATGTTTGGTTTGCTTGGATGCCCTACCACTTTAGAAGGTGATTCCTTTGCTTTCTGCCTCTCTCTGTAACACACAGACCCAGCTGCTGGGTTTTCTTTAGACTTCAAATTTAATGTGAATGAGGGGAAAGGTTGAGAAGCTGTTAGGGATTAAAAATCTGGCCTTATTTTCTATTGGTACAACTAACTTTTAATTAACAGCAGAAAAAATAAAAGGAAAGAAAAAAGCTGTATCATCAATCCATCCAGATGTCAGTTGCTGTTTAGCTGTTAACGCTTACTTTTTATTGCACCAAAAGCTCCCAAGATGTATTTTGACGTTATTTACCCTCCTTTGTAATTAGAGTTAGCAAGACCGGCATCTTTTAACATGAGAGTGTTCTTTAAATACCTGCCACCATTTTGAAAGCTTCCATCCTTGTGAAACCTATAATTATAATTTTTACTGTATTGTGCTCTTAAGTTTATTTTAGATGAAAAAGAAATCCTTTGGCTCTTTGGTCATAGTCACTGAAAACAAACTTTAAGAATGTGCAAGACTCTCAGTTTGTTTCCCAGAGTCCCTAGTCTCTCATGGTTCATTTCCCCTTCTGTTTACCCCCCCCTTCTTCTTCCCTTTCTTCTCCTACTGATCTCCCTGCTATTCCTTATGTTCCATAAATGAGTGAAACCATATGATAATTGTCTTTCTCTGCTTGACTTATTTCACTTAGCATTATCTCCTCCAGTCCCGTCCATGTTGAAGCAAATGTTGAGAAATCGTTCTTTCTAACAGCTGAGTAATATTCCATTGTATATATGGACCACATCTTCTTAATCCAGTCATCTGTTGAAGGGCATCTCGGCTCCTTTCACAATTTAGCTATTGTGGACAATGCTGCTATGAACATTGGGGTGCATATGGCCCTTCTCTTCACTACGTCTGTATCTTTGGGGTAAATACCCAGTAGTGCAATTGCTGGATCATAGGGTAGCTCAATTTTTAACTTTTTAAGGGGCCTCCACACTGTTTTCCACAGTGGCTGTACCAACTTGCATTCCCACCAACAATGTAGGAGGGATCCCCTTTCTCCACATCCTCTCCAGCAATTGTTATTTCTTGCCTTGTCAATTTTTGCCATTCTAACTGGCATAAGGTGGTATCTTAGTGTGGTTTTAATTTGAATTTCCCTGATGGCTAATGATTTTGAACATTTTTTCATGTGTCTGTTAGCCATTTGTATGTCTTCATTGGAAAAGTGTCTGTTCATATCTTCTGCCCATTTNACGAATAAATCATAAAATGGGCAGAAGATATGAACAGACACTTTTCCAATGATGACATACAAATGGCTAACATTGTTGTTATTAATACTATCATTTTCATAAAACTTGAAGGGAAGTAATAATCAGAGACCCAAGAAGACTTGGAGACTCTGTCCGCGCCACCCCCCCANTTTTCAATGGCCCCACCCTACACTGAGATCCATGATAAATGCTAAGCCGAGTAAATATTAAACCAACGAAAGTGGTCAAGGAAGCAGGTTATAATTAAGCTGGTGTTACAGTCTATTAACCCCCTTTATAGGAACAAAACAATGGTCTTTCCATAAAAGAAACCCAACTTGAAACACAGGATGGAAAATCTTAAGAGAATGGAGTCTAATTTGATTAGCTAGTCATGTTTCTTCTCTCAATAAACTCTGGCCCAGTTAAGACCAACGGACTCCCAATTTCAGACAGAAACTCAGTCTCTCTCTTTTACTCTCTCTCATGCCATCTTGAGGCCTTCACTCCTCTTTTCTATGACTAGAATTACCCTGCCTCAGTCACTGCCATCTGTTTTTACTGCTTTCATTTCTACTACCACCACCCTAGGTCAGGCTCCCCCAGATCTTCCCTGGATGGCAGCTGCTGTCCCCTCACTGATTTTATTCTTTCCTCTATGCACCCTTGTAGACCATTTGCATGCAGCAGTCTGAATGAATGAGCTTTTAAAATCAAATTACTCCACACCAACTTAAGCACCCCAGCGGCTTCCTATCTCCCTTGGAAGAAAACCTAAGCATCTTGCCCTGGAATGCCTAATATGACCTCTTTCCCTGGGCTCTGTCCTACTGACCTCCTTTCTACTCCCCAAACTCACCAAGCTCATTCCCTCCTTTGGGACTTTCCTTCTGGCTACAAGGCAGTCCCTTTCCTTTCCTGTGATGGGTTCCTTCTGACTCTCAGATTTCACTTCCACGTCATCTCCTCAGAAAGACTGTCTTTGACCATCAGCCGCTTTCAATTCCATCACCCTGATAAATTGCTTCTTCGTGTTTATCTCCATCTGAATAGGAATGTTTATTAATTTGCTCACTTGATTTCTATCTCTGTCTTCAGAATATAAACTTCTTACGAGCAGGAACGTCGTCCATTTTGGTCACTGCTCTGTTCCCACTGCCTAAAATAGTACCAGGCTCATCAAAGGTGACCGTAAATATCTATCCAGTGTTCAGTGATTATTGACTTAGAGCAGTCGTTCTCATTGAGGAGTGACTTCGCCCCCTAAGGCATAGTTGTGTCAGGAGATGTCTTATTTTGTCATGCCTGAGGGGGTATTGGTGTCGTCTAGTGTGAGTAGAGACCAGGTTTGCTACTCAGCATCCTATAATACGCAGGACCATCAGGAATCACCTGGTCCAAGTGCCAAAAGTGTTAAGGTTGAGAAACCTTGACTTCTAGTCTACACGCTGCCTACGGATACCGTGCAAAGTGCCAAGGATCCCACAGAAGGACTACTCAGTGCTTGACACAAAAGCTTTTGTGAGGGAGAAGGATGATATAAACAGATAGCAACCATCATATATGATAATTGGCTTCTGAAGGGTAGGTCCACAATGTACAGAACGCTTAGAAGTGGCACATACTCTAACAAGGGCTTTAGGAAAGAGTTAACGGAGGGGACACCCAAGCTTTTCCTACCATACCAGTTTTTCCTAAACTTTCATTACCATATCCACATACCACCTGTTCTATGATGTATACAATATTTTTCCCCTCTAAATCTGTTGTAATTTAAATATATTTATTTTTAAAATTTGATCTCGCTAGTTTTAGGAGACTGTACGGTTTTCTATTAACTCACCTTTTAAAACAGCTTTATTGAAATGTAATTCATGTCCCATACAATTTGCCCTTGTAAGGTGTACAACTGAATTGTTTCTAACATATTCACAGATATGCACAACCATTACCACAGGTAAGTTGAGAACGTTTTAATCATTGCTGAGCATTTAAAATTGCTTATCTACAAGCCCCCTGTGGGCATCTTGCTGACCTTCAGTGATTGGAGGTACTTCCCTGGGGTGCCTGGGTGGCTCAGTTGGTTAAGCATCCGCCTTTGGCTCAGGTCATGATCTCGGGGTCCCGGGATTGAACCCCATGTTGGGCTCCCTGCTCAGTGGGGAGTCTGCTCCTCCCTCTCACTTTGCCCCTCCCTGATGCTCATGTACTTGCTCTCTCTCTCTGTCTCTCAAAAGAAATAAAATCTTTAAAAAAAAAAAAAAGGAAGAAGATACTTCCCTTTTGGAGACATTACTTGACCCCCAGGCTCTGAGATACAGAGCAAGACATGGGCAGTTAGGCTTCTCCTGATGTGCTTGGCCTGTGGTTTGGGCAGACGGGAAGGAGTTAGGAAGGGTTAAGTCCTAAGGAGCAACAGTCTAGGGCTTTGTGGTTTGTGGAGAAGCCTGGGGTCAGGAAAGGAGCCAAGAGCAGTCTTTGGTTTGAAGTCTCTGGTGCACAGATTATGGTGATAAAGTCTTGGGAAGCATCAGAGATTAGGAGCCGAGGGTAAGAGCAGAGCTTCTCCCAGGGGCTATCGATTGCAGGAAGATGCATACAGCAACAGGGAGCAGTTCTACTCTGCTTGGCCAGGCTTCTCCAGTCAGGGTCCATCCTGGTCCTCTGACTACACCCCCTCTCTCCCTTCATCCTGAAGCAAGGTGCTGGGCAGGTGGCAACACTACATTCCCTAGAAGACCAAGGTCCAGGCCCTAGCTGCCTCCTTCATCACCCCTGGGTCACCCCCTGAGGGTCCAGCAAGATCTGTTTACAAAGACCCTGACAGCTCCATTCAGTCTACTAAAAATTTTACAAGACAGAAATAGTACACTCAACCTTTAGATGTGGAAGTCTGATAGAAATGGCATGATTTCTACATTGGGATCGTTTGGACAGTAAAGGATGTCTGCTGAGAGATCAAGCCCCCTCTGCGTTGTAGGAGGCAGAGACATAAGCATCACATAAATACAGACTTGGCACGTGGAGCTTTCATGTCTGTTCTTCTGACACCAGACAGTCTGTTGCCATGGAAATTATTCCATCACTTCACAAATACAGCCTTCCTTCCAGAAGTGCAGAACAGCCAGGCACGTCTGCATTTGGGAATCAAACTTGAAGGGTTGTCATACTGCCCCATGGAGAGCATACCTCTTGCATCTCTGACTTTGTCTTCTGACCTCATGATGAAGGATTCAGTCACATTAAGGTGACTTTCTTAAAGAGTCGTTTCCCCTTTCCTGACAAAGCATCTCCAGCAGCCTTGCCTCCTCTCAGCTAGCTAGAGGATGCACGGTGCCTCGTTGGCCTTAAAGAACCCAGCCCAAGCTAAGGGTCTGTCCAGATTGCTTCTGCATCTGGACGAAGATGCTCTTGAGATGGCTCATGCGATTGGTTGCTAAGAAGACAGCTGTCTCCTAAAACTATTCCTCTGATAACACACTTAGTACGTCTGCTAGTTCTCAGGCAATGCTCAAGGTGTCAGAGAACACACAAAGATGGCTCAGGCCAGCATTCCTTTCGATGTGTTTACACACCAGAGATAGTAATAAACGCGGTAACCTGTGCTTCCAGTTAACAAAGTACTATCTGTGTGTTTTTTCACTAGGTCTCGCAAGTTCCCTCAGGAAGATAATACTGCGATTAGTAGCACTTACCCAGGGAGCCTGGGAAAAGTCAAACAGATGTCTTTTGACTCCAAATCCCTTGCTTGTAGCACACCCCACATCTTCAGAGAACCATGGTGCCTGTCAGAATAGGATCAGTGCCATTGAAAAGTACAGTTGGGTGGCTTTGAGATTTGAGATATAAATGAGGAGGAAAAATTCTCATGTTTCAGGAGAAATCAGAACGACTTCATGGAGGAGGCAGTATTTGATGAACTGAAGGTTTCAAAGTGGAAATCAGGAGTGAGACTCCTATTCAGACAGAACACTTACGGACTTCCCCAAAGCCGGCTTCTCTGATATCAAGCAAAGAAGAAGTTCGTTTTAAATGCTTTCTGCATTCTTTATATCCATGCTTTGCATTTCCATTGTGAGGGTTAAATGAGTTAATCCAATAAAGCACTAGTACTGTACCCAGTGTGAAATGTGTTCAACGTGTTACCTATTGGATGGATCTTTGATTCTGACTAATGAAGATATTGATGATCACTGAATTTTTTGCCATACTTGTCAATATTTATTTCTTAAGAGGAAATATTTATTTCTTAAGAGGAAAAAAATAAGAGGAAGGAACATGTGGCCTTCTGTTTTGACCTAGGTCTTAATAAATATTAGCGTAAGTGCCTATTGGTTGGAGAATGAACTTTATGCGGTCAAGACAGTGAGCTGGTTCCCATAAACTTGGGTAGGCAATGTAGATAACAGGCTTCTGCCACCCCCAACCACAAGTTCAGGTGCAAGGGCAAATGCTCGTTGGCTGTCACAGAGCTCATGTGTGTGTTATTCCCTTTAATTCACGCCAACAAACAATACCGAGTATTTCAGTGCCTGTATCATTGCTTCAGTACAGAACAACTCCCACGCAGGACATCCTTGGGACCTGACCTAGCTCCAAGATGAAAATCCTCTCCTAGTTCACCAAGGGCAAAGGGAGGGCTTTGTCCCACATAAATAAGATGCAACTGTCACATCGATTTGCTTTGAGCGATCACTTCCCTTTTGGAACACAATAAGAATAGAAAAACAATGATGGTTAAGACGCAAAGACACACACACACACACACAATGAATGTTAACCGAGTACGCACCGACACAATCACAGCTGCAGGATAAAGGGCTGTGAGCAGCGTAGACATCGGTGCTCGGTGGAGTTACTTGTCTCCCAATGCCAGGACACCTGTGTCCCCAAAGGCTGTGGAGAGGACATTCCGCAGAGAGGCTGCAATTCAGAAGTTGCTGGGTTTTCTACTTCTGGAATTCTCCAGAAGTTTGCTAGTAGGATTTCGTAGGTTAATCCCCTTGGGGCGTAAAACAAGACCCTCACCATCTGGTTTCCTCTAGGGTGTAGCAGAACAGAAGCACGATGACAGCAGGACTTCTCGGGAAAGTCACCTGACAACATCACCTAGTAACAGCTAACGACGAAGGAGAAGGAACATCAGAAAACTAGGTTTTATTCTGCGGTCTGTGTGGCAAGAAGGCACTACCATCTGGGGTCCCTTCAGAGAGCCACTGTGATAGGAGATTTGGCCTTCAGAGTGGAGACACTGACTCTGTGCAAACCACCTAACTCATGGCCAGGCTCCCAGACCATGACTGCCCGGTTCACGTGCTGGGTCTGTGATTTAATCACTGTGTGATTTTTGAGCGAATCACTTATCCTCTCTGTGCTTCATTTCCCTCATCTACAGAAAAAGCACATCACAAGGATTAAATGAGTCAATCAAATAAAGCACTTGTTACTAAGTGAAAGTACTAGAAACGTCTCCTATCATTATCTCAGCTCTGTTTAGGAAGTCAGGGGGATCGAGTAATATATTCTAAGGCATTTCCATCAGAAAAAAAAAAAGATGCATTTAAATATTTGTGTTTTGGTTTTGTGTTATGTAAAGGAATAAGCACTTCTTATGTAGGAAATTAGTTAACTAAATAAACAAATAATAATTAGTGCATGCCTAATATGTATCAGGCAGTGCTCTGAGCCTGGGCATACAGCTGGGGAAACAACAAAACTGAAAAACAAACAAACAAAAGGGTAAACATCTCTGCTGTCATGGAGCTTCCAGAGTCAGGGGGGAAACATGCAATAAGCAAGATAAATAAGCAACATGGGTGGCATGTTAGAGAGTATGAAGGACTACAGAGAAAAGAAGATGCAAGATATCTCCTGCATGTCCTCATCTAAGCTGTCAGCTCTACTGAATACCCATAGGGAGTCAGGCCTGGCCTGCAGCTCCTATTTGTAAAATGAGCCCAACATTGTTTGAATCACCTGAGGTTGTGCCCAGAAAGATGAAACTATGACCAGCTATCGTTGGTAGATATGGTTGCTACTTTTCGACCACTGTGCTGTTTGGGGCTCACCTCTTGTTTTTTTCCCTGAAGCTAGACCCAAAACCCCCTATTCCTGAAGCCAGCACAGGCATTTCATCTGCTCTGAATCAGGCTGCAGTGGCCCAATCTCCCTGTATTTGCCCCTTGAAATCCTTATCTTCCAGTCTGGACTGGCCCAATGTATGCTCTGAACTCCTGAGCTATCCATCAGCTCTACCCCAGAGTGGGGGATAGGGGCTGGGAATTGTGGGTGGTGGGGATGTGGGTGGAGTGGAGATGTCAGCAGCCATGAATGCTAATAAAAAATTTTTTTAAATAGTGATGAAAATAGATAGGAGACAATAGAGATTAACCTCTGAAGATCTGAGGTCAGTCATTTGTTCAGAAAACATTAACTGAGCACCTTGTGTGTGCCTGGCATTTTGCAAGGGCACTGGTTATGTGGCGTTGAAAGGATGGAGGGGCTTCCTCTCTTCCCAGAGCTTTCAACGGAGGCAAGATTACGCATACACACTGTCACCATATTCAACACCTGAATAGGTTTAATACTTCAGAAAGCCCTCCCTTGAGCCTCAAATGGCCCCACGGAAATAAATATTATCATCTCCATCTTATATGAAGAAACTGACATCCAAAGACTAAGGAAAATCAGAAGGGAAGGAGACCATCTGAGACAACATTATAATGGGAAATGGACAGCTCAAGTTATTTTTATAATCAAAGGATTGACCTCCCAGCTCCTCCAGAGCTGAGGAATACGGTACTTGAACAGAAACAGGCAAAAGAAGCAATTGAACCCATACATAACTTAGCATGGAAACAGTAAGCTCCCCAGGCAGGTAGATGTAGGCATGGGGGGTGTGAAAAGCAGAGCAGCCACACCGCCTCCCCAAGGCAAACCTTCCCGGTGCATCCCCGGCTAGGGGGTGGGAGCAGTGAAGGACCCCAGTTCCCAGTCACAGGCTTTGGTATGACTCCTCAAGGAACAGGACCCAGTAGGGGTCTGAGTTTCATTCCCTGCTGATAAGAAAGAAAGGAGGGAAGGATGAAGTGAAGGGGAAAGCATCAAGTTTTCCATCCTGTACCATGCCCTAGGAGAGCATTCTCACCTCCCTTCTCATAGCGTCTGTGGGTAACACCATCCGCAGGACAGGTATTCACGTACACCGAGATGAGAACGTGGAGGCTCAGAGAGATGCCATGATTTTCTTGTTTACTGGGCTGGAGAGATGGCAATGGCAGAGTACATGGATTCATTGAGTTTCTCTTACTTACCAGCACAGGGCTTTGCAGGGAGGTATGCTACCGCTACCCTTGAGGATGTTTCCAGCTGTCTCTTGCAGGAGAGGTAGACCTTGACTCAGGGAGCCCTTGAAGCCTCACCACAGATGGAGTTCAGAGGAAGGGGAAGCCGTCTGGATCACCTGCCAGGTGCCAAGGGGTTTCTCTAAGGGGCCTCACCATGGCAGAAACCCAGGACGCACCCAAGCAGAGGAGCAGACAAGTTATTAATGCAGCCGAATGCCATCAAAGGACCAAGCTGCCCCGCCCAGTTACGGCCATCAGTGGTTTCTGTGTAAGGACAGCAGAGAGCGCCAATCTCCAGTAGCGAGCACGTGTCGGAAGCGGGAGGTGGAATCGGGGGAGTGGCCTTTGGATTTGTCCATAGCCCAATTTCCTCTCATGAATATTTCATTTAAATCCTGTATTAATCATTAAGTGGTAATGACTGTCTCTGTCTCCCCTGCACTCACTCTGTCTCTGTCGCTCAAGCATCCTTTTCTGTCCCCCTTCCTCCCCCTCTCTCTCTTCTGTCTTTCCTGTCTGTTCTTCATCACACCTTTGATTTTCTGTTTCTCTCGCTCCCTCTTCCTTTCTTTATCCTTCATGCTTCTCTGCTCAGTTGCCTTCTCTCTCTCTCTCCCTCCCTCTCTCTCTCTCTCTCTCTCTCTCTCACACACACACACACACACACACCATCTTTCTCTCTTGCTCCATTACCTCTTCTCACCTTTGGAATCCGGAAAGTATTTAAATCCACTGACCTCTCAGCCATATGCCAGATACGACAGAGCTCATTATAAAAGAGACAGGGGAGGTGGAGAATGCCTGGGCCAGGAAGCCAAAAGCTGGAAAATGCGCTCTAGAAGTTGTTTATATGTACAGCATTGTTGAGGGCCTAAAGGTTCCGCCATGTTCCAATCATTAATAACCCAATGGGCAGCCCACACGGGAACCCAGCGTAGGCCCACAATTCATGTTACATGGGATGACTACTCACTCTGGTACAGCCACTCTGCTAGGGACCGAAGGGCCCTCCTGCCCTCTGTTCTCTTGGGTAGGCAAGAGTACACATATCCCATGGCAAATCATGCCAATGCATTTAAAGGAATTGATGAAAATCAGAAGGTGTGGGAGCAGGAAGAGGAGGCAGAGAAAGTTAAGGTCTTATGGGGCATCTGTGTGGCTCAGTCTGTTAAGCATCTGACTCGTGATTTCTGCTCAGTTCATGATCTCAGAGCCATGGGATCCAGCTGCTCAGGTCATGATCTCAGAGCCATGGGCTCTGTGCTCTATGGGGAGTCTGCTTGAAGATTCTCTCCCTCTGCCCCTCCCCCCACTTGCATACGCTCTCTCTCTCAATAAATAAATAAATCTTAAAAAAAAAAGAAACCTAAGGTTTTATGACTTTCCTCCAAAAAAGAAAGTAGAAAGGGAAGCTCACTAGTGTCTTTGCCTACAAGATCCATCTGATTTGTCTCCAGCCTTACCTTCTGCTACATTTCCCCACTCCTGATCCAGATGTCCTCCTTGCTCAAGCCATGCCTCTGTGTTCAAATAATGTTAAATGACTGGAATTTTCTTCCTCTTTTATTTCAACAAATTAAGTTTTATGTGATGAAGATTTCCCAAAATTATTAACAGGCATTTATTCATTCTGTGTGGTAAGATCACAAATTATTTTAATTTTTTATGCTTCCCTCCCCCATATTTTTTGCAAGATTGTGCATTATTGTGATAAGATAAAAATTTAAAAATAATCAAAAATGCAATAAATCCATTGTGTCTCACAGCTCCTGTGCCAGAATCTCTAGTGACTCCCCATCACATTACTGCAGCACCCTTTTGTCTTTGCAGCACTCATTTTAGTCTTTTTACTGGATACTTTTATGCCCATCCTCTCATCTAAACTTTTTTTTTTTTAAGATTTTATTTGTTCATTTGACAGAGAGAGAGAGACAGCCAGCGAGAGAGGGAACACAAGCAGGGGGAGTGGGAGAGGAAGAAGCAGGCTCCTAGCGGAGGAGCCTGATGTGGGGCTAGATCCTGGAACGCCGGGATCACGCCCTGAGCCAAAGGCAGACGCTTAAGGACTACGCTACCCAGGCGCCCCTTTCATCTAACCTTTTTAACAACCCTACAAATTGAGGTGATTACTCCTATTTTACAGATAAGGAAAAGGAGGCTGAGAGAGGTATGTGGTTTTCCTATGTCCACATATTTAGTGCAAGACTCAAGTCTCAAATATGTCTCTTTTGGATTCTTCTGGCTGTTGCCCAGTTGATGGGGGGGGGCCGCAAGACTTTTCTCAGTGGTTCCACTGATCCTCAAAGGTGGATTACTTATTTTCAGGTGCCAGGCACTAGCTAGCTCTGAATATGCCAAAAACATTCACAATACAGAATGTGCTCTCTTCTAGTGAAATCACCCCAAGAGAATTCTCTCCAAACTCATTCCCCGGGTATGTGGCTGTCTATCCCCTTCATCCCAGGATGAGTCCCAGACCAGAACTTCTGAAGATTCTGATGAAATAATAACTCATTTTCATTCCTACTGCACCCCCCAAAAATGTTTGCAATGCTTTGATCTTCTAAAGGAACTGGGATATTCACAGGACAGGGCTGTGTCAAGACTTCCGTTAGCAAAGCATTCAGTGCAGGATCTTAAAGGGACAGGACTATCTCTACTTTGAGCCCAACAGCCTGAAGATGGAAGAAATGCCCCCAGAGGTCGGACAAAGATTTATCTAGTCAGCCCTGCACTTAGTCCTCATCCAGACATCCCCACCACCAAAGATAAACCCCTAAGTCTGAATGAAACTTATTCAGAAAGAAATCTGCCTGAATATTTTAGCCTGGCTTCCACTGGTAAGCTCCCCAGCTCAAAGTGTTATTTGAAGCTGGTAAAGAAACTGGGAGGAGGGAACAGGGAGGGTGGGGCACTGACTCATCTTATTTTCATCCAACTTCTCTTTTCCTTGTAAGTTAACAAAAAGGCATTCAGAAGGGGAAAGGGCGACATTTTTTTTAAAGATTTATTTATTTATTTTAGGAAGAGAGAGAGTACAAGCAGGGGGAGGGGAAGAGGGAGAGGGAGAGAAGGAAAATCCTAAGCAGACTCCCTACTGAGCATGGAGTCTGACATAGGGCTCCATCTCAACCCTGAGATCGTGATCTGAGCCAACATCAAGAGTTGGACGCCTAACCAACTGAGCCACCCAGGCGCCCTAGAAGGGGCTACATTTTTTGTTATGACAATGGGTCATAGTATGAGATTAAATTGATGCTTGCAGACAGCAATTCTGTAAGTGACTAAGACAAGGCTTCGGTTCAGTGGCAGGTGGTCACAGAATGAAGTGTGAGAACCAAATTTCAACAGAAAAGACCCAGAGAGGGGAGATTAATAATAATAGCTAACAGTATCTCGATGAAAACTTAAATATCCCCATTCTTCTCATTTCATAGATGGAGAAATAGAGGCACAGAGAGTTGACTTACCTGAGGTCATCCAACAAATAATCATTGAAGCTGAGATTAGAACCCAGGCAGTGTGACTTGAGGGCAAAGTTTCTTTCTACTTCGGCCCAAGATATGATCAGGGGCCACTCCATTTATACCACTTTGTGTCCTTGTGTGCATGAACCCAGGCAGAGAGAGAGATTGTACAGTCACTAGAAAAATGTTAATGTCTCCAGACCACGGCTGTCCAATGGAATCATAATATGAGTCACATAGGTATTTCCAACTTTCTAGCAGTCACATTTTTTAAAAAAAGTTTTATTTAGTTTAGAGGAGCGGGGGAGAGGCAGAGGGAGAAAGAGTCTCAAGCAGCCCCAAGCTGAGCACAGAGCCCTATGTGGGGCTCGATCCCCCCACCCTGAGATCACGACCTGAGCTGAACCCAAGAGTCCTCAGTAAAGTGGCTGTATCACCCAGGTGACCCTATCAGCCACATTTTTAAACTGTGAAAAGAAACAGGTGAAACTAGTTTTAATGATGTATTTTATTGAACCCAACATATCCAAAATATTATCATTTCAGTGTAGAATCAACATCAGAAGTTACTCCTGAGATATTTTTTATTCTTTTGCTCGAACTCTGTCTCATAGCACATTGCACGTGCTCAGTAGCCCGGTGCTGGACAGAGCAACTCTGGACCAACAGTTCTACCTCCTGGGAGCTTTAGAAAATGCTGATACCTGTGCCCCTCCAAAGTCCCATTAGGTCACAATTTCTGGGGTTAGGGTCAGGCTTTGGTATTTTCTGTTAACGACCAGGATGCTTCTAGGACATAGTCAGACTACAAACTCCTGGGTGAGACACTCCTTTTCCTTATTTCCTGTAAGTCCCAATTCCCTTCTACAGAGCCCGGAACTTTGTAAGCATTGAAAATATGCTTCATGAGCAAGTAAGTGGGATTTGGACTTGCATTTCGGTGTCCTGAAATCTAGTTCTGACTGTGCCACGAACTAGCTGTGTGACAATGACCGCACACCAACACTTCTCCTGAGCCTGGCCTTCCTCATTGGCAGCACCCAGGTCTCTGGACTCAGGGCTCGCTCTCCGCTTCTGTGTCGGAGATGAATAACCCCGAGAGCGTGTGCGATATACACCTAGCACACATGAGCACTGTCCAGCAGTGCATGCCCCTTTCTCCAGGTCTTCACCCCCAAATACAGCCCACAGTCTGGGATCCCCAATTATAGGGCGTCCTGCTGCATTGCACTTGCTCGACATATGTAATCACCATGTCAGTGGTATCTCCACAGCCACAGAAAATTTAAATTGCATCTTTCAGGTCTTAATATGATGTTTCTGGGCCATTTCACATGCTGCCCCTAAGAGGAAGGCATTTGGTTGATGTGCTCAGCAACTACACTAATAACAGGAGGATGGTGGCGTGTTGCTGTTTATAACACAGCACGGCTGCGTCTCTGTGAGCGGCAGGTTTCACTTCAGAGTGGACAGGTGGGGGCAAGGAAGGCACAGGAGGGAAGGGAAAGAAGTCCTTTCCATGTAAACATTATTTGCACCTGTGATTTGGGGAAGACGGGAGAAAAAACACCATGGACCTTAGATGGAGTCCAGGCACCCTGAAATGTTGGGGAGCTGGTTTGTTAAAGAGACATATTCACAGCCTTCAGGATAAACTCAAGCTCCAAGCCAGGCATCAGGATTTGTGAGATCTACAGTCCCTCAGTGCCAGCACCAGTACCAGTGCAACCCCTCTATTCCTGGCTCCCACACTTTTCCAGCACTTGCCCTATGCCCCAGGCATGCTGGACTAACAGTGCTTGGCTGAAAGGGTTATAACCCCTCAGGACACCTTGTATTTGTACATACATCCTTTTCCAGGCTATAAACTCTACCCATTCTTTAACACTCATTTGGATGCCACCTCCTCCAGGAAGCATTCTTGGAATACGCCCAGCAAGCCTAGGTTGGATCAGAGATCTCTCCTTTGTGTTTTTTCCAAGCTGCAGGCTCACTCTCATCATAGCACCTGGCAGTCCCAACTAGCTCCTTTCCGGTAAGGGGTCATCTCCTGAGGAAGAGAACTGCATCTTTATCTCTCCATCCCTGGCACACTGGGTCAATATGACAGACTCTTAATTTGAAGAATGAGAGTGGGAAGGAGAGAAGGAGGGAGAGAGAGGGATGGAGGGAGGGAGATGGAAGAAGAGCGGGAAAACACATTAACTGAGTGAAGAGAGGGAAGAGAGGAGGGAGAGAGAGGGAAGAAACAACTGGGTAAAGTACAGGAGTGTTGTGAACTGAATTGTGTCCCCCAAATTTCATATTTTGGAGCCCTAATTCCCAAGGCGACTGTACTGAGATAGAGCCTTTGTGGAGGAAATTAAAATTAAATGAGGTCATAGGGTGGAGCCCTACTCCAATATGACTGGTGTCCCTATAAGCAGAGACACCAGTGGCGTACACACAGAGCGAAGACCACGTGAGGACATGGGGAGAAGACGGCCGTCTACAAGCCACGGAGAGAGCGCTCAGGAGATACGAGCTCTGCCAACAGCCTCAGTGTTTAAGACACTGAATCTGTGGTATTGGGTCATGGCAGTCCTGGCAGACTAATACAATAAGTGAGAGAAACGTTCAGCCCCACACACAGACAAGGGAAGAAGAAAGGGGTGTGTGGCTACTGTGGCAGTTTGCAGCTCAGATGTCCCTCCACAGAGAACCTGCTGGAAGGAGCTCAGGGAGCCTCCAGAGCCACATCGTGAAGATCCGGCAGATGCTCATGCCGACGGCCCAGGGCCTTGTTCTCAGGGCTGCTCCCGGCTGATGACTGAGCACAGCACGGAGACTGGGACCAGGCCGTTTCACCCCTCAGTGCAGGAGGCCTCGAGGGGACTGTCTGCTCTGACTTCCTCGTCTGTGGGCTGAGACTTCATCAGAGCTGGGGCGGCGGGGGTGGGGGTGTCTCAGGCTCTTCCTGCCTCTTCCTACTTGCCCTCTGCTTCCCGGGGCCAGGCCCACAGCACAGGAGGAGCCTCTCTCCGCCTCCCCGACTCACTCTCCTTTTGGTCCTGCACCTGCTTTTCCTCCAACAAGCCTCTTGCCCATTCAATTCTGTCTTGGCAGCTGCTTTCTGGAAAACCGAAACTGACAGAGGTGTGCCGAGGGGGACATCCACGGAGTGCTCTTTGCTTCACCCTCATCACCTCTTCCTATTACTCTAGCGAGCTGGGGAGGAGGCAGGTTTCTTCCCACTGTCCGGAAGGAGAAACTAAGCGTGATGGCGATGAGCAGCTTGCCCCACAGTCACGAGGCTGGTCACGGAGGGGCTACATTGTGTCTCCCAAAGTGAAGCACTTGTGCCGTGCCTTCTCCCAGTTCACACAGCTCTGCCCCCCCATCCCAAGGAGCGCCACTTCTGCTGAGCCAGTGAGCAGCAATTTCTAATGCTGGACAGCTCTTGTCACCTTTCCAAGGCCTTGTCTCCAAGTGGCTTCCACAGTTTCGGGCTTCACCCCCCGCAAGTACACAGCCAGTCATACTCTGAAGCCTGGGGACTCATCCCTTGAGATGAGACTTGAAGGGTAAAGGCATGTTCAAAGGGCAGACCGGGGCAGCAGGACCTTCTTGGCAAGGGAGGCCAAGGCTTGTGGTCGAGCTAGACTAGTGTGTGGTCTCATGATGGGGAGAATGGAGGGATAATAGGACTAAACGTGGAGCCCAGAGCTATGGCACAGAGAAACCCATCTCCTTACTTGCCAGCCCCTAGCTTCCCAGCGGTGCCTCGCACACAGCCGGTGCTTGATAAATACGTACTACAGTGATCAGCCAAGAAACATAAGCATGGAGCTTATTAGGATCTGTTTGACTCCTGGGTTAACATATTCAGAATAGAAATAAGCAGTGGGTTTATCCTCTCTGCCTTTCCTCCTTTTTTATTTCATTCCATCATTGAAGTCTGGAGTGAATTCAAGGTAGAGGTAAGTCAGGGACAGGCAGAGTTGGTTAAAAGAAAGTAGACTTTGATACTGCCCTGCTCATGCTTCATTCCATCTGTTCCGAAGGTGCGAAGTACAGCAGTTCCCAAAGAGTTAACTCCTGGCAGTTTCCAAATCTGCAACCTTCAGAGGCCAGCAGGTCCCTCCATCTCCACCTCGAAATCAATCACACAAGATTTTCTGAAACCATCAGTCTAAGTTTTCCTTTGATCATTATCTTGTCCCCTGTTATAAACCCGTTCCCTGTCCTGCCCCAGCAGCAGGGGAGACAAGCTGCCTGTTAGCAGACTGACTGCAGATTCCTTGGAAGAGGCCGCCTGCTGGTGCTTTCACTCTGCGGGACTTCAAAGGGGAGCCCCACACATTTAAACACCATGGGGGAGAAATGCTGGAAAGAGGTGAACGCCCTGCCTACTGAGGCCTGACAGTGTTGTCTCTCGCCTTCTGGCAGAGCCATTCTCCAAGGAGCCACAGTGATGAAAAACACTGGTTCAGGAAATGGGGTAGATACAACAAGCGGAAGTGGAATTTTCACCAGCACCAAGTGCCTCTGGACTGGGAGATTTCTCTCCACTGGACCTCAATTTTCTCATCTATACGGTGAATAGATTAATGATCTTTTCAGTGCCTTTCTGATCTTGGGCATATGTCTATTTCTGGGGAAAGGGATGGATGGATGGATGGATGGATGGATGGATGGATGGATGGATGAAAACTAAATTCAGTGGACAGGTGATAAAAGGTAATAAAGATGAAGATAGAGATAGCCAGCTTAACAGAACAATAGTTCACTGTGTAACAGGGCTAAGTAAGATAATACAGAAATCACCTCATATTGCCTCACAGATGGACAAGAACTAAAAATTACTAAATCAGTAGAGAAGCTCATTGGTTCTTAGAATTCTCAAGAGGAATGAGACGTATGCAATTGACAGATTCGTGTATTCAACTGCCCACTTGCCGTCTTCACTGGAATGTCTCACGTGTGTCTATCTCAAAATCAGCCTGTTTCAAACCCAAAATCTGACCCCAATCTCCCCTTTGCCTCCCTCTCTCAGGGACAGGGACTGCCCTCTGTCAAGTTTCTTAGACCAGAAAACAGCCACTCCTGGCCCTCCTTCTCCTTAACCCTCATGAGTAGCTTTTCACCAAGTCCTTTGAAGTTGACTTTGAAAATACTCAAATCACCCACTTTTCAACCATTCATCGACCTTATCCTAAGTCAAGACATCATCGTCTTTTTTCTAGACCACTCCAGGGGTCTCTATCTGTCCTCACTGCTTCTCCATTTGCCACCACCCCTTACTTTAATCCAATCTCCACACAGCAGGGAGAGATTAGGCCACTTGCTCACTCCAAACTCTTCAGGGTCCCCTTTTGTGCTTTGGATAATCCAAATAGTTTGTTGTAAGCAGCCAATCCCTCCCTGTGTGGCCCAGCTGACTTCCCCAGCTTCATCTTCTGCGGTGCTCCCTTTCGTTCCCTGTGCTCTAACTACAATGCTATTCTTTTATATACACAGATAAGACCAAGTTATTTCTCACTTTGGAGCCCTCACTCCCATACTCCTCAAGCCCCACCCATCCCGTCCCTTAAACTGATTGATTTCTACCCATCCGCCCTCAGAAACATCACTCAAAAGATATTCTCTGACTCCCCAATTAAATTAGCCTCCCAGTTATGCCCCCTCTTAGAACTCTCTACTTGTCATTGCGAATCCCTATGACAATTTGGAACTCTCTATTTATATATTTGATTGCTTGTTTGAAGTCTGTCTCCTGAATCAGCCTGTAATGCCCACCAGGGCAGAGACTGTGCTTTTTATTGCTGTTGTTCACCTCTGTATCACCCAGCACATAGTTGCAAATATATGTAAGTCATTAAATATTTGTTGAGTTGTTGAATGAATGAAGTTATTGTATCTCCAATGTTTTCTCATAAAAATTAGTGCTGAGGTTCAATGTCTTAGACAGTTCATTATTTTTTTTCAGTTAAACCTCAAAACTACTTGGAAAAGAGGGTATCTCCAAATTGAACGTTCTAGGTCGTCGAAATCAAGGGATTCAGGGTCGAAGAGAAATTAAGAGCCTTCTTATCCAACCTCCAACCTGAAACTGAAAGTTTTTATTTTTCTAACCTCGCTGGGCTTCACTATAAAAAGTATCCATCAATGATTGTGCTGAAGTGGTGGGATTACAGGGCCTTTTCTTTTTAACTCTTTTCCAGTGGATTGTTATGTCATCACTCTCCTAATGAAACTAATGAGTCTAAGTGCATTTTCATTCTCTGGCTTAGCAAATAGGGTCAAATCTGTGCATAGGTGGAAGATTTGCTGGGATTTGGTATTAACCATCAGCACCATTACCACAAACAAACATGTACTGAGCAGGACCTATTGAATGTGAGGATCTAGGATTTTTTTTTTTTTTGCAACAAAGTAACTGCAATCCAAAAAGATGGAGGATTTCCTCCCACCCTCTCCCCAGGTTACACAGCTGATAAACAACACTAACTTAAATGTCTGACTTCAAAATCCACACAAGGCAAAAATTTAGAAACAAAGGGAGATCCCTGAAGCAATTTATCAATAATCGCACAGATTACTGCCAGGTTCTACATGCACATTTCTAAATTCTGTTTCCCACCCACTGAATTGCCTCTTCCCCTCTAGTAACATCTTTCTTACCTAGTTCCTATTTTATTACATTTTTAGTGAGTGATTAGAAAGTCAATACCTATTCCATGAAAATACTTGCAAAATAGAAAGAGGTATTAACCCACAATTCAGCCAAGCAGAGGCAATGTCGTTCATTTTAACAGTCCAGATGAGTAGTTTCATGCTTATAACATCGTATCTGCTGTAGAGATTATTAGTGGTAACGTGTCTTTTCGTGTAGAAAGCAGATACCAGTGTTCTTCCTATTTTTTAAGTTATCAAACAGCAATCAATCACGTCCCCTGAAATGTTGATCTAACAATCGTTGCTGGTTAATATTGACCTACTAATTTAAAAGTTTCAAAGGAGATGTATACAATTTGCCCAAGGTGACTTCAAATAATGCCCAATCCAGTTAATGTTTACATCCCCAAGGTGCTCACCTCCACTAAAAACCAGCCTTGCACATCAGCCCCAATGGAAAGGACAGCACATGCCAGAGTTAAGGGTGGGCTCCAAGATAAAGAGCAACCCAGCCGGAAAGCCGAGGTTCAAACACATCTGGTTTCCATTAACTGGATTTGCAACAGCCTCTTCAAAGGCAAAGAGCATTCCTCCCTCCAACCTAAAAATTCCTGCTTCCTCCAAGATGGAAGTTCCAGGAAAAAGTCCTGAATCAGGGAATTGAGTTCTCAAAGAGTTACCCTTTTATGTTGATTTTAGACAAGTTTTATTTTGTGATGCAATTGATACATGCTTATCACGAACAAAAAACAAAAACACCATTCATCACAACATGAATTAACTGATATCTCATCACTATTGTTTTTGGAAATATGTAACAAAATGAAGTCATGCTAATTGTTTTCACATATCGCTATATTGTCACCATCTTTTCTAACATTTTAAAGTAACCTGGTTTCCAACTGAGAGTAGGTGTGTTAAGGTCATCCATCAATCCTTTTTGACATTTGTACATTTAGATTGCTTCCAGTTTTTCCCCATTATAAACACGTCAGCAATGAGCATCCTTTCCTTCAACTCATTCCATAAAGATTGGGCTTCTAAAAAATGTCTGGCATATAGTACCTAAATTTTTGCTCATATTTTTAATTACTCCCTCAAAATAAATTTCCCAGAAGTGGAAATGTTTGTCAAAGCACACTTTTCAGAATTTGATTGGAGTTGCCAATTGCTCCCCCCAAGAGATTATATCAGTAGATTCTTCTATCAACACCACCTGAGATTATCTCCCTCACCTGGCCTTCACCAAGGAGGGCAAGCAGGTGCAGCTGCTTTAGAGCTGTGCTACTCGAGGTGGTCTTCAGACCAGCATCATCAGCATTATGTAGAAATGCAGATTCTTGGGTTCGACCCCTGAGATCTACTCAATCAACATCTCTGGTTGGGGGGACCCAGTAATCTGGATTTTAATAAGCTCTCCCCATGATTCTCTTGCTCATTAAAGTTTGAGCATCATTGACCTCAAGCACAAGAAAGAGATCTATGAGTTCCACCAAGCGACACATCCTCCCAACTCCCCTCACTGCTTTGTTCTTTCTCAGTAACCTTTCCTGAAACCGGCTAATAGCTAATTCTGCAACAGAGGCCCCAGAGGGTTATAAACTCAGCTTTTCAGAGAGTTTGGCAAGACAGCGAACTTCAAAACTGAAGTGGACAAAATATAGAGGCAAGTAGAAGGGAGAGAGGGAAAGGGTCTTCTGCATGGGGATGGAGAAGAAGGGCCACAGGGTTTCTGTGAGAAGGGTGGCATGTGGAGCCTGGATGTTACTTGGAAGACCAGGCTGAAGATCTGCCTCATCTCACTTGTAACTCTATAACCTTGGACAGCTACTTTATACTATTGATCCTCGGCCCCTCTTTTTTTTTTTTTTTTTTATCAGGAATAAACATCCCATGTTGCATTTTCTTGTGAGGTTCACAAATGATAAGCAATGTGAAATGCTTTGGAAACTGTGAAGCCCTGTCTACATTAGGGGGTAACATTATTATCAGAGACCTGGGTGTAGGCGAAGGTTGCCCTTCCTGTGCTTTCCTTCTCCCCATTCTGATCATGAAATTCACTTCTTCCCCCAAACCTTCAAAGTCCCCACTTATCAGTCATCAACATACAGAGCAAACTGCCTCCTTGGCCTCCTTTTAAGAGGTATCACTTACAGTTCCCAGTTGGAATATTATCTCCCTTATCTCCAGACTGCAGAAATGCATGGCCCACCACCTCCCTAAGTTGGATGGAAAATCACTTAGATGGAGCACCCCAGTTGCAGGGAAGGAAAGAGGCTATGAAAGTTCAAAACACTGTTGGGGAGGGCAGCATGACATTTGGGGCTCAGAGCAGGAGCTCAAATCTTGACCCTCTCATTAGGAAGAAGAAGGGGTCTTTGGGCCCCGTAAGAATAACATGGCCAAAGGAGAACTCTTGATTTCCCTTTGAAAACCTGTTTTCATCCAGATTTTCCCCATCTTAGGAGAGAGTGTCATGTTTACTCACACCAGAAATTTGAATTATCCTTGATTCCTGTCTTGCCCTCGTCTTCCAGGTCTAATTAGTCACGATGAACTATTGACCTTAAACAACTTACTTAACCTCTCTGACCATCAGTTGCTTCCTCTGAAAAACAGGGTATAATAATGTATCCTCATTCCAGGCTATTCAAGAATTAATTTAGACAGCCTTCTAATCCTTGACCATCCGCCCTGCAGAAAGCACCAATGATCTCTCTACAGTGTGAAGTGACACCTCTGAGAGCCACTGCATACATATTCATGGCACTCAGCCTGTATTGCAGGCACTATACAAGGGACATAGCATTGAAAAGGACAGGAGGATTCCTGTTCTCCTGGAGTTTATAATCCAGAGGGTGGAAAAGTAGAGGGAGAAACAGACAAAAGAAACAACAAGAAGAATTTCAGATCAGAATAGGTGGTGTCCAAAGAGAGACTTAAGATAAGATAATTTGATAGACAGTAGATATGTGGCTACCTAAAACTGGGTGGTCGGGGCTGGCCTCTCCAAAGAGGTCACATGTAGGCTGAGGTTTGAATGACAAGAAGAAACCAGCCATGTAAACAGAATGAAGAGGCAAGTCACTCCAGACCAAGGGAATAGCCAGTGCAAATGCCTTTCAGCCTGAGTGAACTTGGAAAGTCCAAGGAGTATCAAGCAAGTTAGCATAGCTGGCATGTGGAGAACACAAGGAGAGAGGTAATGAATAGAGTCACGGGATGGGTACAGTCAGATCACAGAGGGTTTTGCAAACCAAGGAAAGAAGCTGGAATTTGTNGGGATGGCAAAACTCAGGGTAAGCAGATTTGTAATGAGACATAAGGAGCTCTGTTTTAGCCACATTATTTTTGTGATGCCTGCAGCATCCATGTAGTGATGTCAGGCTGGCATTTAGATAGGTCTTGAGTTGCGGGTGTGTTGAGGGCTGGAGGTAAACATCCAGGAGTAATTGGAATCCCAGATTCCACTCAAGGACCTGCTTCTTAAATGTGTTACACATTGATATGCTACAGACTCTTGGCTATACCTTAGAAAAATACAGTTGGAAGACATAGCTTCTGGCTTCAAGATACTCTCATTGCCATGAGGAAAAGAGGCAGATACACAGAAAAGTATATCATACCATTTGTCAGTGCTAGGATGGATGGAGGTGTTTATGGGGTGCTAAACTGTGCGACCTTCAACCATGGCCTTGGGCTCTTCTGGTCCTCAGTTCTGTCACTCACAAACCGGGATAGTACCCCCTGTCTTGCCAACAGGGCCACAGGCACATTTCAAAGGAAATGATGTAGATGGAAGTGAATGAAAGACACAGAGCCTTGCATTATTATCCCACCGCAAAGATGGAGAAAGCTGGCGTGAAGAGTGTATTCAAAGACTTACCAGCAAAACACAGGGCTAAGTTCTGGCTGATAGGACTTAAAGGAGCCTGTCTATCTAATCATTGCAGCAGGAAATGTAATTCTTTACAAAGCCAATGTTGCTATGAGGGAATTTGCATGAGGTCGCAGATAGGATGGAAATGTTTCTCTGCTGTTGCTGCAGCTGAGTGATAGCTCCGAAAAAACAGGCATGCTGTACTTGGTGGCTGTTTGCTTTATACCAGCTCACCCTTGACCCCTAGCAAAAGTTTAACCTTTAAACTTTCCACCAACGACATCATGTTGTCCAATTGGGAGAGCAATGAGCCGTAGAGAGGACATGCCGATTCAAACTTTGACACTATCCCCTAATAACTGCGGCATGTGACTCAGTCCCTTAGCCTCAGTTTCTGGAATTAAAAGATGGTTGTGATAACCATCTCCCAGGTAACCTTAAGGATTTATCAAGACAATGAAAGCATTGTGGAATCATGGCAGCAACTGAGAGTGGACCCAGGAGGACGAGCGAGAGGAAGAAGAGGAACTGGAGCGGTTGGTTTTGTGGAATTGTCCAGGATTATTGATTCAGACTTTCTATCAAACGGGGAAAATAAATGCAAACTTGGGGAATTGACACGGAGAGGCCCATTCCACAAGTGGGCAGCTACGTCCTTGCTGGAGAGCGTGAAGATGCTCTTGGGACCTGTGTTACATTTGAAGCAAATGTTGAACATGGTGATGCAGAGGGCAGTAATAAAACAGTGCTGAGCTATACATGCCATACAATGAAGAAGTTCAGTATGACAAGAACTCTTTCGACAGCAAAGAAGGAAGAAGAAAGCACAGGTGGTATGGAATGGCTGCAAATCAAGGACCATGATTTCTCCTATAGACCCAACATGATTTGTATCTTTCTGCATGAAAATGAAGATGACAGCGTTGTAGCTCCAGCCTCAGATAAATCTTCGGAGTTGGAAGAGCAAGAGATTCAAAGGCAAGACAATTCAAACCTGAGTTATGAACAGGGGAAATCACTGAACTTGGAAGTAGAGAATTCTGGTTCTCTTATTGATATCCCTCCTTCCGAGATGGAAGGTTATGTCCTTTATGGAAACTCAAGATACTGCCTTGGAAAACACTCTCAGATGAAATATTTTTCATTATAACTAGTAACAAACTTTTTGGAGTTTTTATATAAAATAATTGACCGTGTAGCTTTCAATCATTTACTATTTTACTAGTTTTGTTGGTTATACATGCTTTTCTGATTATAGCACAGTTTAATATACCAGCGTAATTAAGGATCCAATATGAATTGAATTTTTAAAAATCTGGTGTAAATGACTACAGAGACCCTTCTCTGATAAGTCCATTAAATTGAAAGTTTTATTAAGGTAAGTGTATAAGTTTTTCCTTGCAGCCATCACTAATGACTCCAAACTTAGTGGCTTAAAATGACACAAGTGTATTATCTTACAGTTTTGCAAGTCAGCTATCTGAGATAGGCTGGGCTAAAATCAAGGTGTTGGCAGGACTTCATTCTTTTCTGGAGTTTGGAGGTGGGGAAGACTCTGTCTCCTTGTTCATTTAGCTGTTGGCAGATTTCAATTCTTTGCCATTGAAGCATCAGTGTCCTGTTTTCTTGATGGCATCTGAGGGCCATTTCCATCTTCTAGAGGCTGCCTACATTCCTTGGCTTATGGTCCTCTTCTTTTCAAAGCCAGTAAATCTCTTGCTTCTACCATCATCCTATCTCTGACCCATCTTGGTGATTATCTGACCCACTATCTGTTCTTTCCTTCTTATTTTGTAACAATCCCAGAATTCTTCAGGTTAGCCATGTACCCATAAATGTGTATATATGTATGTATGTGGCCATATGACTAAGTTCTGGTCAGTGACATGGAATTATAAGTGTTGAGTGGTGGATGCTTCTGGAAAGTTTCCTTAAACTTTAAAGCATAAAGGGAGATGGGCCAGTTGATCTTCTCTTTTTTCCTGCTGGAACATGGATGTGGTGGCTAGAGCTTCAGCAGACTGTTTGGACTATAAAGAAACCTTGGAAATAGAGCCGTGGGTGGCAGAGAAACAAGAGAAGATTGGACCCTGATATGATGTCATCCTGGACTGCCGAGAATAAAGAAGGGTAATAATAAAACTCTCTCTTTCTCTCCCTGGTGAAATGACTTCAAGTTTACCTTTTGGCACTGTTTCTCTGGAAATTTGCTAGAGAAGATAATAATAGAATGTCAACCGTGAAGTCAGGCAATATTGTTTGTGATTAAAAATGACCCCTCATTGGGGCACCTGGGTGGCTTAGTTGATTAAGTGTCTGACTCTTGATCTCAGCTCTGGTCTTGAGCCCAGGGTTCTGACTTCAGGCCTGCATTGGACTCCACACTGTGCATGGAACCTACTTTAAAAAAGAAAAAAAAAAAAAAGGCTCCTTATTGGTAAACTGTGTCTAGACGAGGAAGGCTACAACGGCTATAAATGCCCATTGGAAAATATGGACTTTGGACTTAAGCACTGTGTATTTTTTGTTTGTTTGTTTGTTTGTTTGTATTTTGGGCTCCATGCCCCGCATGGGGCTTGGGCTCATACACCTGAGATCAAGTGTCGCGTGGTCTACTGACTGAGCCAGCCAGGCGGCCCAAGCACTGTGTTTCTTATTACGAAGATTCCTGAAAGCTACACTCGTGGCTATTTCCAGAGATGTTGGTTCTTGGGAAGCCTGAAGTTTCTAAGCCAGCACAGCTTCTGCACCCACCCAAATGATCTTGTCCCCTTACACCTGAACTGACACTTGGGCGCCGGAGTAAAGCCTCCTGTTGAAACAAGCCTCGTGCTGCTGTGCTGTTTCCTAGGAAATCAAGTGAGTTTGTTGCTGGGTTCAGTCCCTTAAGGCCTATTGGGTCCTGTGAGTGTGAATGTCCTTCCACACCTGTGACGACTGCTGTTTAGGCAGAGAAGACGCTGCCGCTACCTACCTCTGGCTTTTATGTGAGAGAAATAACTTTTGTTTAAGTCACTCTGTAATAGCCACACGTAATCCTGTTTACTACATTACACATTTTGAAAAATAGAGAAAAGTATAAGGAAGTAGAATGGAATATTCTTGAGATTTGTAATCTTGCTAAGGAAACTGATCTAGACTGATATAGTTCTACCTTAAAGAGGTTAATAAGTCGTATATTCTGAAGAGAAAGAAAAAAAAAGAAAAAGACAAGGACAACACCTAGCATGGTTATTGGTATATATTGAGTGCCCTAAAAATGGAGAAGAAGAACGGCATATGAGTTTATTCTATCTTTACTCACTCAGGGTGGCCACAAGTGGGTTTTGTTAATCTGGGTATTGCCAGCACCTAGGTGAAGGGAGGCTTTTGTATGTTTGTGGAATGAACAAATGACATGCAGAATAGCTGTAGGAAGTCCTTGAAGGACACAATAAGGCACGTCTGGCTAAAAATGCCTTCCTCTGTACTGTGGACCCTTTCCTACTGAGCCCAGCTGGTGCTCAGAAGTTGGGAAAATCAATTTTATGATTCACAATTTCAATAGCACCTTTGTTCAAGAAGACTGACGTTGGTACTCAATGAGAGAAAAAAGAACAGTCCCCATCACTATGTAATTACCTGGGTTTTCTTCCTCCCCTCTAACTAAAGGCAAAGCTTACTTTGACAAAGGGAACATTAAAACCTGCTTCTGCTCTGGCAGGTTAAAAAAAATATGTCATTTTCAGGTTCCTCTGAACACAATCAGCTCATACAGCAGGGAAAATATTCATTGAAATAAATTCTCTTCACCTTGTAAAAGTTGAGTCACACAAAAAGTCAAGTTTTGCTTAGGCTGACATTGCCCACAGTATATCAACGGGGACACTGATCTGCAGGATGTCGGTAGCTGTTACTGGGGAGAAAGGGCCCCATGGCACCTCTGTTTGAGAAATAGTAGGGTAAGCATAAAAACTCAAAGGGAAAAGGTTGAGGAGGTGGTTTTTTTTTTTTTTTTTTTTTTTCTGTTGGGTTGTTTTTTAAAAAAAAAAAAAAAAAAAAAAAAAAAAA
>NC_048226.1:91487015-91500969 GCF_002007445.2 Ailuropoda melanoleuca | reverse complement strand
TTTTTTTTTTTTTTTTTTTTTTACTGTTGAGTTGTTTCTTCTTTGGTACGCTACGATGCAATGTCAGTCCCCAACAGAGGCTGAATCGTGGCCCAATTCCCTGGATTTCTGGAGCACCTTACAGGACTTGCCATACTTTGAGAAATGTTGCCTTGAGTCAGGGGACTGGACCAGATAACCTTTCCCAGTCCCTCCTGGCCCAAATCAGCTGTTCGTTTCCTGCCCTACAATATTCAGTTGGGTGCTACAAATAGGCTGAGCATGTTTGCAGACTCTGGGAAATGATCTCTGACAGCCTCGTGACTCCATTTCTTTATTCATGTAAGGATTCATTAATTCATCAAACAGACATTAGAAATCTGCCACAGACCAGGCACTGTGATTAAGGTAGGGACCTCTCTTGGAAAGAAGGTGCTCTTCAATCACAGAAGTGAGAGAGAGGAGAAGGGAAACCCAGGTCAGGACGGAAGATTTCAGAATTGGAAAAAGCCCGAGGAGGTGGGAGGATGTGAAAGAAGGGCCTGCAGCAGGTGGATAGGTCAGAGCTGCAATGAACTAACGTGTATTTATTGAGAGTTTCCAGTTACAGGTGCTCTGCTAGGTGTCAGGAGAATGATGGTGAACAAGGCACGAGCCTGTCTTTGAAGGGTTAACTTTATGGGGAAAAGAGAGGATTAGATTTTGGTTTAGATAAACCATTTTGGCTACCAAGTGGAAGGGGCAAGACCATGGCTGGGATATAGACAGAGTGATCTAGACAACAGTCAGACAGTCTGAGCTAGAGCCATCAGAGTGGAGATGCTGAGACATGGATACCCCCAGAAAGCACTAAGGATACAGAATGGACAGAATGAGATACATGACTGAATTTAGAGGTTAAATAAGAGATAAAAATCCAGAAAGAGTTTTAGGAAATCAGCTTTCAGTGATTAGGTAGAAAGCGGTGCCAGTCCATGAGCTGGGTAAACCCTGAAAGGCCCATCAGTGCACGTGTGTGGGTTCAAGGTGTGTGGGGGCATTCAAGAGAAGATGTCAGAGAGGCAGTCAAGGAGTTGGAGATGCAGGTCTCCAGGTCAGAAGGCAGGTGGAAGAGGTAGAGATTTGCAAGTCATCAGCACAGAGACAGTAAGTAAGGTCATGAAATTAACAGGCATCACCTGGGAAGATTGTGTAGAACGGGAATCAAGGAGCCTCCAGAGGAACACACAATCCTATTGACATTGATCTTAGCCCAGTGAGATCCTTCTGGACTTCTGACCTTGGGAATCATAAGAAAATAAATTCCGTATCGTACCTGTTCTCCTAGATGCTCACCTACTGAGTGCTCAGGGAAAATGAGACTGGCTTCCCACTCTGTGGTCTTACGCTAGGCACCTCAGCATAGCACCGAAATTGAGACGGCAGAGCTTGCATACAGTATAACTGCATTCACGTAAATTTCAAAACAGGCAAAACCGATCCAGAGCGTGAGAGGTAGAAGGGGGTTATCAGTGGGTAGGAGAAGGGGCAGTGGTGGAGAAGGGGCAGTGGTCGAGAAGGAGCAGTGGTAGGAGAAGGGGCAGTGGTGGAGAAGGGGCAGTGGTAGGAGAAGGGGCAGTGGTAGGAGAAGGGGCAGTGGTAGGAGAAGGAGCAGTGGTAGGAGAAGGGGCAGTGGTCGAGAAGGAGCAGTGGTAGGAGAAGGGGCAGTGGTCGAGAAGGAGCAGTGGTAGGAGAAGGAGCAGTGGTAGGAGAAGGGGCAGTGGTAGGAGAAGGAGCAGTGGTAGGAGAAGGGGCAGTGGTCGAGAAGGAGCAGTGGTGGAGAAGGGGCAGTGGTCGAGAAGGAGCAGTGGTAGGAGAAGGGGCAGTGGTCGAGAAGGAGCAGTGGTGGAGAAGGGGCAGTGGTCGAGAAGGAGCAGTGGTAGGAGAAGGGGCAGTGGTCGAGAAGGAGCAGTGGTGGAGAAGGGGCAGTGGTCGAGAAGGAGCAGTGGTAGGAGAAGGGGCAGTGGTCGAGAAGGAGCAGTGGTGGAGAAGGGGCAGTGGTCGAGAAGGAGCAGTGGTAGGAGAAGGGGCAGTGGTCGAGAAGGAGCAGTGGTGGAGAAGGGGCAGTGGTCGAGAAGGAGCAGTGGTAGGAGAAGGGGCAGTGGTCGAGAAGGAGCAGTGGTGGAGAAGGGGCAGTGGTCGAGAAGGAGCAGTGGTAGGAGAAGGGGCAGTGGTCGAGAAGGAGCAGTGGTGGAGAAGGGGCAGTGGTCGAGAAGGAGCAGTGGTAGGAGAAGGGGCAGTGGTCGAGAAGGAGCAGTGGTAGGAGAAGGGGCAGTGGTAGGAGAAGGAGCAGTGGTAGGAGAAGGGGCAGTGGTCAAGAAGGAGCAGTGGTCAAGAAGGGGCAGTGGTCGAGAAGGAGCAGTGGTAGGAGAAGGGGCAGTGGTAGGAGAAGGAGCAGTGGTAGGAGAAGGGGCAGTGGTCGAGAAGGAGCAGTGGTAGGAGAAGGAGCAGTGGTAGGAGAAGGGGCAGTGGTAGGAGAAGGAGCAGTGGTAGGAGAAGGGGCAGTGGTAGGAGAAGGGGCAGTGGTAGGAGAAGGGGCAGTGGTCGAGAAGGAGCAGTGGTGGAGAAGGGGCAGTGGTCGAGAAGGAGCAGTGGTAGGAGAAGGGGCAGTGGTCGAGAAGGAGCAGTGGTCGAGAAGGGGCAGTGGCCGAGAAGGAGCACGTGGTCAAGAAGGAGCACGTGGGGGCGTTTTGGGCATCAGGCATGTTCTATTTCCAGACCTGGGTGGTAGCTATTCTCACAATGTGATAACACAAGGATTCACAGATACTTTTTCTGTAAAGGGTCATCCAGGAAATATTTTAAGATTTGGGAGTCATATGCATCTGTCTTGACCACTCAACTCTGCCAATGTAGTTCAAAAGTAGCTATGACAGGTTGTAAATGATGGGTATTGCTGTATTCTAATAAAACCTTGTTTACAATAACAGATGGCAGGCTGGCACTGGCCCGTGAGCCACAGTTTGATGACCCCTAGGATAGCGTATGGAGCTGTACATTTATGATCTGTGCGCTTCTCCACATGTGCTTCATGGCACAATTTTTTAAACTTTAAAATGTAATCAACAAATGATAATCGAGGACAGGATTCTGGATTCAGACTGCCTGGATTCAATTCCTGACCCTTCTGCTCAATTACTCTGTGATGTCTGTCCACTTGACTTCGCTGTGCCTCCATCTCCCATCTGTAACCTGGGGACAATAATGCTACCTTCTCTGTGAGGATTGTAACATTGAAATGAGATAAAGCATACACAGTGTTTAAAGCAGTACCTGGTTTATGCACAGCCTTCAATCAATATTTGCTGTTGTTCTTATCCATGCTCATACCAATTGTATCCTTGTTGAGTCACAGAGGAGCAGCTTTGTCGTTCTCCAGCCACAATCTTTCAGTGGCTCTCTTGTCCCTCCAGATTTCTTAAATGGGCATAGGAGGCTCGTTCAAACCTCTAAGTTGTACGTCGAGCCACACTGAGGCCCTCCTGGGAACATGCAACTCGCTCACCACACCATGTTCTTCATGCCCCTGTAATTTGGGGGTCCTGTTCTAACTACCTGGGATGGCCATCTTCTTAGCTACTTGGTAATCCCTAACTCTGCTCTTCAGATAAATGCCATCTCCTCCTGGAAGCCTCTGGACCTTCCACGGATTGGTAACCTCAGAACTTGAACACCTGTGTCTGATCTTATTTTTCTCATTCTTATTTTTCTCTGTTGGTCAAGAGCCAAGCACACTCTAGGCACACGGTACAGAATGGACTGCATATATGTGTTCCCCTCCTACTGCAAGTTCTTACTCATCCGATGTCCCCAGCCCTTAGCGTAATGCTCAGCACTTGGCTGGTGTTTAATCACTATTTGTCAGATGGATGAATGAATTGATTGTTGGAACCAACCCCAAGGCCTGGGCATCCCACAGACAAGTAGAGCCAGATGACAAGAACCACAGTCCCTATCTCAGGGAGCCGCATAGAGATTTCCAGCCATCACGAATACCAGTTACCAAAGATAATATTGTAAGAGCCTTATCTGTATTTTACACCACAGGGGAAATTCTGTGGATGTTACTATAATTATTGCTCAGATTTTCCAGTCATAACAACAAACAAAATACATGCCTACCATTTCCCAAAGAGTCAGTGAGAGACAAATACTCTATTGAGGCAATTATATTGCACATCTGTTGTCTACAATTGTCTACAACTCCCAGAGAATCCAAGAACATCACATTAATGCTAGAAAGGACCTCAGAGACCAACTAGTCCACCCCATTATTTTAGAGATGAAGGAAAAATAACTTGCAGAGTTTTCTTTTTTCCAGATTATTTTGCTATGGTGCTTTTTTCTTTGGAATTGATGACATAATACGATTTACAGATAATATTTTATTTCACTTGTAATCTTACATTTATAATCTTACAAATATTCCTACATAGGTGAGGGGGAAAATTACAATTATTTGGAAGAAGTGTTGTTACGCAGCCAGGATCTAAAGAGAGAAAGAACCTTGGGTACAGTTTTGTCACTTGTCAATAATGACAGTTCATGACATGGAAATCACTTTCACAATAATTTCCAAGCAGAGTCATGATAAGCCTCATGCCCACGTCTGAAGGAGAACAAGATGTTGTAGGAATAAATGCATGAATTGTTTTGTTATATCACAAACTATTGATAGAAGGAAAACAAGTGTTATCAAGAGTCCTCATCATTCTTCGGGGAGTTTCCAGGAGCACCTAGAGCTGCCTGCAGTTCTGACCGACGCCTACAGCTCTGGAACCTGGTTTCTCGTATTCTGAATCATCCCAGTGTGCCTCCCCTCCCTGCTGCCATGAAGAAGGTATAAAAACCCAAGCAGGACCGCCAAGGGCAGTTCTGGAAAAGCAAGAGACAAAACCAGATTAGAAATAAGAAGGTTCTTCACGTTCTTGTTTTGCTTCTTCTTTCATGTCCTGTTTCTTTAGTGCCCTGTGCAAACCCCGTACCCTAATCAGGCCAAACTTCTTGATTATCCCATTATCTTGATTTGATGGCTCTCATGCACCACCTGTGGCCTGGAATCTCCTTCTCTTGACCATTGCCCTGGTCAACTTCCAATTCTGAAGAATGCATTTCAGTTACTTCTCCCCAACCTCCCTGCCAACAGGGCTGTTTCACAACTCCCAGCACGTGACTCATGAGTGCTCGCATCTCAGTCCTGTATCCATCTCCCCAAGACGCCGCAGGCTCCTGAGGACAGGGACTGGGGCCTACACCACAGCGTGCGGCAGAGCAGCAGACACTGCAAGTTTGCCAAGTGAATGGATGATGCAGCAGACTTGTGGGAAACACCGGGTCAAGTAGGATAGGTGTGAGGGATGACGGTGTACATTTTGCCCGATCTTTTTTGGGAACAAAGTGAGCCAGGTTTCTTTTTAAATACATTTGTCAGAGTCTTTCATGTGCAAATGCGCTTAGAACATATTGAAGGGGGTGATATTCACTAAATACCTAATAAAGATAGACTTCCCAACTTATTTGTCTATGGAACACTGTGTGTGTGTGTGTGTGTGTGTGTGTGTGTGTGTGTGTGTGNCACTTAGAACATATTGAAGGGGATGATATTCATTAAATACCTAATAAAGATGGACTTCCCAACTTATTTGTCTATGGAACACTGTGTGTGTGTGTGTGTGTGTGTGTGTGTGTGATGCTTCTGCTAATGTCTTCCAGAAATGCTGCCCAGGAGATACAGCTTTATAGCATCCTCGACTGGACCATTTCCTTAAGGGTGAGACCATTACCAGAAAGCATGTTGTCAAACAATGTCTAAGTCATAAATCCCATGTGCAGGACTCTGAGTGCAACCACAAGCAGTTAAGTTGAATTAGACTTAAGGTGCCTCAAGTCAACTTTGAGGAGGAAACTCCCACAATGAAGAACTTCCGAAGTTCTGCAAAACCCATCTGGACTTTTGAGCCAGAGACATCTTGCACATTTTCCATAAAAACGATGAAGGAGATGGCCACGTCAAGTTGCTTAGCTTTTACTCTTTTTCATCTCTAGGTAAGTGACAGGTGCCAGAAATAGCTTCTTGCCATTACATTTGTGTGACATATTTCTGGGTGCTCTGCCTGCAATATGGTGAGGATAATGAGCAGAAAAACCAGCTTTTAACTGATAATTTCCCCACAACTGATATTTTTGTAGGCATAATATTCTTGCCAGTGATTTGATTTATGCATGTTGTGAATCCCCTAGGTAGTATATGAATGAATAAGGTAAAAAGGCAATGTGGGGGCGCCTGGGTGGCTCAGTCGTTAAGCGTCTGCCTTCAGCTCAGGGAGTGATCCCGGCATTATGGGATCGAGCCCCGCATCAGGCTCCTCCACTATGAGCCTGCTTCTTCCTCTCCCACTCCCCCTGCTTGTGTTCCCTCTCTCGCTGGCTGTCTCTGTCAAATAAATAAATAAAATCTTAAAAAAAAAAAAAAGGCAATGTGATTCAGAAATTCATCCCCAAACCAGTTACTGATCACTTCCTATGTGCCAGTTGTTGAAGGTGCAATGGTCGAGTTCTAGGAGCTGGAAAAAATTTCTATCAAAGAGATTACTGTTCCTCTGCAAATAAAAGTCATAATGAAAAAGGAAAACAGCTACCAAGGAATGTCACCTGGTTTACCAGGACACCCTTAGCATAAAAGCCTGGTACATGGCAGATGCTCAGTAAACGTTGAGTGACTTAGTAAATGAATGTGCAATGAATGAACATGGACAGCATTTGAATGCATGTCTGGACATAGCAGGATAGAGCTACACAAAGGACTGAGAATGGAGAGGGACCTTGCAAATGGGTACCCTCAAATAGACATGTTCTAGATAAATGGGGAGAATAAGTGGAAAGCTTCTTAAGTAAACAAGGTGGCAGGAGGAGAGAGGTTTTAAGGGCAATGACTGGACGTGTCTGCCAGGAGCATGGAGTTTGGGTTGGGACATAGCTTTCATGCTGGACAGTTATGCTGGGAAAAGATTTAGAAGAACATTAAATGCCATGTTATGGGCCCAAAATTTTAAGTAAAAGGAAACCCAGAAAGAAGCTTTGACCTAAGGAGTGATAGATCAAGGCTTTTTTTTTTTTTTTTTTTTAAGAAAGATGCCTTGTCATGGATCACAAAGGTGGAAATATCCATTAGTTAGATGTTGAATGAAAAGACCCTTCTCAAATCAAAAGTCCTTGGGAATGCAGGTAGAGGCCAATGCTTCAGGATTCCGTACAGGCAAGGAATTGAGCAGACAATGCGTGCAAGCAGCAACTCTGACATAAGACAGACCAATATTTCAGTCTCTGCCGCTTAACAGCTGTGAGATTTAGAGCAAGTTACTTAACCTTGCCAAACTTCAATTTCCTCCACTGCGAAATGGGGATAATAATAGTGCCTACCTCATCAGGTTGATGGTCTGGATTAAATTAGATGATGAATGTCAACTGTTTACAAAGTACCTGATCCATAGTAAATAGTCAAAACTTGATCTATTTTTTTAAAATATATTGTTTTATTTTTTTAATTTTTATAATAAATTTTTATTATCTAGTAACATAAGACTTGAAATCTCAATTGACATTTCTTCCTCTCGAATGGCTCTTATTAAAAAGATAATGAATTAATGAATCAGTTTTGAAGATGCTAATCCCTTAGTCTTCCTTCTTGTGAGATTTTAGAACACATGTGGAGAGAATATTGGAAGTCAGAGTTAATATTTAGTTTCTCTCGTTAATATTTTTGTTGTATTTGAGCACCCATAATTGTATGCTGCGGGGATTAAAATTTTTGTGACATCAAAGGCCTATTTGCGCCCAGCCTACTTCTTGCTATCTTAACTCAATTTCCATTTCCTGGTGACAAAAGTTAGAGAAAGACCATGCCAACTCATTCTCAATGTCTTGCTTTAGGGCCCTATCCAAAGTCACACAGCCACCAGCCAATGAGGAAGCGGATCTGGAATGTAGGTTTTCTCCTTCCCAGACTGCTGTCCACTCACGTCCACGAAATGGCTTTTTCCACCTCCTAGTCAAGTGTGCCAACTAAGCAGTGATACGAAGATGAGAACAGGTACTGAAGCAGCCACTTGAAGGGTACAGGAACACATAGGTGCTTCCTGGCATGTGGCAAATATGTAGTGTTCACTTTCCAAATGAGTCAGATACACATTCTTATGGCTTCATTCCATTTTTACATTAAATACAAAAAATCTTATACAGCAACCCACATGCAAATATTCGAAGTGGTGCTTTTCAGCTTGCAATGTTTTCCCTGCCCCTTCTAATCAAACAACCGGAATCGGTGTGGAAACAGCATAGAAAGCTTTTGTATTTTTGTATCAGAAATTTCCAAGCTGTGAGCCACATCATCAGAGGATCTCATCCTGACATCAGTACTTCCCCAGCTGACACCGAAGGCTTTGCTCTGAAAGGACAGCCCCATGTTGCAGAGTGTATGCCCAAATATAGATCATGGGTGCAACCCCCTTGATCCCTATTAGCAGAAGTCATCAAACGCTGACCCAAAATAACACTCGGTGAGTTGGTCTTGGTTTGGAATCAGAAGGTACATCTGGCCTCACGACTTTGCAACTGCCCATAAAAATTAGGAATTATTCCGTAAATAGAATGTCGTTTTATGAATGCCTCACTATGCTGTCATTATCATTAAATGCTCCAGTTAGTTCAAAGTGCACCTCCTACTGCAAAACTCAACTGAAAGGTCCTCTTGGTAAGAACTTCCCTGCCTGGCCCTTGTTTTCCCAAACTGCTTTGCAAATGCTCTTCCATTCTAGTATTTCGCTTGCTTTGCTGTGTGTTGATGTGTTAAGACATTGCTGCCACCCCAAGCTGTGGTTCACGTGGAGGTAGGAATTGTCAAATTCTCTTTTCTGGAGGCCAAGGGGCATCCAGTTTTGGGGAAGCCCCTACTCCTTGGATGCCAGGGCAGACCAGACAGCCACAGCAGACACTGCACAAAAGTGGATGAATGCACATCATATCTCAAGGGGGTCGCCACAACGTACCAAGGTCCAAAGAACACCATCAATGTTAGTTCTAAAAAGGGAGTGTGAATCCAGAGGGAAAAAATAGGACTAGATGTCCCTAGGTCAAGGTGATGTACAAGGTAGGGAAATGAAGAATGAAGTAGACGGAGGTAGAAAAGCTAGGACAGGAGTAGGATGGGTGGGAGATCAGAAGACCATTCCCAGGGACCATCAGCTCTCTGGTGATAGTTTAGAGGCCAATGTAAAGGGGCAGGTTGGACTAGAGACAGCCCCTTTCTGTAGCTCCTACACTTGACACACTGCCCGAAACAAAGCAGATGTTTAAAAACTGTTTATTGAATAAACGAATGAATCATAGAGTCTCCTAAGGGCTGATCTACACATTCCAGTAATCTGTGTCTCGCACAGTAATTTGGCATCCTCTCTTTTAGCATTTTTCATAGGCTAATTTGTTTGCAAGTTATATATCTATGGGTCTCCCCCATTTAAAGATTACCCCGAAAGAGCAGTCATGAAGTCCTAGCAGAGACCAGACTCTACTGCACAGGGTAAGTGTTCCATAAATACCTGTGGAGTTGCATGGAATGGTACCAAATTTAGATGAATTGCTTTTCAACACAAATTAGCTTAGTGGTCCAAAATAAGAGTTTAGTTTTAGATCAAGGGCAAAAATAGAGACATAAAAAATGAATAAGCACATGAAATGGTACTCAACATCACTAATCATTAGGGAAATGCAAATAAAAACCACAATGAGACTTCACACCATTAACATGACTATTATAAAGAAAGACAAAAACAAAAACCAAAAAGAAAAAAATCCAGAAAATAACAAGTGTTGGTGGGGATGCAGAAAAATTAGAACCCTGTACATTACTGATGGGAACATAAAATGGCACAGCTGCTGTGGGAAACAGTATGATGATTCCTCAAGAAATTAAAAATAGAATTGCCGTATCCGACAATTCCACTCCTGGGTATATACCCGAAAGGAGTGAAAACAAGAACTTGAACAGATGTTGGTACACACATGTTCATAGCAATATTCTTTGTGATGACCAAAAGGTGGAAGTAACCCAAGTGTCCATCAGAGGATAAATGGAAAAACAAAATGAAGTATACATACGATGGAATATTATTCAGCCCTAAAAAGGAAAGAAAGTCTGACACATGCTACAACATGAATGAACCTTATAGACATCATGCTAAATGAACGAAGTCAGTCACTAAAGGACAAATACTGTATGAGCCTACTTATATTAGGTACCCGAAGTATTCAAATTCATAGAGACAGAAAGCTAGTTATCAGGGGTGGAAATAGTGAGGACTAGTGAGCGATTATTTAATGATACAGACTTTCAGTTTCAGAAGATGAAACAAGTTGTGGAAATTGATGGTGGTGGTGGTTGTACAACAACGTAAATGTACTTAATGCCTTGAACTATACACTTAAAAATACCTTAAATGGTAATTTTTACGTTATGTACTTTTTACCATAATAAAAAATATACATCTTGTTAGCAAGATTTTTAAAAAATTGATAAATCACTCTAACTTCCGAGAGGTTTACCATTTTGGATATCTCTCTTTTTTATCAGTTTTAGAAGAAAATGACTGATGAGCACCAAAAAACATACAACCACACACACACACATATGTACACACAAACACACACAACACTATTTTACAGCAAGGCTTTTTTTGTAAGCCAGATTGCTGACTCTAGTAACGGAAGCTAGAATATCTTACCTCCAAGTCCTCTCAAGCAGTTAGCTTCCAAATGAGGAGGCAGTCTCTATTCCCTCTCCATTGCAAAGGACTCGCTCCTTCAGGCCCTTCCACATCTTCTGAGAATCACGGACTCAGAGCAGAAATAAGACTTGCTGTGAGGTAGTCTGGTCTCTGAGAAAAAAGAGAAGTTTCTCTTCCTCTCTTATAATAGACTCCCCTTCAGTAAAACTCACTCACAGGCAACGGGAAGGTAGAGAAACCTCTTACAGGCCACCTACCCACACAGAACCTTGATGCATATTGTACAATTGAGCACATCACATGGCAATGAGACATCTGGCTCCGCCCCCCACCAATCCTGGTCACTGGACCCAGATCCTAGGTTCAAATCAACCCAAGAATTCAGAGAAGGTCTGTGCTTTTGATCAGCAGGTTTAATGAACAAATAAACCAGCACACAGAACGAGAGGCTGGAAAGAAGGGCCCTTCGGTCCCTGCTTCCTTCAGAGGCTCCCCCCTCCACTTACCAACCTTGTCACCTGTCCTGCAAGGTCCAATTCAAGTGTCACCTTGTCCCTGAGCTCTTCTCCCAATTACCCAAGTCCTCGGGGATTTCTTCTCTCTTAATTCCAAAATAATGGATCTTAAATGCCCTTCAGAATGAAAGCTTATAGAGTCCCTTTAGGCCTTTTATTGAGTCCTTGCACTCTGTGGTGTTTGATTCTCAATTACACAGTGATGCTGTGATTAAAGCTCACTGCCCTGTGTTCTTTTCCCCACACACTTGACACCAACTGCATCATAGGATATTCTCAGGAATTGGTTAAGCAACTGAAATACTTCAACCATAGCTTTATTGGGTAGAAAGATGATCTCTGCAATAACATTCCCTTTCAGCACATCTTGGTACATAGTAAATGCTCAGTAAATGTCTATGAACGGTCATCTTGTGAAAGCAAGAAGTGGTAGCTCTGAACAGCATTTTCGCGTCCATTAACCAAGTAGGAGGCAAAAGAAGGATTCTCAGGAAGCAGCCCCCGGAGTGGAGGGGATTCCTGGGCTTCTCCGAGGGTCAGAATTGTAGGTGACTTTTACATAATCAACTAGCACCCTCTCTTTTTCCAAAAAGAAAAATTAAATCCAAAGAAAGACAATGGTTGGTCCAAAGTCACACAATGAATTAGTGGCAGCCCTAAGACTGGAGCCTAAGTCTCAACCATGGACTAGGTGAAGAATCTAGACGAAGGGTTTGCAATAGTCCATTTGAAAATGTCTCTCTTTGATTTCAGAGAAAAGTTCTCACTGAGCTATTGCACTGGGGGCATTGTAGATTGACAGGGCTACACCCTGCCTTTTACAAAGTTTCCCTCTAAAATCATTGTATTTTTTAAAAATTTTTATTAGGTTATGTTAGTCACCATACAGTACATCACTAGTTTTTGATGTAGCGTTCCATGATTCATTGTTTGCCTCTAACACCCAGTGCTCCATGCAATACGTGCCCTCCTTAATACCCATCACCAGTCTATCCCATTCCCCCACCCCCCTCCTCTCTGAAACCCTCAGTTTGTTTCCCAGAGTCCGCAGTCTCTCATGGTTCCTTCCCCTTTCTGTTTACCCCCCCTTCATTCTTCCCTTCCTTCTCCTACTGATCTCCCTTCTATTCCTTATGTTCCTCAAATGAGTGAAACCGTATGATAATTGTCTTTCTCTGCTTGTAATTCCAGAAAAAAAAAATTATGTTCTAAAGTCACAGAAAGTGGAAAAGAAGTAGAGACCACCCGTCCTCCATAATATGGTATGGTAATTTCATTCCCTTAGAAATTATTTTTAAAAATCTATCATTCCAGCAACTTCTACTGAGCACCTACGAGATGCCAAGTGCCCTGTTAGGATGGGGGATCCAGCGATGAATTAGGCAAGGCCTCTGCCCTTGAGGAGTGCTGGAGATAGGCAAACAAACAAACAATTTTTAATCAACTGTGGTAGACACCATAACAGATGTTTATAAGATGCCTCAAATATTTTCAGGCAAGCATAAAGGAGGCGTACAATAAATATTTGTGAATGAAGGAATTGACTAACTAATTAGACTTCACCTGAGTTGTTTAGGGAAAGCTTTATAGAAGATTTACATTTAACCTTGGTCTTTATTCATTCATTCAAGTGACCATTTATCCATGTATTGAGCCCATGATTTGTTCTACGCACTGTGATAAGTTGAGAATACAGGGATGAATAAAGCAAGGCCCTTGCACTTAATTATAGATCAGTGTAACAGCTAACATTTTACTATAGATTTTTTATTCTAATCTCTGTGTGTTCCATTAGAATGTCAGTTCTCTGAAGACAGGATCATTCTCTGACTTTCTCTCTGCCATATTTGAAACACCCAGAACAGCCCCTCGTACCCAGTAGCCTACCATAAGCCTACTACTTTTTGCTTTCACAAGATGACCAGTTCATAGACATTTACTGAGCATTTACTATGTACCAAGATCTGCTGAAAGGGAGTGTTATTGCAGAGATCAATGAATGACTGAATGAGCAGGTGGGTGGTATGTTGACAATACTATGGGGCCACATAGAAGCAGCATCTTGTCAGCAACATTTCAGGAGCAGGTAGAGGAAGAAGAATCCAAGAAAGAAGCAGAGAAGGATCAGGTAGGAAGGAAACCAGAAGAGTGCACCATCATAAAAGCCAATGGAGGGGAGAACTTCCAAAAGGAAGAGGTGATTGACTTGTCTTCTCCCAAGATCACTGTTTTTGTGTGTGTGTGTGTGTGTTAATTGCAGCTTTATTTATAATAGAAAACTCAATATACAAAAGTAGGGTATAAGTGAACTTTAGTCTGTCCATGCAGCTCTTTATATTAATGTTGATAAATTTGATTTTTAAAGAATTTTTTTATTTAAAAAATTTGTCATTAGAAAGCAGTACAGTTGACCCTTGAATAACATGGAGCTTAGGGGCGCTAATACCCGTGCTGTCAAAAATCTGCATATAAAGCCATCAGAGAAATTCAAATCAAAACCACACTTGAGGTACCACCTTACGCCAGTTAGAATGGCAAAAATTGACAAGGCAAGAAACAACAATTGTCGGAAAGGATGTGGAGAAAGGGGATCCCTCTTACATTGTTGGTGGGAATGCAAATTGGTACAGCCACTTTGGGAAA
>NC_048226.1:91217995-91486918 GCF_002007445.2 Ailuropoda melanoleuca | reverse complement strand
AAGAGAAGGGCCATATGCACCCCAATGTTCATAGCAGCATTGTCCACAATAGCTAAATCGTGGAAGGAGCCGAGATGCCCTTCAACAGATGACTGGATTAAGAAGTTGTGGTCTATATACAATGGAATATTACTCAGCCATCAAAAAGAATGATTTCTCAACATTTACCCCCAAGATCATTGTTGATCATCCTTCTAGGGCCCCAGGACCAGGACTTAGATGGGACAAGCCTGGAGCCTCTGGTGTGAACTCTGAGGAAGCACTCACTGTCAGCATCCTTTCAGTGTAGGGTCAGCACCTAAGGGCAGCCCCTCCTCAAATTCTGTGTCCTCATGCCCCACTTCCCCTAGCCGCATTGAGCTCAGCACTGGGCTAGTGCTGGGGCTATGATAGTCAGTAAAACACAGTCTCTGGCCTCAAGAAATTCAAGATCAAATGGGTAGACAGACTTAAAATGATTGCAATGATTATAGTGCAAAGGTGAGATCTGAAGGCATAAGCAGAAGGAGCATGGGGGAATCAGGCAAAGAGGGTCGCAGTCAAAGCATGGGTTGCTTGGGCTGAGACTCAGGGACAACCACAGACTCACAGAAGGAGAGGGAGGAACAGCATTCTGGGCAAAGGAATGGCATCTACAAAGACAAGGCGGCTTGAAAGTACATAAAGGGTTTCGACATGGTGATGCGTGATAGCCAGAAGTGAAGGGTGATGGGCAGTAAATGAGGTTAGGAATGTGGGCTCCCATTATGTGTCCTTTTAGACCAGAACGCCATCTTTCTTTGTACACTTCTATTAGTATCTGGGGCAGTGTTCCTTGGAAATAGGGCTGCCTAAATTAATTGGGAAGCCCATCAATCTGTTGGTCCTGCCGGGTCCTGGCCTCCCAGAGAACAGGGAGGAGGCCCCAACTGAGCCTTTGCTGCAGTCAGATGTATTTTTAGCCCCAGCAGAAAATAACAGCAGTGTGCATTTAATAAAAATATCAAACCCTGGGAATGATCTAGTGCCAGGGCTGGAGCAATCAGGGACAGAATATGTTTCCAATTGAATTACTACTGTGGTCATAGTTATAAAAAGAGAGAGGGAGGAGAAAAATGTGAGGCTGGTCAGTTTCTCGGGAGCATTTAATCTCGGTTCGCTCTAATGTTAACGTTGGAAGACACATGAGCCAACTCGGCCCTTAGGAGTTATTTCAGGGGGACAGGCCAATACCGCAGCTTGCCGGCAATGCTGGGCAGCCCTGCTGCCTGAAGTTTCCTTTCTTTTCTGTCTTCTTCCCTCCCACCTCCCTTCCCAGTTTTGGCTTCCGCTCATTTTGCTCACAAGCTGATGAGGCACAGTGTGAATAATTACGATGTGGGTAAATTTAGACTCTGACGAAGCTGAGGGATGTGGGCTCCAAAGCTGGGCTCCAAGAGCAGAGGACCTTGTGTAACACCAGAGAGAGCCTCAGGGGTCCTGAGCCCTGCGCTCCCCCACTGCTTCCAGAAAAGGAAGACTCCGTTGTTGAGATTGTCCCGACCTGATCACCATTTCCCTCCTTCTGTCCGTCCCCTCACACCCTTCACCATGTCCTCTAGGAAAATATCACGGTTACTCACCACCTATGGGGGGCCTCCTTTGTGCCAGGCGCTGGCTGAGCGATTACAGACATTATGTCATTTCATCCTCACACTGACATTAAAAAGTAGAAAGCGTGAGCTCTCGGTTACTGGGGAGGAGGCTGGAATTAGGACAGATTCAGTCGCTTTCTGAAGGTCATCTTGCTAATAAGTGGGAGAACCTGGATTAGGGTTCATTTGAAAGCCCATCCCCCCTCTGCCCATGGCGTGACCCTGAGCTCCCAATTTGAGCCAGTGCCCTGGAACACGGCAGCTTCACACCCCCATATCTTACACATGCTGCACACACCCTCCCACCCATTTTCCTAGAATTCTCTCCTAGAACGTCTTCGTTTGTATCCACATCCCTGCAGTATGTATCACCATTAGTATTGGTGATAATCACTATCCTATATTCAATTCATATTGTGTGCCAGGCATTATTCTAAGTGCTTTACATGCATCATCTGATTTAATGACCTCAACGTTCTTAGAACAGAGTTACTATTGTTATACCCTTTTCATAGAAGGGAAACCGACGACTAGAAAGATTCTTGGACTCGCCCAAGCTTACAGTGCTGGTAAGTGGTAGAACTGGAAAAATAACTCTCCTTAATTGAGTAATTGCCATGTAATGGTCACTGGACTTAGCCCTGGACATTCTCATCGCGTGTAATCCTCACATCAATTGTGAGGTAGCATTAACCCCATTTTACAGGTAAGAAGACTCAGGCTCAGGGGAAACTCCAAGCAACCTGACCAAGGTCACAGAGCCAGGATAGGAACTCAGGTCTGAGAAACTTCCAGGCCCATTGCTCTTATGCACAGCACCGAGCTGCTTCCTTGTATGTCCTCTTAAGGAAGTGTCCCTTCTTCAGAGGAAAGGCCATGTGTTATTCCTCTCCTGCTCCTGGCACCGGTATCCTGGTGCACAATGGACACACAGTAAGTGTTAGATAAGAGAGTGGACAAGCCCATTTCAAATGTGATGTGTTAAAATGCACTGGGAGGAAAACGTCAGAGTGGACATGCTTGAGAAGGACAGTCTTAGGACAGATGACACTCCCAGGGCATGCAACTCCCGCCAGCTGCTCTGGGCTGTCACATCGGAGTTACATGAGGCAAGGTCCAGCCCTGTCCCCCTGGGGCCCCCTCACTCACTGCCCCTGCCCTCCCAGAGCTGGCACTTTCTCACAAGGCCCTGACTCCAGGCCCAGGCTGTCCGTGGCACCTGATGATAATGGCCGCCACTGCTGGTTCTTCTCAGTGCTTCCTGGTGTCCAGCTGCCCATATAAGGCATCCCTCCCAGTGCCCCTTCCCTGCTATTCTGTATCCTGCCTGTGGTCAGAAAGCCATAAAGGCCTTTTGGAATAAAATGTCAAAGGGCTGAAAATGGAATTGCCCCGGGAGCTCCCAAGAGCAGGCGGTGGCATCCCAAATACGTTGCTGCCTCTTCCTCACACCTGTCACACCTGTCAGGTGTTACTTTTTCCTACCTCTCTTTTAGGAGAGCTGTATAGAGAAGCCTCTGAGCCAAAGAGAGCTGGATTCCAAACCTGCCTCTGTCACTGCTTAGTCAGGAGACCCTGAACAAGTCATTAATCTGAGTCTCCACTTCCCCACCAGTAAAATGGGTATAACCTCCCCAAATTACAAACTGCTCAGACTGTCGGATGACTTCATGAATGAGAGGCAGGAGAGCACAACTTTTAAGAACATGCTCTTTGCAGTAAAGGTGGAACCTGAGATCCACCTCAGGTGACCAGCTGTCCCGGTTTGTTCAGGCCTGAGAAATTTCCAGGACATGGGACTTTGAGTGAGAAGCCTGGGAAATTTCAAGACAAACCAGCATGAGTCGGTCACCCTAGTCGTCTACCACACAATAAAATGGGATAATAAGTGCTTCTTCCTTACAGGATGGCCACGGGTTTCTGTGAAAATGCACGTAAAGTTCATGTTCTCATTTCCTTCTGTTCACTGCAGTTCCCCCCTGGGTCTACCCATTGATCACCATGCTGTTTTCCAAACGAGGGGTCGAGTCATGCTATTCAACCAGGCAGATGAGAGCTAAAGGAAAAACACACCTCCCTTGCTAAAACCTGGAAGGTTCTCCTCCTGGGATGAGTGGCTGTGGAGGTAACCACCCTGTCCTGAGGATGCTGAGTGGTCCCCAGGAGTCCACAGAAACAGACTTCTGTGATGCTAAATTTAAGCTGACTTCACTCACCTGCTTCATGCCAATCTGGTATCCGGCAGCTGGTGGCTGGGAGAAGGCCAAAGCACAACAGTCACTTAATGGAATGACTCAGGCCTTGAGCTGAGAGAATAAAAGCAATAAACCAGTCGGCCTTTCAAGTTGCTCCCGAGAAAGATGGGTGGGAGCACAGCATCACTCATGGGTAGAATTCATTTCATCCATCCTGCTGGAAATGGACAGTCAACAAGCCCAGTGCCTGGAACGTAGAAAATGTTCAGGAAGTACATCCTTAAATATGTTGACTTTGAACTTATTTTGACAACCTCATTTGAAATAATAAGGATTAATCATACTCTTATTTCAAATATATTTGCCCACAGATGTCTTTTGTTAATATATCTTTTCTCCAAAAGGTAAGAGGGCAGCCCAGAGAGCCCTTACTTTAAAATCATGACACCTGCTTACAAATTCCCATTCCACCCCTCACCTCCATGCACCACCCTTGTCTTATAGTAGCTTTGTGACCTTGTGTAAGTCACTTACCCATTTGATCCTCAGTACCTTACCTGTAAAGTGGAACCAATAATATTTGCTCACCTGCTTCACAGGACTCCTTAGGACTAAAAAAAGCTCAATGTGGTAACGCTAGACGTGTGTCTGTTGTTCTGGGTACACATGTTGGAGCCATTTATCACTAACTGTGTTTCCTACTCATATCAACAGTTTCATCAAGTGTTCAACTCTTTGACTTTTACTTCTTTCCTCCGTATGCACCTAAAATTAGTCAGAATGACCATGGGACAAGAATAGAGCATGGCATCTATAGATCGGGCAGGTTGGGTTCAAATCTAAGATCCATTGCTTATTGGCTACTTCTCTGAGTCTTCCTCATCTGTAGAATGAAGATTATAACATCTACCTTACAGCCTTGGGTTAAGAATCAAGAGACATATGTCCTGTGTAAGCTGTCCCACTAAAGATGGGTTCCCAGCAGAACCAAAATTCCAACCAGGACTCTTGCCCCACAAAGCAATGATGTGAATTTGAGCAGGTTAACTGCCATAGGACTGACACAACAATTCAGGGGCCTCAATGCCATTTCCTAGGCAAGCAATTCCTGCGTGGTGGAACCTTGGTTTTGACCTTGTATTGAATATATGCATTAATTATCTCCTACATGCTTAGCCCGTTGCAAAGCATCAGAATGCATAAAAAGATGTGGCAAGTACAAAGTGTACTGCTACTGTAAAGCTTAGGATCTAATTAGGAAATTAAGTATATAAAGAATATATACTTAAGCTAGGGAATAACGCCAAGGAACTCTGAACCATACAACGCTAGGCTCTAGAATATTCTCTGAGATCAACTTCCCAGATGAAGAAATTAAGATAAATACCTTGTTTTGGTGACCAGTTCATACTACAGCCAACATAAGCAAACATGATGAAATGAAAATAATGATAATAAAAACAATAAATAATCACAGTCACAGTAGTTTAACACCTAAGATATACCCATCGTGGGTCAAGCGTTGTTTTCATTGTGTTAATTATCTGGGCTGCCATATCTCTTTTAAGCCCCACAGCAATCTTCACGGGCTCTGTTTAAGCACATAGGAATTGAATCTCAAAACACTGTCCTGAGTGAAAGAGGCTTATACAAAAGAGAACATACGATATGATTCACTTTCTATGAAGCTCTAGAATAGGACAACGTAATCAATGTAGTAAGAATATAAAAGCAGGGCTTGCTTGGGATGGGGATCGGGCTGAGGGCAGGCACTGACAGCCTTGAAAGAACTTTTGGGGGTGGGGTAATGTTCTATATCTTATAAGGGGTTTGCATTATGTGAGTGCATGTATCTTTCGAAATCATCAGTGGTAGATCTAAGATTTGTATATTTAATCGTATGTTCAAAAAAAGGACAGAAACAAATATTAAACACTAGATAAGGATAAAAATGCTGAAACGATGATGGGAAAGTGTTCTGATACCTGCAGCGTACTTTCAATTTTTTTAAAAAAATGAGATAGACTGATGAATGGGCAGATCAGTGGATAAATATGTAGTAAATGCAAGTCCGTTACAGTGAAATGATCGGAGTAGAATCTTGGCGATCAGCGTGTGAGGGCTTTCAACTTTTCTATATGCTTGAACATTTTCATAATGAAATTAAGGTGGGGGATAGTAAATCCACAGAAACACACGTAACAGATTCTCACCCTAGTTATCTCAAGGAAATACATGCAGCGAGCTGCTCTCCTGTCCCTCAAATGCCAGCATCGTTTCCATTTGGGTCTGAAATGGCTGAAAAGCACATACATCTGGATTAGCAGGAACATTTCAGAACATTCTTCCTGAGGAAAACCAGACTCCTCTCTGAAGGAGGAGCGCCGTCTCACCCTTGCTGAGTCACTCCTGAGCTGAGATCCAGGGGCTCTAGAGAACGACAGTCGACAGTCGAGTGCATGTGATAATGGGCTCAGGGGGAGGCTGACATCACCGGAGGCTGACATCTCTTGGATGATCAGAATGACCTGTTTGCCCAGCCTGGAAAGGAAGAGGCAGCCAAGGGCTCCCTAAGCCAGCAGATGAGAAATTCAGTTCTGGCAAATGATGACTCCCTTCTCCAGTGTGATCACACTTCGTCCTCCAGTTCGTTTTTATTTGGTCAGTTACATTCACTAACCTGGTCTGGTCTCTGGGTAGCTCAGCCCTTGCAGGGCCTTTGTTCCGAATGATGTAACTGGCTCTGTTCTTTTCTTAAAACAAGAGCTATCAGCCCATGGACATATCCCTGGATGTAATATTAGGAGGCCTGGTTGCGGATTCTGGAAATAACAGCTCCGGGACTTCATGTGAGTTCCTTCTATTATCTGGACTCTGGTATCCTGCGGCCGCACAGGTGTTCTACAAACACTGGCTGTCGATTCACTATAAGCTCCTCATGAGGGCCAGATCTCCGTCATACGTGTGTCCTCAGAGGCTAACCTAGGGCCCTAATGCACGGGAGGCTCTCAGTAAATAAACACGGCTCATCCAAAATGAAGGAGCATCTGTCTCATACCGTGAAGACTGATAGAATCTGAATCTGGTTTGCGATCTTTGTTGCTACACACCGTCTTCTCACTACACATCCGACGTCTTATGTGACTATTTTTAATCCTTGCTACATCCTTACAAGGTAGGCACGGTCACTCTCGTGTTACAGTTTTGGGAAACTGAGGCAGAGAGTGGTTTGTACGTTTGCTTTTTCCAGAGCCCACCTCCTCACTTCCCACCATGGTGACGGCTAGCGAAAGCAGCCTCCCATGACTTCCCCCAGTGTCGCAACCTGTCCCATCCCCATGAGAAGGTACCAATAGCTTCGTCCATGCTTGACCAAACCAGCGACCCTGTGTCTTCTTAGGGGGATCTCCACATATCCTCCATTCCCAGCCGCTGGGCAGGAACAAAGAAACAAAGACACGTACTCTTCATTGTGGGTCGGGCCCCACTGCCAGCTACCTCCCACTTCTGGGTCACCCAAGCAGATGAGAAGTCCCTTGCCGGTGACACAAAAGGGCTGCAAGTCACTCAAAAGTGATAGCAGAGGGCTTTCAATACTGGAGCCTGATTGATGGAGGCACTGGGAGAATGTGCTCTTTGCAGACCGTGACAAAACCGCCCGGATCCATTCATCTTCCCTGACCGCAGCCTTTCTCCTCCCCGCCGGGGGAAAATCAGGCCCTAATGCAGAGCACAGCTACACCTGCCACATTCTGTTTCCATGGCTGTGGCTGCCCCGAGATGACCCTTTGAAGAGGAAATAAAAAATGTTCCAGCAGAAACGATGGTTCCTAATATCTTTATCCTTGAAGGATACCTCTGACCTGCAGGAAAAAAGGTAAATCGTGTTTGATGCCAGAAAGTTTACTCTAATAATTAAATCTCATCATTTTTCAAAAGCCACATGATTTTCATCTCTCCTGCTGATGACACTTGGCGTGAGTTCCTAGTAGTACCACTGAATCACCCAGATTGTGCCAGACGCCATGCGGAGACTACTGCCTTGATTCTCACAGCGACCTTGAGTGAGACAAGCACACCCAATTCACAGATGAGGAAAAGGGGGTTCACACCTGAGTTCAGATAAGGGTGCTTGGTGGGATTTAAGTAGGCTTCACACTATGTCATAAGTGGTCAATGGCACTTAGATTAGTCACTCTGGGTTTGAAGTTCACTTAACAGCAGGTGACTTTGGGCAAGTCACAGAAATCCCCCTTCAGCAGGAATGGGGATGATGCTAATGTACTCCTCCCAGGACTGATCTGAAGACTAAATGAACTGTGGGGCGGTACCTGATTCGTGGAAGGCATTCAATAACCTGTTGGGGATTCTTAACGAAGAGGAGATAGGGTACAGAACAAGCAGAACGCTCAGCAGCAGTGATGAAATAGTGTATCACCCGCAGAAGGAGAGAACACCAAGGTGTAGCTGAGCGGGGGTTGGGACGAGTCATCTACAATGATGTAGATGAGGAAGGATGGAGCCATTGCATGTTCTTGAGCAGAGGAGTGGCATGGTGAAAGGAGAGGTGTTTGGAGGCCTCCCCGGTCTCCAGGATATGATGGTAAGTTTGACCTCACATCAGCAACCAACTGCACTTGACACTTCTTCATTGTCTGCTGCTTATAATAATACAGCAGTTTTTCTCAACGTATGGTTAGCCAGCAGCAGAATCCCCTGGGAGCCCAGGAAAATTACACAGTCCTAGGCCCTGCCCAGACATAGGAATCCGGGAACTCTGCAGATAACAGCCAGAAATTCGCATGCTTCCAAGGGGCCCGGATGATTCTTACTCACACAGCAGTTTGAAAGCCACTCATCAAAACCAAGGGGTTTCAAACTTGGAGTAAAGATGAGTCCTCATCTGAGCAGGCTGTGTGATGGTAATCAGGGCACTGGGTTTCCAAGGGCCGTTCGTAGTATAATAATAAACCCAGGATAGTTTTGGCACCCTTTTAAACTGCCAGACACCTAAAAATAAAGTCAGCAAGGCAATGTGAGTTCAAGCCTCAGAAAAGCGGCCAGAGCAGGAATTACAATTAGTAACTGACCCCCTGCTACAGAGTAGGACTTTTTTTAGGCCCGTAACTCACGCCAATTCAGTGCCCTAGGGCATATCCCAATTTAAGTGCAGCTTTCAGAGTCCTGGAAAGTGACCATGACTCTGGCCAGCTCCAGGATTTGAGGCAGTGCTCCACAGCAGGCAGAGGGTGGCAGGAAGAGATCCAAGTCCGGTCAATGGCATTGACACCACAAATACCATGAAGCAGACACACCAGGTAACGTGATGGATACCCAGGTGAGAGAACCAAGGCCTGCCCCCAGGGGGCTACACTCCAGTGTAGTACGTGGCACAAGAATGGGGTATTATATACCTTTGGTGGATGACAAGGGATTGGGTCTTTGGAGCTGCTCCAGGAGTGGGAGCTGTCCTGTCCCCTCCTCTTTCACTTCCTATTGCAAATAAGAAAAAAAAGATATATAGTTTAAAAAGAAAGTGATTAGGGACCCAGAGAAAAAGAAGAGATTGATTCTAAGTAGTTGAGAAGGGAAGACTACATGGAAGGAGGTTGGCAACCGAGCAGGGTCTTAATAGGAAGAGTGGGATTGCAAGAGGCAGAGGGGAGAGGGCGCATGCACAGACAGAGAAAATGTGACATGGGGAAAAAATACAGCTGGGGACCCGGACCAAATGCTGAACACTGATGAAATGGAAGTTGTGGATCCTCTCCCAGAAGTAACAGGGCAAGAGCCTAGAAAGAGAGATTGGGAACAACTCGTGAACGCCTTGAATGCCAGACTAGGAAGTGGGGCCGCTATTTAGAAGGTAATGTGAAGAACTTTATTAAAATAATCTTGGTCACAGAGTGGAAGGTGATTTGCAGCGAGAAGGCACAGAAGCATTTGTTTGTGTGCCTTACAGGTAGAATATGTCTGTACCTTCTTGTGGGCTGAGGTCCAGAAGACAAGGACTATATCCTTAGAACACCTGTTTCTTCTTTGTCAGATTGGTTTGAAGGCAGGTACATCACAATGGTCTAGGCAGCAGAGATCAAGAAAGCACCCCCCCCCCGGGGCAGGGTCAGGGGACAGAAAGATCATGGGCCAGATGAAGAGAGAGGCCACATTTTCCTTTTTGAGTTTACAGCTTTAAATGACTTTCCCATCTTACCACAAATGCTATCCAAGAGATTGGTAGCAAAGATACTCCGATTTCTATCTTCCCTGTTTCTGCACCACTTGCAACCTGACTTTACAGCTCCCCCCATGAAGAGCTGAAGGTGCCCTTTGAATCTGGGCTAGTCTTACACCTTGCTTTGGAAAATAGAATGTGGAAGAAGTGGGTCAGTTCTGAGCCTAGACTTCAAGAGACCTTGAACAATTCTGCAGTCTTTAGGAAACATGCCACCTCCATGAACAGAAGCCCAGGCTAGCCTGTTGAAGAATGGGAAACATCCCATCTGATGGCATCCTGTAGCCATTCCCCAGCTGGCCCACTAGCTGGTGTCTGATGCATGAGAAGGGATGAGACCAGACAAGGCCAGCCCAGATGAATCAAACAGTCCAGCTGACCCACAGACTCAAGATCAATCAATCAATTAATAAAAAGTTGGGTTGGTTTGCTTTGCTTTGCTTTCAGTGTAAGTGTTGTGCTGGCCTGTTAGACAGTTACCCGACACGAGAGACTCAAGAGCAGCGTTCCTCAGGGCCAAAGAAGTTGGACCCTCTCCAGTGATTCATTTGAAGCTAGGTTATAAAAAGAAAAAGAATTTTGGAGTATCAGCTGAAGAGGATTTGCTAAATAATGTAAGTTATTTTATTCTTTCCACAAGCATGTGGTCATCAGGCCCTTGGTACTTACTTCAGTGCGTGAGTGCTTGGTCACTGGTGACCTAGGCCAGCCCTGTCCCTGCAGAGCTTTGGGGTATGGTCCCGTCACCATCTACAAAGTGCTTTCATATCCACTGGTTCATTTGATTCTTCTAACTCCAACCCCTGCAGGAAGGCATTCTCAGTAGCTTTCATTTACAAATAAGGCAACTGAGGTCAGAAAAGTCAACTCATTTTCCAANATGAGTGCTTGGTCACTGGTGACCTAGGCCAGCCCTGTCCCTGCAGAGCTTTTGGGGTATGGTCCCATCACCATCTACAAAGTGCTTTCATATCCACTGGTTCATTTGATTCTTCTAACTCCAACCCCTGTAGGAAGGCATTCTCAGTAGCTTTCATTTACAAATAAGGCAACTGAGGTCAGAAAAGTCAACTCATTTTCCAAAATTATGCAACCAGTTAGTTAGCTCTCATGCCCCACTAGACTGGGAGCTCATTGTGGGATGAGAAGATGGCCTCTTATCCCAACCCCTGGGACCAGATCAGTGGATTCTATAATTAGCTTATAAAGCACAGAAACAAGGACTAGGATTTAAACCCACAGCTCTGACTCCAAGCACTCCTCCTGCTTTGTCATATCAGCTATGTCTCCCATAGACTGTTCTGAATCTTCCCTACATGAGTTCGAAGTCAGATAAAGAAAAAGAATTTATATTCCTCGTATTGCCAGCTCCCAACTCTAATGCTGAGTGCAGGGAGGGGGTCTGCTCAATGAAGCTCTAATCTAAGGATTCAGGCATGGCAGGATTTAGATGTTCAACTATTTCCTTTCTTTTCATGTCTGAACTCTGCTTTCCTCCATATGGACTTCCTTCTTGGGCAGACTCTCTCAGCATGGTCTTTCAAGATCCTTTATTCAAGATCTGAGAGATACTTTCTCTGAATGTCCATGTTAATTCCAGATATTGGACTCTTGCTCTCTTATGTTATCTGCCAAACCCTGGACTAATTGTGCTGTCGAGGAGAATGGAGTACTCTGATTGACCACCTTCCTGTTAAGGTGAACAAAGACAATAAATGTCCACCTTACGTAATCAGTAAATATTTCTGAATGAGTGAATGAATGAATCTTGGCTCACAATGATTCAACTATATCTCCACTGCTAAGGGATAAGCTAACATCTTCCCCCCCCCCTGCATTCCATGAGCTGAGTGTCATCTAACCAATAAGCCTTCCTGGGAAGCAAGATCTGGCCTGCAATTCTAGAGGCATCTGTACCCTGAGCATATAATTAAGTCAGAGGCAAGTACAGCTGCTGAGAGCAGGAAGACATGCATAAACTCTTCAATCTAGGAATGTTTGCGGACCCTATCATTACATACCCCACATGCTAATCTATCCCACGGGGACTCTATAAACTCTGTGACTCTAACTGTTCTCCAGCTGAAACTGCATGAGTCTTCTTCTGGACTATGATGTTTCTCCTCTCTCCCTACACTGAAAGCCTTTTCAAATCATCACCAAATTTAAGATTTACAAGTCATTGGGTGAGGGGTTGATCTAGGTGAGTATTGCATTGGGAGTTGGGGGGAGAGTATGTTTTAAATAGGAGAAATCTATTCCACTTACTGTGTGATCTTCGGTGGGTTACTTAATCTCTCTGAGCCCCAGTATCTACATCTGTAAATGTTAGTAATAAAGTCTGCCTCCTACGGTCACTGTGAAGGTTAAGTATCACTAGGAATTTGATAGGCCCAGCACAGTGCCTACAAGGTGGTAAGTATTTGACAAATGTCAGTTCTCCTCCCCTTTACAGACATGAAATGCCGATCCTACTTATTCAAGTCAATACGAGGGGCACCTGGGTGGCTCAGTCGGTGAAGCATCTGCCTTCAGCTCAGGTCACGATCCCAGAGTCCCAGGATCTAAACCCACTTCAGGCTCCCTGCTCAGTGGGGAGTCTGCTTCTCTCTCTGCCCCTTACCCCACTCATGCTTGCACTTTCTCAAATAAATAAAGAAAATCTTTGAAAATTAAAATAAATAAAGTCAAAACAAGACAAACAAACAAAACAAAGGAAATGTACAAGGAATACCTTTTTTAGAAATGGTCCTCTTAAAGCAAAAGCAAATTATATGCCTAATTGTCTAGGCTCCTCATTTCCCTGCAAGGCCCTACGATACGATCTTGAGTAGGACACAATCTGTAAGCTCAGGAGTTTAAAGTCTAGTGGCTCAGATTATCATCTGATAATAGGGGTATAGGGATACTATAATTTGAAATTATAATTGCATTTTAACTGATGAACACTGCCCTTGAATCTTTGCATTGTTATTGAAGTTCTGGGCATCTGTGTCCTGTCTCTCCAAATAAACTGTAAGCTAAGCTGGGGCAAATTTTTTTTATACTTTCCACATCTCCAAACACATGCAAAGGCTTCTTTTACAGAGGGATTTGAAGGGAAAGGTAGAGATCAGAAAGGAAGCAGGTTGGGGTTTTTTTTTTTTTTTTCTTTTTTCTGTTTTTCCACTGATGACCAATTTTCCTCTGAAGAAGTGACTGGATCAGGGATGACCGAGTTCTGGGATTCTGCCATTAGCACAGCCACAATGTTGCAGTTTTGCCCCTCCGTGAACTAGATACTGTAGTACTTTCCCATCATAATCTCATTGTGAATACTTGCAACCCATTCAAGAGCAGGGATCATAGCTCGTTCAGCTTTGTGTTCTCTGCAGTTAGCAACTTCTGGCACATCAATGTCAATGGTTCCAGCTACAAGCATTTCTTTTTTCTCTTGAGCCGGCAGGTTGGATGGCTGGAAGTAGGCTTGGCTCAGCTCGTCTGGGCAGGACTAGACTTACATGCATTGCTGGTCAGCTAGTGGGTCAGCTGGGGGCCAGCTGGTCTAGGAAGCCCTCAGTGGAGGTGACTGTGTCACCTCTCAGGGGTGATGGGACCCCCTGGAAAACAAGGGTTTAGCAGGACAACATTGAACTTACTTAATGGCACCAAGAGATACCTTGAGAAAGCTGCTCCATCGGACAAGTAGAAAGAAGATAAGATAACAGATGTTCTGTTTCCACATGCTTTTATGTTCTGCTGGAGGATATACACAAGCTTTCTACAGGGTGACTCAGTGATATGTGTCCAAATGCCCCCTGGCTGCTCATTTGAGCTTAAGATTAAAAGGTTGGGAAAAATTAGGCTAGGCTTAGAGTGGCAGGGGAGGGAATAAGAGGGGAAGGGGCGGGGGCGAGAAGGGTTGGAGGGAGTAGGCAGTGGGGAAGGCAGAGAAGTGAGAGTCCCTCTTACACCTCTGTTCTGCACTCTTCTGAGGACTGAGACTGAGCCATGAGTCCCTCCCCACTTCCTGGAGACGAGCAAAAAGAAAATTGGATGATTAAACACTTAACGTGGGAATTCAGGGGGAGCAAACCATGCAACCCAGACTGCTAGCCCCATTTCCTCAAGTGGATCGGGGTCAAGGCACAAAGCCCAGGGTAGAGCTCCGACCCTCTGGCCTGGAAAACAAGGATTGAAACTTGCTGAGCACTGAGCACCGAGGACAGATCATACCGAAACCATTAGGTGGGCGGGTAATACGATGTTCAAATGGAACTGGATTTCTTAGCTTCAATCTCTGAAATCTCTTCAGGGGAAAAAAAAAGACTTGCCTCTGTTTTTCTTCTTTTTTCCTTATCTGTTCCCGTGTCTGGGTTGTTGGAGTTAGTAGCAGGCTCTCGACAGTCTGGAATATGTCCTCCATTGTGTTCTTTCTGTGAAGAAAATTACAACTTGGAAAGGAAAGGGGGCGGAGAGGAACATTACATTCTAAACAGTCTCGGGGAGATAATTGCAAAGTCTCCTTCCCTCGCTCCATGCTCTCCCTCCCTTCTTGGCTGCGCTGACTCTTCTTCGCCTCTAGGAGCTGGCGAAGGGGAGCTGCTGCTGCAGGTGGGTGGGTGGCTTTGCAGGTGGCTCCCTGTCACGTGACAGCTGCTTCTCCTCATCTTCCTGGGGCAGCGCGTCCTCACCTAGTGCTGCCCACAAAGGAACGATCGGGAGGTTTTGTCTAGGGAAAGATGGGGTGGCTCATTTTTACTTTTTCTTGGGGGTCTAGGTTATCCCTGTAACACCTTCAACTGCCTGCTTGGCCACGATTCAATTTAAGGCTCGCTGTGCCGCTACCTTCCTGTTTCAAGCATTTCCAAGTATTCAATATAGCATTTATTGATTCTTTACTGTGTGTCTGAAAGCATGCCAAGCATCTATATCCTTGATTCCACTTAATCCCCACAGCCATTGTCGTATTCCTTCTTCCACAGCTGGGTCTCAATGAGTTCACTTGTCCAAGTTACAAGCTAATAAGAGGCGCAGTCAAGATTTGAACCTAGTTCTGTCTGATTCCCGACCACCGTGCGGTAATATCTGCCCCCATGACAAAAACTGATACAAGGCAGTCCCAGGCTGTGCCATCATTGAAGTCTTAAGGAAGAAGACAGTAATCTTAAGCGGAGGCGGTTGTAGGGGTAGCAACCTGACCCATTTCTGCGCAATGAGTTCAGGCAGAAGAGGTTTCCGAGGGAGGGAAGGACTTGCCCAAGGCCACCTGGCTGTACTTGGAGACTGGAGGAAGCGATTCATATAGCTCCTCCTAGCACAGAGATTGCAGGAATTGTGACTACCAGGTCATTTAGCAGATGCCCGACAGCATGCTTACGATGATCGTCCTCCCAGACCCCCGTGCACAGCCTGGAAGAAAACGCCAAAGGGAAAAAGGAAAGAAAGAAAAGAAAAAAAAAAAGAAAAGAAAGAAAGAAAGAATGACCTTGGTTTTCTTTTTCCTTTCTTTTTTTCTCTTTCTGGTTTTGTTAAAAAAAAAAAAATTCGAAGCCCTGAGTTTGTTGGGTCTCTTTGTCCTCATTTCCTAGACCAGGAAACTGAGGCTCAGGGGCAGTGAGTCACCTGGGATCTGAAGACTGGGGGTTCTTTCCTCTGCACCAGCATTTTTGTAAGTGTGGTCCCAGCACCAGCAGTATCAGCATCACCTACCTGCGAACTCATGAGAAATGCAAATTTTTCAGGCTACACCCCAGACTCACTGAATCAGAAACTCTGGTGTTGGGGCCCCACATTCTGGGTTTTAACAAGCTCTCTTTGTGATTCTGATGCAGCTAAAGATGGAGAATTACTGCTTCACCATGGCTTGTAACTCATAGTCTAGAACGAAATCCAGTTGTGAATCCATATAGTTAGAATTTTTGCTGCCTTCCTCCACTTGGATGGTTCTGAAAGCAATTTTATTTTGACCTTGAAGAAATCCATTGCAAAAGGAAGATGCCAGAAAACTTTTAGAAATCTAATCAGTCGTGCAGCTTGCGATATGCTGGCATTTGGTGCCTGGCACGGAACAGTGAGTTGCTGCGTGAAATACAAAGGTGTGGATGGGAGAGGATTTCCCATGTTCTCATCACTTCCTTCTTGAGCTCTGCCTCGCTGGGGCTGAGCTAAATGGAGTCCTTCCCAGCTGTCAAGGCATAATAAACCTTGTTAGAGGTGTCCTCATGCTAGGGCCTCTTAGTACCAATGAAAAACCACACCAGCTTCCTCAGAGGTAAAATGACTGTGTAAGGTCACCCAGCTGCAGAGCGAGGTTGAGGGAGGGAAACTATGCAGCCCCTTTCAACACCAACACTAATGAATCTGACTGCCAGGTGGTTTTAGCAGATGCTTAAAACAGCATTGAAAATGATCACTCCTCCCTGCGATGATTGTCATGCAACTTGGAAGAAAATGCCACAAAAATCAAAGGACAAACTTGAAATGTTTTTCTCCTAATTTTTGAAGTTTGGGGTTTGTTGCATTATTTATTTTATTTATTTTTTATTTTTTTAATATTTCTTTTAAATAGGCTCCACGCCCAGCATGGAGCCCAACACCGGGTTTGAACTCATGACCCTGAGATCAGGACCTGAGCCAAGATGGTTTAACCGACCGAGCCACCCAGGGGCCCCAAAGTTCATTGCATTTTTAAAAAATGATTTCAAGATATTTCAGCAGTGAAGTGATAAAATAGTGTTATAAAAGTACTTACATAATCCTTCCGTTTTCAGAGCAAACAAAGACTGAGAGATGTTCAGTTAACCCAGCGTGGGAATATCTCGTTGTAGCCTCATTGCTCTCTGTCTTTCTGTGTCTAAATTTACCGATAGGGCTGACCTCCTCCTTGGCTTCACCTCCCTTTCCTCACTCTGTTCAGTTTGCTCCATATCACTGCAGTTTCTCTCCAGTGATTACCAGCATCTGTCTCATCCCCTGTCCCCTGGATTGGAGTCCTCCTCTGGCCTTCACGCTCATGTTGTCTTTTCTCATGATTCCTCCTTGTCTTCTTGTGGGGTTCATGCGCTTCGCCTGGTTCCTGAACATTGGTGATCTCCAAATCCTTTATTTTTTAATTTTTTTTTAAAGATTTTATTTATTTATTTGACAGAGAGAGACAACCAACGAGAGAGGGAACACAAGCAGGGGGAGTGGGAGAGGAAGAAGCAGGCTCCTAGCGGAGAAGCCTGATGTGGGGCTCGATCCCAGAATGCCGGGATCACGCCCTGAGCTGAAGGCAGACGCTTAATGACTGCACCCCCCAGGCGCCCCGGTGACCTCCAAACCCTTTAGATCTCAGCCTGTCCTCTTTGGGATGATCCTTTTGAACATCCCATTATCTCAAGTGTGTATCAATCCTGCTCTGAGTTCTTTTCTGAGCCTTGGACTGGAATATCCAACTCTTGGCCGGACTTCTCTTACAAGTATTTCAAACGCCATATGGCTGAATGCACCTTCCCCTCTCCAAAAGCTGCTTTTCCCATAGTCTTAGAGTAGACACACAACACCACCGCTGTCCAGCTACACCTGCCGGGAACTAAGGAGGCGTTTTACACAATGTCAAATCTCATAAGCATCACCTCCATAACATAGACACAAACCACAAACACACACACAGTACACACATGCTTTCTTTCCTACACACATGTGAGTGCACACGCATCCACAACCACACTCCCTTTCTCTCTTACACACTTTGCACACACACACATGCACACACACACACACATATCCCATATGCAAAGACCCAACCCTGTGAATTTTGCCACCATGTCCTCCCCTCCTTTTCAACCCTGCTACCACTGCTCTTGAGCTAAGTCCCTGATCCTTGCTCACCTGACTATTCAGAGTTTCCAGACTGTTTCCTCTCCTTCATTCAAATCCAAGCTCCCATTGCAGCCAGAGGAATTTCTCTAAATTGCAAGGCAACCGTGGTTCTCTCACTTTGTACCTGTCACTCCTGCCTGTAGAAAAGGTCCACCCTCTTATAAGCAAAATCCTCCTTGACCTGTCTCTGCAGCCCCTTTATCAGTTTTCATGAGAAACATCCCACCAACGAGCACCCTGATGTCCTCAAATATTTTACTGAAGTTCCAGGCACAATTTATGCCAATAAAAAAGACTATTAATTTAAAAAAAAAAACCTTTAGTGGAAATGTGATCCATGAAACAGAGATTTGGAATAGATCACTTAGTCTTACCAAACTCCCCTACTGCTCCGATTAGCATTTAAATTAGCATTTAACTAACTGAATGACAACAGTAAGAGAGAGTATGCAACTCTAAGAAAAAAACTAGGAAATCTTTTATGCACCAATGTGGATATATGATAATTTATTTAAACAGATCCTTATTGATGGAAATAAAGGTAGCTGCCGATCTTTACAACTACGTTATTAAAATATCGGTTTGTCTGCCTCTGGGATTAGAAGAAGCCTAAGAGTGAAGATGGGAAGTTACAACAATAGACCAGTGAGGAGACCAGCTGGTGGCAATGAAGATGGAGAANCTACGTTATTAAAATATCGGTTTGTCTGCCTCTGGGATTAGAAGAAGCTAAGAGTGAAGATGGGAAGTTACAACAATAGACCAGTGAGGAGACCAGCTGGTGGCAATGAAGATGGAGAAGAGAGATATTTAGGGACCTAGAGGTCTTAGTCTTATGGAATTTAGCACCATAAGGAAAAGGGCAATAAACTAGTAATTCCAGTGTGTTAATTCACTTGGCACATATGGCCTGCCCACCCACTATGTTCTAAGATTTCCCACCTACTAGATTCTGTCAAGCCCAAATGTAAGATAAAGATTTGGCCACTTCCTGCCCTCATGGAGTTTCAGTCTAAAAACGAAAGCTAGATGATTATTTCAGAGGATCTAAACCAGCCTGGGATGTGGGGCATGCATTGTCAGTAAGCAATGTGCTGAGCAGTGGATAGGAAAGTCACCGACTCCATACTTCTCCAAGTGCAGCCCTGACCGGAGCAGTAGCATCACCTAGGAATATAAGTGCACAGTCTCAGAGCCCACCTGAGACTGCCTCAATAAGAAATGGGGACCGAGCAGAACCCAACAATCTGGGTTTTAACAAGTCCTCAGGGTCACCCTTACATAGCTATAGTCTGGGAGCCACTGCCTAGAAACCGAAAAGATGTGGGGGCAAATTTCCCTGGTGGCGCTGGTCTGGAAAGGCTTAAGGCAAGAACTGACCTATGAGCCAGTCTTCAAAGGAGAGTGAGAGTTCCCCAGAAGGACAAGCAGAGCTGGAGGGGAACATTCCAGGAATTCCAGGTGACTGTGCTCCCTGAGCCAGCTTCCAGTACCTCCTCCACCCTCACATTTTCTTCATGAAGTTAGAACTAAACTGGGGGAACTGATGTATGCACAAAGTTATTCATTGCATTTTTGCAAACAAGTTAAATGACCATCAGCTGATGACTTCTTGAATAAACTCTGAGTCATACATGTAAATGAATACTATCCCTCTGTTTATCGGGAGAAAGGTTTAGAGATGAACTTCAGAACGGAGTGCTAAATACAAAAAGCAAGGTGCAAAATCGTGTATGTCGTGCAACATTTTGGGTAAACAAATGTAAGTATGTGTACTGCAGAGCTATACAAGAAAGTGGGAACAGGAAAATGGCTCTTAGGTGGAGAATTTGAGGTGGAATACAGGAGTGGGAAGTAGGTCTTCACTGGATGCCACTTCGTACCTTTTAAATTTCATTCTATGTGCATAGATTACCAATTCAAAGGAGTAGACACCATACCTTTCTTAATGCAAGAACAAGGAGTGGGGAGGGAGAAAACATCTGCTCTGAATGCCCTCCTGGCCCTCAAGAAGGGTTCCCCCTCCCAAGCCTCACCTAACACCTTTTGGGGGAACTTCACAGGGTGGGGGATGTGACAGGGAGGGGCGCTCGGTGTTATAATTATTGTTTTCAGTACCTATTTTGTTCTAACAGGATGTGCTGCTTGGGGTCAAGGCCCTGGGCCAAAGTCATAGAAGAGTAGCTGTTTGCGGTACTCCCTCTGAGTTCCCGGTATTTGGGAAATGGTCACCTCACAGCAGCAGCGGGGGTGGGAGAGTTGGGGGAGGGCCCAAACCACCACTGCGGTGGGAAGGGGGGGCCACGGGGGTTCCATTCAGAAAAAAGAACAATTGGTGGTTTCAGGCAGCTGAAGTGAGGGCAGAAGGGAAATGAGATGGCCTGGCCTATCAGAGGGGACAACACTGACCCTTGCCTCTAGCCAAAAAAGGAAACAAGTAGGTACAGAAAAAGTGGGCTTTAGTGCAAAATGCTTCTTCCTTCAGCAGCTTTCAGCAATCTCAAAAAAGATGATCTCACCATCTCTTGTCCAGCCTAGCTTCCCCACTTTCCCGGGAGGAGGGGGACATCATCACGATGACGTACCCAGTATACACCAGCTCCGCTTTATTTCCATTTTTGTCATCACATTGAATCGTCTCCAAACCCTTCTAGGAAAATACCCCGCTAAGGTCAGAGGAGCAACGTAACTTTCTTGCCCAAAGTTTCTATGGTGTCAGGATCAAAACCCAGTTCTTCGGACTCCAAGATCTCTGCTACACGGATTTTAGGCTGCATCAAACTAGGGAAAGAAGCTTCCTCAGATTTTGAAATCATTCATCATGGAGTCAGCTGTGTGGGTTCAGACTCAGACCCCTGGCTTTGAAAACAACAATTGAAAACAGCAGAGAGCACTGTGATACTTTCAAGAAAATAGAAGGATTAACCAAGGAGATCCTGTTGAATACAGAGAGTAGGATTCCCAGGATTTATTTTCAAGGGTAACCATGCTTTGTGACTGCTTCTGTAAAAATACTGGTTTAGCAAGTCCATGTGCTTGATGACAGTCTCTGGCCCACCCATCGCAAGAGTTTTCTGTTTGCATATGGCCCAATACCCAGGCCCACTCAACTCCCAAGCTCCATGAACACTGTCAAGATAAAAGCTTGTTTGGAGGGGTTTTGACCTTCTCTGGAGTTTCCAAAAAGAACCTTGCAGATGGCTTTAAACTAAAAGGCAACTTGACTTAAATAAGACGAGGCATCTCTGGGATTTGTTCATTGAATCATTCAGCAGGATTCACTGAGGGCCTAGTACATGCTGAGGATACAGAGATGACTGACACATGGTTCCAGTCTCTATAGTCTTTTCCAGTTTCAACATAACATAAGTGTAACACTGAAAGGTAAACTCTGGAAGAGAGGTCTCAACAAAAGTTTAGGAGCACAGAGGGGCAAAGGGCTCATCCTTCCTAGGATTGGCGTGGTGCAGACGAGATAGCCTTTGAGATAAGCCTGGTAGGATATAAAGGAGAACATTCCAGGTAGAGGAAGCTCATGTTCTTACATGAGCAAATTTTTGGAAGCTCTAAAATTCATTATGCACACAAGGGTGTTGCTCATTTGGAATCTGTCTCTAATTCTTGTCCCTGCTATCAACTTTCTATATAATTCTCAAGTTCAATTCGTCTAGGCTTTAGAAGCAGAGGGAGAAAGACAGAGGCAGAGACAGAGACCTGTCTCAATTTCAGGTAGGAAGGGATTCACAACTGCATGTCACAGAGGGTCCTGTTGGTTTTTTTGTTTTTTGTGGGTTTTTTTGCAAATCTTTAGGCATCTCTGCATGAAAACACACACGTTTGATTCAAAGGCTTCTGAGGAAGGACTGCAAGGTTAGCTAGTGGCTGTCATTCACATTGCCTCATGTCTCAGGTATTTGGTCAAGTTCTCAAGAAAAGAGGAAGTAAAAATAGAAAGGACTAGACAGCTGAGGCAACTGATTGCTGGTGCTCGGGGAGAGCCTGAAGATGGAATTCCCCCTGAGCCTCATGCTGTTTTTTCGGACAGGACCACTTGCAATGTCTCTCTTTAACTCCAATATGAACTATTCCACATTCCTTCCCTGATCCACCAAGACAGGTCAGATAGATCTTCTATGATCCACTGTTTCTGTGCTTCCCAGCACCCAATGCTTCCTTCACTGTTGCCTTTATCATACTAAATTGTAATCATCTATGTCCTTGATAATGTCCTTCATTATGCCTCATTAGGACAGCCATCATCCCTCTCCTTTATAGCTGCAGTCTGTTACATAACATGGGAAAAGGAACTGTTGAATATGAGTAAGTGAACAGATGAATGAGTAGAAGAGAGAATGCAGGATGGAAGAGAGTAAGCAAATGGCAATTATCACAGGATAGTCCAGAAGGCTAATGCCACAGAGCTTGAATGACACTCTCTCTGGGATTCCAGGCACCATTACATATGAGTGTGAGGGAGGGACAAGGAAAGTCCCAGCCTAAGAAGTACCGCATTAAGACTGTCACTGAAACCATATTTTACTTCCCACTGCTAGGATTTTAAAGAGCCAGGTGAGTTTAGGGCCATTTTTCTATGGAGATACAAAAAGCATAATCTACTTCTGTCCTCAACAGTTAGCTTCAGATGGTGGGGCCAGGGTAAATTCTAGAAAACACAAAAGGAATGAATCATTCTTTGCTATGAAATGGCAAGAACTGGGCTAGCATGAAACGGAAGAACTGTGACGGTCTTCACTGAACCAAGTAGATAATAGTAAGGAAGTCAAGGCAGATAGCAGTGGTGATGGGGAAATTGGCGATGATGATGATGGGGAAATTGGTGATGATGATGATGGTGATGATGATGGTGATGATGATGGTGATGGTGGTGATGATGATGGTGATGGTGGTGATGACAGAATTGTCAACATTTGGAGCATTCTACATTATTATCTTCTTTACGTCTTACAGCAACTCTAGAAAGAGGGTACTATTCTTATCTATTCTTGTTACTCTACACATGAAGAAAGTAGAACTCTGAAAGGTTAAATAATTTACTGAGGATCACACAGCTCATACAGCAGAGCCAGGACTTAAACCCAACTCTGGTTCTAAAACCCATTCAGCTAAACATGGCTGTTCTGCCATCCAGTTTCTCTTATGGGTTAATATTTTTTTACTTAAAATATTGATATCTTCATGCTACTAGGCCCCGTATCCTGAATAACAGAGTCATGGAGTCATTGCTAAGAAGGAATAAACTTCCTACCAAGCTTAGTTCCCTGAAAGTAAGTCAAAACATTCATGATAATCTACACTAGCTCAGTAGGCCGAAACACCACCGCCTATCCACACTAACTCAGACATGTTCCAAAACGAAAGACTGCTGTTGCACAGCACCTAGAACCTGATTTCAGAAGATAGAACGTGAGTTCAGATGCGCTGGCATGAATCCAAATTTCCCATACTGCATACCCTACTTCTCGTGAACCACGGGATTATCATGTATAGATCCCATGAGCTCTGCACGTCGCCCCTCTTTATCCAAAGGTAGCCCAGAAATCCTTCCTCAGATGTTCTCAAGTCTTTGCTTTGGCAAGAATAATCATACTGGGTGCCTGATCCATTCCAGGGAATTTAATCACTACAGGCTTAACTAATGGCCAGCTTTTAAAAGACAGGAAATATGACCATTAACTACCATTTACCCAAAAGTCAGAGGATGGAATGGTCTCATTAATTTAGTAGTCTGGTGAATTAGAAAAGATCATAGCTAACAAAAGATGGGTTTCTAGATTTCCAAAATATGAGCTAAAATAGAATACAGTACATTTAACCTCATGTGAAATAAAAATGCCTTACAGTTCACAGAGTACTCCGAAGGATATTTCCAAATACGACACAACAACACCCAGAGGGAAATAATAGCCCTATCTGCATTAAAAATAGAAGGGCTTGGAGAGATTTAATTATGTGTCCCAGGTCACACATCAAATAGGGAACAGACTAAAATTTGAGCTGACTCTTCTAACCCCTCAAGCAGTGAGCATTCTGTCACCTTTCCTGACTCATGACTTTGGTTTCTCTTCCTTTCTAGCCAAAACAAGCATGCCCAACATGGATGGACAAACAGAACTTATGTACAATGAGTAAATTATACAGTAATTTGTTTTTGTGCAAAGGAAATGTGGAATTTATCATGGAATATAGATGGCATATAATCCCTTGAGTGTAAGGATCATGTCCTGTTAACCTTCTTATGCCTGGGACTCAGCACAGAGAGAAAGTTTGTTTAATTCAGCAACTAGCACAGTCACTGTTCTATTTGGATAACAAAGTGTTTGGGGCAGGTCCTAAACTATGAGCTAACTTTCTTCCGATTTGTCGGTTTCTCAAGTCAAATCAAATCAAGAGATCATATTTGGGCTGAAAATATTCCTGAACAGGGTCCCTTGTAAACTTTCACCTAGAGCAATGTCATCAGGTACTGTCAGGGTATGTCTCCTTGAGAGCAATAAAAGAAACACTAAGTGATATCAGGCTGATGAAATCAGAGCTTTGCTGAGATCAGCCAGTGGATACCAAGTTAGGACTGGCTTCCAGCCACAGCTTGCATTTACATGCAGGACACACTAGATGTCCCTAAGAGAACCAGAGGATCAGATTAAAGTGTCCCCAGTCTCTAGTAGATTCCCTCGATCATGGAGGCCGAACAACGCTCCCACGAAAATGAATGACATGCCACATTTTCAGAGATGACCAGTTTCCCATCTCCCTTGTTGACCACTGACCACTGCTCACAGGGGAGCATGCTTGAATGCCTATAACCCACAGCTCAAATCAGTCAATAAAGATGGAAATGAATAGCCAAAGGATTGGGTTTCAGGCTATGTGATTTAAAAATCTTGATATTTTTTTTCTAGCTGTGTGACCTTGGGCAGATTGATTAAACTCCCCGAGACTTAAATTGCTCTTCTGTAAAATGAATGGACACAAAGGTTAAATGAGATAATGTATGAAAAGCATCTAACACATAGTAATGGAGTTGAATCTCATATGACATGTAAAAGTTATATATAATTAAAATTACCCTTGGGAATCCCTTAAGTTGCCCAGAAAGGATAACATATGAGTTCATACACACACACACACATATATATATGGCATAAATATGGCATATATACATATATATGGCAGATTTTATATAATATATATTTTATGTAACATAGTATATATATCATAAAACTCTATATTTTATATAATATATATTATATAAAATCTGCCATAGTAATACATACATATAAATATACAATGTAAACAATGGCATATATGCAGAAATAAATTTTATAGTATTCTAATTATATATAAGAGAATATAGCTGAATTCACATGAGTTAAATAGACATATGAGAAAACCCCACTCTAAATAGAAGCTGAACTTTTATGAAGTTACTGTCCTGAGGGTAGAAGATGCAAAGAAGCATAAAAGGACTGGTAACAGTGAATTAAACATATTCTGTAATCAGGGCTCTCGTCTAAGTATTGTCTCACATTTCTTCATTAATTTCACAACTCTGCAATGTAGTTTCTGCTATTATCCCCATTTTACTGATAAGGAGGCTAAGGAACAGAGAAGTTAGAAATTACCCTGCCCCACAAAGTACGTTGAAACCTAGTTATATGGATGGACTACAACCAAAATCGAAGTATCTGTAAGACAACTGCCTACAAGGATAAGAATGAATGGCAGAGGAGAGATGCAGATAACACTCCATAAGCTTAGGATTTCAGAGCTGGAAGGAGCCTGAGTACCTCTAGTCATGTAGGGAAGGAGAGTTCACTGTGGGGTCAGAGTTCAGAAAAGACTCTTCTAAATTATAACTTAAGCTGTGCCTTCAAGGACAGGTTTTCTGAGTCAGGTGGTAATAAAATGGAAGCAAGTGCATGAATGTTGGTTATGGGGTGCAAAAATGTGGAGGCAGGCATATGACATTTTGTTTAGTGACTATGTAGAAAGGTGAGCTGTAGCTATAGCGGGAACGGGCAGGGATGATGTGAAAAATAGGCCAAAGGCATATTGCGTTGGTCTCTGGGGTGATACTCTAAGGAATTTGGCTGTGAACCTCAGTGAACCACTGAAAACTCCTGAACTGTGGAACAAGAAGATCAAACAGGGCATGTGGGAGCGTCAGTTCTACTCCTAACCCAACACGTTGGGGCCATCTAACAGCTTAACGAACCCTCCATGAGAAACAGTTAAAAACTGTTCTGTGGAGGACATTTTTACTCAGCAAGCAAATAACTAAACAAATATGTCCTCTTTCAGGATGAATCTGGACTTTCCAAACCCTTGGGGGCCGTCTTCACACACAACCCACAGGGCCTCTGCTGCATGTCCCTTGCAGTCAAATGACAAAGTCATTCCTGGCGCTCACGGGTAATGCTTTCTTTTCAAAGCTCCTGGTAAATTCAGTCTCCTGGAAGACACCTTGCCTGAACCTTTCTCCCCTGCACTTACTTCCTTCCACATTCACTGCCTCCCGAAATTGAATTTGTATGCATACTTGGCCAACTGTTGATAGCGATGTAAACATGTGCCATAAGGACGACCAGGCTTCTGATACCTACAGCTTTGGTGGTAGATAAAATACAGTGTTTTTCTGTGCAATATCTTAGTATACTCACCCTACTTGAAAAGTGTCCACTTATTTAGGAAGCCTGTTTTGCAAAGCTAAGAACACAAACATTTGATCAAATGGGGCTTTGGTTCGTTTTAAAGAGCTTGACGGTAACTGAGCATTGAGTAGCTATTTGTTACATGGCCGCATCTTATGGCCAAGTGTGATGTGATAACTCAGCCCTGTTGAACATAGGAAATAAAGTCAATCACCATTATTTGTGAATTCCACATTTGTGAATTTGCTTACCTGCTAATATTTATTTGTAATGCCAAAATCAATCCAGCACTTTCAAGGTCATTCATAGACACCTACAGAGTGATGAAAAATTTGCATCACCCCACTGCATATTCCCAGCTGTGGCCTGACAAGGAGCTGCTCTGTCTTCCGGTTTCAGCTCCCTTACTGTAAACAAGTATCCTTTTCATGACCTATTTAGCACCATGTCTTTCTCATTTCTGTGCTTTCTATTGGTTTACTATTTAAAATGGCCCCCAATGGTGGCGCTGAAGTGCTGTCCCACATTCCTAAGCATAAGGAGGCTGTGATATGCCTTATAGGGAAAACACTGCTGTTAGATAAGCTCTGTTCAAGCATGAATTATCATGCTGCTGGCCATGAGATCAATGTCAGTGGATCAATAATATATAATAAATAAGGTGTCATTAAGTAGAAACACACATAAAGCAAGTTTATGTACTGATCCATTGAGGAAAATGTTGTGACCAGAAGCTCATAGGAACCTAACTTTGTATTTCCCCCAGGAACAATGGTTCAGTATCCACTAATTCAGTGCTCATGGAATCTTTAGAGAACAGAAACTCTAAAAATGAGAATAATGAGAATCAACTGTACCTGGGGCAGGGGTAATGGTGTGTGTACAAGATCAGCGATGGGAGGCACTATCAAGGCAAGGAGAACTCATAAGAAAAGTTTCTAAGGAATTTCAAGATTGGAATAAACTCTAATGAACCAGGGAGTGGTGAAGGAATGGTCGCAACATACAGAAGATGGCAGAGAATAGAGAATAATGTTAAGTTCTCAGAGCAATGCAACACTCTTAAAACTTGCTACAGACATGACCACTTTTGCAAAATTTCAAATTCAGTTAATTGCTGATTTTGTTTTACATAAACATATATTTTTTCTGGGAGTCTATCAGGAAATATATTTTCTTTATAGTTAACTTCATTTTGGAAAACCAAGAATCACATTACTTCTTTTTTTCCCCAAGAGAAATGAAAATATGAAGTATAACCCTGGCCTATGATACAAGTTTCCTTGTTGCCCCAAAGATAGAAAGAGCTGATCCCCCGTGTGTCATTCACATTCTTTCTTGTGCTTCAAATGTTCCCTCCTCCCTATGACAACCCAACCCACACGTTAAGACCCAACTGAATTCCTTTTAGAGCATTGCCAGTCATGTCCATATATTAGTTGAATAATTAAACACATGTTGGAATCAGACAGATGTGGATCTGGATTCCAGCTCAGTCATCTATCAGATCTCTGACTTCTGAATTACTGAATCTCTCATATTTTAGTTTCTTGATCTCAAAAATGAGTATTAAATAGGTAGATATATGCTGGCTTCCAGCACACTTCCTGGCATGAAGCAAGGGCTTTAGCTGTTACTCGTTACTGAATTTTCTGTGTATCCAGCACTCTACTCCATGCTGTCCCACTTTGGGCTCTGTGCCCCACTTCTCCCCATGCATGAAATTAGTCCTTGAAATAAGACCCTAAGATCTTCAACAGAGGAAGTCCAACTTGTGTTCATGGTTATCTCAGAGCCGTCTCCTCTGACTCCTTATACTCACATGCAGTTCTCTCACTTTCCACCTCCCATGTCCATGGCCACTGCTCTGTCAAGGACCTCCTAGAAACTCCTCCACTCTTGCACAAATCTCCCCAACAGAGAGCCCTCTTGTTCTATCTCCTCCCTTTCTGACCTGTTTTAGTGTTAACGGCTATGCATTCTTGAGCTCCTACTACCTTCCAGGGACCAAGAGAAGCACATGACACACCCCTTCCCTAACCTCTGCAAGGACTTTAGGGGTGTTTCTTATTATTCCATTTTGCAGATGAAGAAATTGAGTAAGGCTGAGAGAAGCTGTTACATGCCTGAGTCAATAAATGGGGCTCAAACCCAAATCCATGCCAGCTCCAAAGCCCTCTCTATTGTGCCCTTCGCCCTACCTACATATTTTAAGGTCTACTGCAATGAACCTTGCCAAGTCACAGAACTGCTCAAAAACATTCCAGGGCTCCTTCTCATTTATGAAGAAAAAATGGGAATCCTTTGGCCTGATATGTAAGATTCTCTATATCTGAAACCAGCCTACAGCCTGAGTTTTATCTCACTATAGTGTTTCATGAACCTGGCATGACAAACAAACCATTCTCTACTACTCTTCATCATAGCTCATCATTTGCCAGCCTTTGTGTACATGTTTAAACCAGACCCTCTGCTGGGAATGCTCTTGGGGCTGCCACTCTCATTGTCAAACCTGCAAACTCTTCCTTGTCTGTCCCCCAGGGTTCATGTTACACGCTGCACCCTCCCTGAAGCATGCCCCCTGTTCACACCTTCTGCATCTGGTGTCTGCTGCACGTCAAGTAGTTTGACCTCCTGTGCACTTCAGCACCTATGGGCGTGATTGTGCCACAAGATAGGTATAGGGGAGGGGCACAGAGGACCGGCACTAGCCAATCAGGAGGGCCTTTTCAAGGAAGGAGATGACTTGGTTGAAACTGAAGGAGAAGTTAGCAAAAGGAAAAAAAAAATCTCTCTTCACTCTGAACATCCACAGCCAGCATTCTTTCCATCTTTCCCAAGATCCCACTTTCTCTTTTATATTATAGTTATGTTTTTTCACCTATTTTATCACCCCTACTAGACTGAGAGCCCCTGAAGAATAGTATTTGTGACTATTTCATCTTTGATTTTCTTTTTCTTTCTTTTTTTTTTTATTTTTATGAAATAGGTACTCAGTGGTGGGCATGAACACAGACAGACTTTGGAATGGGCAAATGCAGATGAGAGCTCCAGCTCTACCGTTTACAAGCCAAGTGACCTCGATTGGACTAAATTATCGTTTTAAGACTCCATTTTCATAAGTGAATTAAGCAAGAGAAAAAGTCTATCTTACAGAGCTGTTAAGAGAACACAAAATAACTACGAAAATGTTTGTATAATGCTTGGCATTGTACCTGTTACACAGTAAAAGTTCAGCAAGTGGTAGCTTCGTGCTCTGATACACAGTCCCAGATTTTTCGTTTATTTTACACCCCTCTTAGTACAACACACAAAAATACTGCCATGTGAACACTCTCTAACTTGAAGTATCTTTTTTTTTTCAAAGATTTTATTTATTTATTCGACAGAGATAGAGACAGCCAGCGAGAGAGGGAACACAAGCAGGGGGAGTGGGAGAGGAAGAAGCAGGTCCCTAGTGGAAGAGCCTGATGTGGGGCTCGATCCCATAAGGCCGGGGTCACACCCTGAGCCGAAGGCAGACGCTTAATGACTGCGCTACCCAGGCGCCCCTCTAACTTGAAGTATCTTATTCCAGCCCAGGTATGTGCATATAAACATGATCATATAAATTAAGGACATATCACAGATATTTCTTTGCAAGGCGGACTTTTTCTCTGCCCAAAAACTCATAAAGAGATGGCAATTGAAGTGGAAAAACTAGTGCTTAATAATATTGCACTTTCTTCACAGTTTATCAATTTCTATACAAATGAGCCTAGTAAGTGATTCATTGGTGTGTGTGTGTGTGTGTGGTGGTGGTAGTGGGAGAATCTGTCAATCAAAGAAAGAAAAAGAAAAAGAAATGAAAATAATTCAGGTTTCATGAAAAGTTAAAATCATATTATTCTTTCTAAGCAGCTTTTGTGATTGGTTCTCAGTTTAGAGGGTGTTGGTTTTTAATTATCCAAGATAGAGAAACACCCATCTAATAAAGGAAATCCCATTAAATAGCCTCAAGTCAACCTCCTTAATTCAGGCAAGTAGAGAGAAAGAGGCAGATCATGAATTTGAAGGATTTTCAACAAATGCCATTGTATTGCCTTCAAATGCACGTGGGGATCTCAGCTACCTCAGTACTAATTAAACAGATCCACAGTGAAATTCTCTGGATAGAGGGAATATAATAGCTTAGGATATTGAGTACACACCATATACCATACACCACTCCGGGGGACCTGGGAAGAATACACACAGGAATGAGACGTAGGTTCTTTACTGGGTGAGACAAACATGCAAATACCTAACTTCATTTTTAAACAGAGTATAGCAGCACAAAACGGAGACAAACTCTGCAAGCTGTATGAGATTCCAGAGAGGAGCCATCATTGCCGTTGGGGCTGACCACCTTCCGTTTCTAGAGGGACCATTGCTGCTGACCTTTGAAGACTAATCTCACAGGAGAAGTTGAAGAATTCATCCTTGTCGAGAACATACTCTGTGACATATATTTTATATACCTTATTTCATTTAATTCTTAAAACTCTCTGAAGTATTAGTGCTATATGCTCATTATCAAGAGAATAAGGCATTTTTCCCAAGGCCACACCACCGAAGAGTAGGAGCTTGGATGCTAAGATGGGCCTGAATGATCCCAGAGCCTGCGATTTCTCCTCCTCTTTTGTCCTGGAGCTTCTTCACAGCATGTATGAGGTCAGCTATCTGGGAGATGAGGTTAAAACCATCATACTGGAGTGTCTGTCATTGTAACCAAACAATGAAAGCCTTTGTAAGCGGTTCATTCCTGTAAGGAGATTATGCTCACTGCCAATACTGCTTACACTATTCATTACCCTGTATAGATTAACTAATTTACAGCTAACTTATAGCTAATTTATACAATTAATAAGGATTATTGGGTTGAATTGAATGAATATCTCTCTCATCAGAGACAGCGTAAAGGTTAACGTTGACCCAGTTCAAGCTTAATTGTAATAAATTATATGAAATACTGAATTAGCCAGAGATCTAATGAGGTGTTCCCAGGGCTCTGATTAGGGCACCAGCCCACCAGGTGCTAACACGTAGCTGATGTCTGTGTGAAAGACTGGAGAAACACAAGAGAGCATTGTTGGAATGTAGGTGGTAGAAATCTTAAGACTGCGTGATGTTCTTCCCCAGTGGAATGGCTCTGTGTTTTTCAGTGCCTCCGTGTAGCAGGGCAGTGTGCACCTCACCAGTGCTGCTGCTCCGTCTTCTGCCCGGGTTCCTTATCTCACTGAAAAGAGTCCTTGGTCTTCCCTCTGACTAATCTTCTCTCAACCACTAGGTGATTTCACCTCCTCTCATGGCTTTCAACACCATCCAACACAGGAAACCTCCACATTCATCTCTCTATACCTCTCTCCTGCATGCTAGACTTGTACATCCAGCTGGCCATCTTGACAGCTGGCTTGACATCTCCACTCCAATGTCTGAGGAACACCTCAAACTCAGCACATTCTTGCTTGATTTATTATTGAATTATTGATTTTGCCCTCCCCCCTGCCTCCTCTTTGCACCCCTGATCTGCTCCTGGTGTTTTCCCAGTCTGAGGCAATGGGAACAACAGGTATTCAGTTGTTGAGGCCAAAGGAACCTGGAGTCAACCCTCGATTCTTCTCTTTCCCCCATACCCCCCTCTAACCCATCCACCTACACTATCATCCTACCGACTATCGACACTCTAGTCTTACTTCAACCTTTAAAATACATGTAGGAAAAAAAATTAAAATAAGATAAATGTAGATAGAAACTGACCACTTCTTGTCACCTCCGTGTTATCACCCTGGCCTGAGCCATAATCATCTCTTGCCTGTATTTCTACATTGCCCCTAGTGATCTCCTTGCTTCCACTCTTGCCCTCTACCTTAACACAGTAGCCAGAGGGGTGCCATTGGCTCTCCACCTCATCAGAGTAAATGCCCAAGTCCACACTAGGAACCATAAAGCCCTACATGAGCTGCCCCCCAGCCTACCCCCACACACCTACTTTCCCTCTGTCCTTACATCTTTGCTGTCTCCTCCTTGTCAAGTACAATCTGGTGACACTGGCCTCCTTGCTATTCCTAAAAATAACACACATCTTCTCATCTGGGTCCATCAACCCCTAGATGAATGGGCCTCAATCTCATCAGCAAAATGAGGAAATTGGATCAAATGACCTCTCAGGTACCTCCACAAAGATGTTATGATTTTGTAACTATTTTCAGCTGCAGTGAAGATCATGAAACCCCAAGCCTAACAATGGCATGATATTATGAACTCTGACCAATGGCAAAGAAAAACCTGCATTTCCATATCTTTTGAAAATCAAAATTAGTTGTAATAAGCCATTGTAGTGAGAACCGGAAAATCAACAATGGTCTGTGGGAATAGTATGTAACCATTTAAATGTTATGACCATGGATACTGTATTATAAGGAAAATTATTCCATTAAAATGTTAAGGAAAGAAGGAAGACAGCTTTATATGAATACTATTATAACAAATAAAAATGTAAAAATAAATAGAAACATCTGTGGAAGAAAAATCATCAACATGCTAAGAGTAATGGTGTTAAAGTCATGGAATTAAGGGTGATTTTTTCCCCCTTCTTTTCCTTCTTTTCTACTGTATGATTTATTTTACTACCTTTTATAGTGAAGACGTGAGTGTGTGTGTGTGTGTGTGTGTGTGTGTATGTATGTATAATATTTTAAATTTTTAAACCAGAGGATTGCTCTCCAGCTAGAAACAATACTTTACGTTCTTTCGATTATTGGATCCTCATACTACAGGCAATTAGAAACAGTGTGCTTTGAACAAGAACATGGTAATAAAAGATTAACAGGCAATTTCCCTACATTGATGTGGATCAGCCATGCGGTCAACACAGTTGGCAGCCAAGAGCCCAAACACAGGCACTCAGGTATTTTCTTATCACGTTAGTGATAAGTTAGTGGTGTACTAACCAGTACTAAGTACTAGTGATAGTTAGTGGTGGACTCATTGATTCAAATGGCTGGACATGCCAGTGGCCCTTGGAGGGGTTCTATATTTTTTCCCTACCTGATAGTCCCAAAATGCTATTCTCAAGTCAAGGGATAGAATAAGCCTCATCATTCAAGAATATTCGTTGAGTTTCCTAAATTGCAATTCAATCTGCCCAGTATTTATTAAGTCTATATTATGGATCTAAATATCTAGAGTCTAATGTTGTGGATCCAGTCTTCCATAAAAAGCTGTTGGATTCTTAAACTCCACATATGAGTGAAATCATATGATAATTGTCTTTCTCTGATTGACTTATTTTGCTCAGCATAATACCCTCTAGTTCCATCCACATTATTGCAAATGGTAAGATTTCATTTTTTTGATGGTTGAGTAGTATTCCATTGTGTTGCTGGAGGGATGGTGGGTGGGGGGATGGGGTAAATGGGTGATGTACATTAAGGAGGGCTTATGATGTGATGAGCACTGAATGTTATATGCAACTGATGAATCACGGAATTCTACCTCTGAAACTAACAATACACTATATGTTAACTAATTGGATTTAAATTAAATAAAATATTTTTATTTTAATGATGAAAATAAAAAGCTCTTTGATTAACCAGTGTACATTCCATCACAGGTCTTCATCTCCTCATCCATAAAATGGGGAAAACAAGACCCTTGCCCCTGTGGAAGAAGGGAAGCGAGGAAGAACAAGGGAAGAAATGCCTTATGAGGTTCTTAGGTGTATTAAATACTATAACAAGTTATCATAAGACTTGGTTCACAATACGGCTCAAAAATTCAGTCTTTTATCCATTCAGCAAGTGCCTATTGAAAACTTAGCCATGTGCCAGGTCTATGCTAGGTGATATGGACACTACACCAAACAATGGCTCATTTCTCTCCTTTAAAGAAGTATCTAAGCTGGTAGGAGAATCCAAGAAATAAAAGACTATTTCAGTCCTAAAGGATATGCAACTAGATGTGCAGAAAGCATGATGTTTGGGCTGGGGGGCAGAGAGGACAGGGCATTAGAGGGACAAATAACCCCTAAATATGCTAAAAAGTGTTTTTAATGTCAATAATAACTTGAATGCTTGTTAAATGCCAGGCACTATCCCGGTATTATCAAAACTTTTCATTTACATTATCTCACTGATTCTATTCTATCCTTAATATCCCTATTTTAAGATAATTGAGACATGGAGTGGCTAAGTAACATCTCCAGAATCACACAGCTAGTAATCTTACTGGAACCCACATTCAAAGCCTTCCAACCTGCATTTCTAACTACTCTGTGCACTTCCTCCTTCATTGGCTTCTGTGCTTATTAAGTGAAGTAACAAATGTAAAGTGCATACAGGATCACCTTTCCCAGTAAGTATCCAATGTTGGCTGGTGTTAGTAATAGCAGGAGTAGCAATAGCAGCAAGAGTAATAGCAAAAGTAGTAATGGAGTAGTAATAGTAGCAGAAGAAGGAATCGTAGTGGTAGTGGTAGTAATAACAGTAGGAGCAGCAGCAAAATGTGAAGCTCTCTCTAAATGCTAGTAGTTATTATTAGTATGGGCTTAGGAACATTCTAAGAAATAAGGTAAAAAGTGCTTTTGTACTTCTGTGTCATATGGTTCCTGCTCTCAAAAAAAAAAAAAAAAAAAGACCCACTTCTTGGTACAGAAGAAGGAGACACATATATAACACAGCTGGCGATTTAGAATAAAAACTATTTGTTTCGAATTGAATAGTTACATTTCCAAGAACCAGATGATTTAGGAAAATGTCATCTTTTAGGGGTGAGTGCAGAAGGGACGTAATGTGAAGTCTTAGGGGCACACGTAGCATGCATATAGCACCATACCGACCACTTCACAGGTAACAGGCCATCTATTTCTTGCGACCATTCTGGGAGGCCGATACTGTATCATCCCCTCTCCGCATATGAGAACACTGAAGTTCAGAGAAGGTAAACCATTTGCTCAGGATTACACACCAGGAAAGTAGCAAAGCTAGGATTTTAACCCAGAACCATTAACTATGCTCGCCTGGCTACTGGATGGGGGTGCAGTACAACCCAGGCAGAGGGTAGATCAGACATGGACAGGGAAGAAGGAAAGGCAGGGCATTCTGAGAAGAGGAGCTGCTGGACCAGGGTCCTGGGCGGAGATGAATGCATAACGCTGAAGGCAGGGAGGAGTGAGCTGGTCCAGCTATCAGGCGTGAGCCTGGGCCCTGCCCTTTTAGAGCTCCCCACCCAAGAAAAACCACACGGCTGAGACACACTTGTTTAGAATGTCTTGTTTTTAAGTTGCACTGTGTTTTTGTCATCTGTAGCAAGGTGTACAAGACCAAGATGAGAATATTGAGAGAAGAAAGCTTTTTTTTTTTATTTTGGTTTCTTCCAAAATGTACCCAAAGTAATACAACTTTTAAAAAATGCTACTTTGGATTTCAGACACTATTTAGGACCACATTTATTTTTTTTTCACTGTTCAAAATTTATTTGGTATTTTAGTTGGTATGACACTGAGATAGTTGGTTGCATTGTCTCTTTACATTATATAGCAATGTACACTATATTTGGACATATATGGTACACAAAATAAGATCCCTTAGAACAGTTATGCACAATACATGCAATATTGAATTTATACATTGGATCCCAGAATGTGACTGACTGAAGAAGAAGGACGAGGCATATTGGCTGTTGGGTGAAGGAACCAGAAGTTATAGAACACAGAGTAAATACACATCTGGTTTGCAGAGCACCTGCAGCATATGAGATGTTGGCCGTGGTGCCTCGGAGATGGTGGAGCTCATGTCCATTAACCAACTCAGGACTAGAGAGACAGATACCATCCGGCATCAGGATACAGCTGCAGGATTTGGTGGGCCATTCCTATTTAGAACTTTAGGAAACTGCTTTATTTAAAGCTTTAGGAAACGGCTTTATACACTCATTTGACTCCCCTCCCCATTAGTACTCAACTGAAGCAACCACAGAAGCCTTATAATGGCAGTCATTCATTCAATCAACAAACATTTATTGAGCACTTAGTCTATATCAGACCACATGCTCAGCAATGTAGACATGGCAGTGAACGGGAAAAGGCACCATCCTTGCTCCCCTGGAATTCACATTCTAGTTGGAAGAGAGGGGTGATGAATACAGAACATGCCAGGTTGAGACACATACTTGCACAAATATAACTAGACTGATATGAAAGAGAGTTACTCAGGTGGGTGGCCAAGGTTGGCACTGAGGAAGTGATGTTTGAACCGAGAAGGAACTGTGAGAGGGAGCCCACAACGAGGATCTGAGGCCAAAAGGAGTCAGATGGAGGGAAGAGCTAATGCAAAGACCCCAACACTGATGAAAACTTGGGGTGTTTGAGAAACATAAAGAACACCCATTTGATTGGATCACAGTGTGCCTGGGAGAGAGTAGTAGGAGATGAAATCCGGAACATATTCAGTAAGCAGATCAGGAAGGATCTTGTAGTCTCAGTGTAAGGAGCTAGGATTTTGCCTTCAGTGATATGGAAGCTATTTGAGGATGGTAAGCAGATAAGAGAAGGAACTTTTTTTCCACTGGGGAAAGCATCTACTTGATAACAGTGTAGAGAATGGATTTAGGTGGGCACAGGAAGGTGACAAACCAGCTAGGAAGGTACCACGGTGGTTAAAGTTGATGAGAATGGGGCATAGACTAGAATGGTTTGGGTTTATTTGGAGCAAAGCAGTCAGATCGAGAAAAAGTGTTCAAGTCAGAGGTAAGAATCATCACTTCTTACTGTAAATATCTTACTTCAAGAGTGGATGTGGGGGCACCTGGGTGGCTCAGTCAATTAAGGAACTGCCCTCAGCTCAGGTCCTGATCCCAGGATCCTGGGATTGAGCCTCACATCAGGCTCCCTGCTCAGCGGGGAGCCTGCTTCTCCCTCTCTCCCCACTCATGCGCTCTCTCTCTCACTCACACTATTTCTCTCTCTCTCAAATAAATAAATAAAATCTTAAAAAACAAAACAGAAAGTAGATGTGGGGATAAGGGAATTCGTGAAGTTCAGGAATATCCCTAGGTTCTGGCCTAAGGAACTGGATACGTGGCGGTATCAATCAAAAAACAATGGAGACCAGGTGATGAGAAAATTGCTGGGGGTGCTGGAAAAGGGATTCATGGGTTCTGTTTGAACATAATAGGTTAGAAATGGTTATTATACATCCATGTAGACATGTCAAATAGGCATTTAGATACATGAATCCAGAGTACAGAGGAGAAGACAGATTGGAAAGATTTTGGCCTCAGATGGTAAGTCTGACAGGTAACTGGATATGATCACCTTGTTAAAGAAAGAAGGGACAGAACTAGTTTCAAGCCATCTCAAAATAGTGTAAGTCTCAGTTTCCTCATTTATAAAGCAGATAATAATAAACCTATAGGGTTTAATAATAAACCTGTAGGGTAGTTTTGCAAATTAAAATTTACATATGTAAGGCCCTAATCTGTCAGATGTCAAGTCCCTGGTCCATTTCAATATCATATCAAGGTCCCATCAAGGCCAGTTTCACAAAGGTTAGGATTGCTCAAGAGATGGAATTAATTGATTTGTAAAGCCAAGATTCTATGATCCCATGGTTTCCACACACATTGCTTTCTTTTTCCTTTCTCCTTGACCAATTATATCCCTGACATGTTTTTACACACAACAGAAACATGCACAATACCTTTGGGTCATTCCTCATGGGCTGCTAAATCCCAGGTCCTCAGGAAAGAAAAGATCTTCAAGAGTCCTGACCTGGTGGTACATGACCTCAAGGAGTTGCAACTGGCACGGGTCAAGTCCCATTACACAATGTCAAGTCAAGTGGCAGCTAACTCCCGTTGGCTAGAATAAGTAATGGCTTCCCTTAGAGCCCTGGGTTAGTGCCCAGTAGGGCGAGTGGCAGGAAAATGAATCTTCAATCAATGGGGTACTTCAGGACACCAACATGTGTGTGCCCTGAGCTGACCTCTATGGTACATTCTGTTGTCCAGAAGAGTGGGAGAGTCTAATAATGCCTAACATTTATTGACTACTTATTCTGTATCAGGCATGTTAGCTAGCATTTTCTATGCATTACTTTATTTAATACTTCCAGAAATCCAGTAATACTGATACTAATATAACTCCCAAGTTATAGATGAGAAAATGCAGATGCGGGGAAGATAGGTCATATTCCAAACTGAACAAATAAGAAGTGATGATCTCTTCTAGCCAATATCACTATCATTTACATTCGGTGAGCCTTAGTTCGCCTATCTTCAGAGTGGAGAGAGTAATCTCTGCCTTATAGGAATTCTGGGAGCACACAATGTGATAACTTGATAAAAATCATTTGTCAAGTCTCAAGTGAGGAATGCATAAAAGGTGGTTATGCAATTATGGTGATGACATGATGATGAAGATCGTGGTGATACTGATGCTGCTGCTAATGATAATGGTACACATGCACACATAGGCACACACATGCGCACACACACGCGCACACACGCGCACAGACACACATGCACACACAGACACACAGACACACACGTGCACATGCACGCATGTGCACACGCGCACACACAAATGCGCACACACACACACGCACACACGCATGCACACGCACACACGCGCACACACACAGACACACAGGCACACACACGCACACAGAAACACACGTGCACACGCACACACGCACAGAAACGCGCGCGCACACACACGCACACACAGACACACACGTGCACACGGGCACACGCACGCGCGCACACGTGCGCACACACAGACACAGATACACACACGTACACACGCGCACACATGCACGCACACACAGACACACACGCGTGCGCGCACACACAGACGCGCACACACACGCGCACGCACATGCTCACACATGCACACACACGGTCGCGCACACACACGGGTGCGCACACACACGCGCACACACACACACAGACACACACGTGCACACGCACACACGCAGACACATGCGCGCACACACGTGTGCACACACGCGTGCACACACGCGCGCACACAGAGAGACACGCACACACGTGCACACACACACGCACACACGCGCGCACACAGACACACAGATACACGCACACACACACACAGACACGCGCGCGCACACACACACAGACACACACACACGGGTGCATGCACACACACGCACACACATGCGCGCACACGCACACACACAAACACACATGCACACACACACACACGAATGAAAATACCTCGGAACTCTCATCACTGATTATTAAAACACTTAGAAGAGTGCCTAGTCCCTAGATAGTGTTCAATAAATATTATGAAAAAAGTAATGAAGATGAAAGAGAAAGAGTTAAATAGAATTCATAAATTCAATCTACTTCAAACATTTGGGTCTGGAAGTTGATCACCTGTACATACATAAACTTAGGGTCAGCAAGGTATTAATAGCAAGATAAAGATTCAATACTTATGGATTCAGCTTTATCCTTCAGAGACTTCAGGAAGGATCCACCATAGTTGAAGAACTTCCCCACCTACCGGTTAGCATAGTGTTCAGCACACAGTAGTTCCTTTATAAATGTTTTTCTCATTGCCTCTCTTTTTCTTCTTTTTCAATCCTCCTTCCTTCTCCCCCTCTCCATCCCCCACCTTTATATTATTTTAGATTCTCTTTCAGTCATTTCCTCTCTTCTCAAATTTCTTTTCTTCTTTTGGTTTCTCCATATTCTTTCTTCACTTCTTTTGGTCCCTCCATAACCTTTCCTCTCTCCTCATTCTCCCTAGCTCTTCCGTTCTCTCCCCAGTCGTTTTTCCTTTCCCACTATGTAATGAACTCTCTTCTTTGTCTTTTGGGTTTTTCACTCCTTAAGTCAATACTTATAGACGCCTTGGGAGTCTGCTTGTCCCTCTGCCTGCTGCTCCCCCTGCTTGTGCCCGCTCGCTCTCTTGCTCTCTCTCTGGCAGATAAATAAATAAAATCTTAAAAAATATGTATTCAAGAGTCAAGAAACCCTAAGTAGCAGTGTTGTGCCAAATTCTGACCTCTTGTCTCCGACTTGATGTTGGACAGAAATTCTGGGATGGCGAGCTCCCGGGTTTGATGCCTTGATTATAACTTGAGGGGAAAATGTTGTGTTGAGAGAGGATGGCCTCTAGTAATTTCCTGCTCAGGCTCATTGCTGTCCCTGGGAGAGCTCAGATGGTCTCAAAAGCTTGGAAATGTAGTTTGGCCAGCAAGTTCATTACGTGTAATTTACTATCTCATCTGATGTGGAGAATCAAATTTGGTGAGAGAATTAGAAGGAGCTGTGGCTTCCCAGTCAATTAACATTTATTAAGATCCATCTGTAAGATAAGCTGATTCATTTATTCATTCGATAGAGCTTGTGTCCTTTTCATATGGCACAGGCAGCACCATGTGATTGTCTTAGAACCCAAGCTTTAGTTTGCCTCCTGGATGTGTTATACACGAGCTGTTCGATTTGGGGTACATTCCCTAATCTTTATGAGCTTGGATTTCCTCAATATTAAGATGGGCGTAAAAGTTTCTACTGTATAGCACTCTTTAAATAAAATAATGTAGGATAAATAATTCACATGGTAGCTGGCACATTGATGTCTGAAAACTCTGAATAATAATCACAATCGTAAGTGCTAGATTATGATCAGATGAGAGCATTCTGTATGAGCCCACTATCTCCTGTCTTATATAGGAAAGCATCTGAGAAATCCTTCAGATGTTTACTTTGCATCTGAAACACTTAGTAAAAGGGCGGTGTATTTGCATGTGTGTCCTAGTTGGTCCAACACTTATTGACACAGATGAGTTTCACTCTTGAATCTGCTCAGTCTTTAATTTTCTTCTCACTCATGAAAAAAGGTTCTGACTTGACCATAGTTTTTCCAGTAAATCATTCAAAATAAGGACCATTTGGATATCATTTGAACCTTCATCTCTTCTTGGTTTAAGGTTCACCTTGAGCATACAGTTCATCTGAATGGACCCATATTGCACCCGGTAATTAATTTACATCACACATGGGAAAGATCACCTCTTCCAATCTAACCAGCCAACACTGGAAAGTGATGTGAAGGGAATGGATTATTAATGTGAAAAATCAGTTTGTAAAATAAGATGTGCAATTCTAATTTTGCATTCTTTCTCTCTCTCTCTCTCTCTTTTTTTTTTGATGTGTATACTTACATAGTAAAACCATGGGAAAATACACAGCCAACTGTTAGTAGTAGTAAACTCTAGAAAGTGAGACTATAAATTAGTTCTTCTTCTTATTATTCCCTTTGGTATTTTCAGAAAAGGCTACAATGAACCTGTGTTGTTTGTGTAATAAGGAAAATAGCACAGTAAAAATTAGGTTTAAAAACACCCTACTTAATACAGTTCCTGGCAAATTTTAGATGCTCAGTGAATGTTTAATGGTTGAATGAATGGCCCACAATCTGGGCAATCCTGATGAGCCAACAGTTCAGCTGCCCTGGCATATCCATCATTCTGGCTCCAGCACAAATTATCCCTCCAGGATAACAAGAGAAAAAGGAGGAAGGAAAAAAAATGGAGAAGAGAATAGTGAAAGAAGATTTAGGAATGAGGCTTGGTAAGAGACCAGTTACACCGCTTGATCGTGGAATGTTTCACCTGGAAGGCATTCTATGAACAAGGGACTCACATCTCTTGGGCACTACTCAGGTACCTCACAGAGAACACAGTTCCCTACTCATTTGCAATCTCCATCATGAAGATGGGGAGTCAACCTGACCATCACAAGTGTCGTTAAATGGCAACGATTTGAATCAAGGCCTCCTGACTCCACTTCAGGGGTCCCTCTGAGAAAGAAACAACAGTATGAAATGTATGGGTGATATTTGCAAATTTAGTTTAATTTAGGGGCTCAGAAAGGTTATGGGAAATAGGAAAGACGGAGGAGAATCAGAACACGAGAAAAAAAAACTTCAGGGCATATTTTGAGCCCCAATGAAATATATAAAACCTACAGTCAAATAGTATTTATGCATGGCATGAACTGTAAGGGAATCAATCCACAAAGAATAAATTAGTAACTCATCCAGTACAGAAACCACCTCATCAGCTCAAACACACAGGCAGATATTTACCAACTATCTGCAGGAGGAGAAGTCCCATTGTGTATTTAGGATGTCGTTCGTTGCTGTGTTGAGTTCTTATGTTCAGAGAAATGTGGCAAGGTCTACTTCTCTTTCCTAAAACCCTGGATCTTTGCCTCCTACCCAGCCTAACCAAAGCCCTACCCTGGAAGACAGGAATTGTTAACTGACTCTATTATTAACTGCAACCCACAAAACTGTACCCCTAAATGCCAAAGGCATGATTTAAATGTAGACCACTGATGCACTCAGAGGATTCAGTATTCAGTCAACGTGGAAAGAGAGAATTACATCTCCCATATTGCAATTCTCTACTTAAAGGCAATCTCTTCTTTCAGATTATCCTTTTATTTTCAACAGTGGAATGGAACACTGCCTTTTAGCCAGGATCTCAACATGCTTCACAGATGTCATGGAGAGGCCAGTTATTACTTTTGTCTGTTCTTCAGACCCTTCTTGTACACAACAGTTTAAACAAGAAGTAAGAGCTTAATGTCATATTGAGGGTTTACATTTTAACAGAGGTAAGGGCCAAAAACTGAGGTGATACTCCATTCCTCTGCCTCACCACTGGCATTTGTTCTTTGGCTGGGAAAGGTTTGGGAAGGGCCATAAGATCCTTGGAATCTCTTGATCCCACCCTGCTGCACCTTCATCCTTTTCCCGGCATTGTCACTGACTGACTAAATCTGAGAGAGCACGCTGGCTGCATTGATCCTAAGAAGGTTTTGATGCCCTTGAAGTCAATTCATCATAAATACTGTTTAAGTGAGATTTGGGTTTTGCACTTTATTAGCAAGTGATAAAAACATTAATTAAGTTACCATTAGCTGCTATTATAAACAAATCCCCCAAATTTACAATGTTCCAAGCACAATGGAAATTTCCACAAACGTATAATCCAAAATGGGTGGTGCTGATCAGCAAGTGGTCCTCTCTCTGATTCCAGAAAACAGATTCCTCCATCCCATGGCTCTATCATGTTCAACACGGGGCCTGCAATGTTAATGGCTTCTCTGGGTCTGCATTAAGCTGATAGACTGAAAAAGCAAGAGAGATCCCACGAGAACTCTTTATGTGCTGCGCAGGAAAATGGGGCAGGTCACTTCTGATCTCATCCTATTGGTTAGAGTTCAGTCACATGACCAGGCCTAACTGCAAAGGAGGCTGGGAAATGTAGGCTGTGTGCCCAGGGAGAAGAGGAAACAGGTGTGTTAAATGGCTAGCCAGTCTCTGTCACAATACGGAAATAAGTCAATATCCTCAACAAAATAACAACAAAATGACAGTTTCCAGAGAAGTGAGGCCCCGCCTCTAATAATAGCATCTTCAGTCCTACAATAGGACTTTAGTCCGTATACAGAAAAAGATTTGGTGAGGTTTTCTGTCTAGGGATATTTAATCACCATCACAGGACACCTCCCCTTAAAAAATGAAAATAGGGAGATGCATTTCAGGAGGAAAAAAAAGGGTTTTAACAACCACAAATGAAGGGGGGAAAGCATCAAAAGCCCTAATTAGTTTGAAATTTTAATTTACCAATGAGCTGTTAAATTAAATGGAATAAACTCATTCAGTCCAGCTAATTTAGGTTTTGCCCTAACCAGTTAATAAGCCAAGGTTATTAACAGTGATATTGTAGTATATTCGTTATCCTAATGAATCCCTGTTTGCCATATATTCTTCCTCAGACTAGACAGATGCCTCATGAAAGAAAGAGAACAAGAAAAAAAAGAGAAAGAGAGAGAGAGGAAGGAGGCGGCAGTGGGATGGAGGAGAGAAAATAGTTCCCCTCATTTTGTGTGTTTTCTCCATCATTTGGACAACTACACTTGGCTTTTAGTGTCCCGTGCTCTAATTGCCATGACAAAAAGGAGCTCTAAGTGAAGAAACCCAAGAGTATTTGAAACCAGGTTACAACTCCCTTCAGCAATTTGGTTCTGTAAGAAAAGAGGCATGCCTGCAAATTATCTTTAACTCCTGCAAGGAGACATCCATCTCTCTTGGGAATTTAAATTTATTTCGAGGTGGGGAGAAGGCATTCTTTTTGCCAGTTTTTAAAATGAATTTCATGACTGTAAGCATGGAAGACAAGTTTCCAGCAGAAAAACACCTGAACTCCTATCAAGCTGAACGGATGTTCTTGGTGCTGTAGGGTGCCCAGTGAGAGACAATGGATCGTGCCTGCCTCAAATCAGATACACATACCACCTTGTCCCCTTCAATCTGAGCCTCACCAAGCAAATGCAAACACTGGGGTGCAGTCTTCTCTATCATATATACTTTAAATATCACCTGATATTGACAAGGGTAAATTAAATAGATACACTCAAAAATCACCAATGGAAGTATAATTTAGAAAGCAGTTTTGTTGGTTTTATCAAGGTGAGATGCCTTCACATTTTTATTTTCTTCTATCTTTCTTTCTTTCTTTCTTAGAGAGAAGGAGAGAGCAGGAGAGGGAGAAAGAGAATCTTAAGCTGGCTCCATGCCCAGCACAGAGCCAACGCAGGGCTCAATCTCAGGACCCCAAGATCATAACCTGAGCAGAAACCAAGAGTCAGATGCTCAACAGACTGAGCCAGCCAGGAGTCCCCCAAAATATTTCATATTTTTAAAACCAATTATTGAATTTCTGACCTCATTTCAAAGGAAATGCTCTTGATTTCAGAGAAAAAAATCGTTTGTTGTAAAACTATTTACTACAGCAAATGTCGAAATGAGATTGGTTAAATCAATTGGCATATAGACTACACATGTGGGTGGAGTGCCTGGATGGTTCCATCGGTTAAGTGACTGCCTCTTGGTTTCAGCTCAGTTCATAATCTCAGGGTCATGAGATCAAGCCCCACTTTGGGCTCCATGCTCAGCATGGAGTCTGCTTGAGATTCTCCCCCCTCCCTCTCCGTCCCCTTTTGCTCCTCCTCCGGATCACACTCTCTCTCTCTTTCTCTGTCTCTGTCTTGCTCTCTCTCTCTCATAAATAAATAAGCAAAATCTTTAAATGACAGTGTTTGAAATTATGCTTTCACTTCAGTCACATGCAAATTATTACAAATTATAGATTAGTAAACTCATAATTACTGATTTTTTTAGAACTCCGGTGTCAAAAATTTTGTGAACTCCGTCTTAAGCTTCAGGTACATTAGTATGTGCTCCCTGGATGGCTACATTTATGTGTTTTTGTTTCTAATTTTGGGCCCTTTTAGTGACTTTACATTTGGGAATGAATTGAAACTTTTTTTAAGTATCACTTTGAAAATGATGTCACTTTGCAAAAACTCAGAGACAGGCTCATGAGATAACAGCAAGTGAAAAAATGGGAAAGTAATTCGTTGGCACAGTCTGCTAATAAGAAAGAAACAAAAATGAAAATTTCTAAAGAGAAAAAAATCTGCTTTTCCTCACTTTTCTTCCTCCTTTCAAAATTTCACCAAGAAAAAAAATTTTTATTATGTTCAGTTAGCCACTGTATAGTACATCATTAGTTTTAATGTGGTGTTCAGTGATTCACTCGTTACGTATAACACCCAGGGCTCATCACAACATGAGCTCTCCTTAATATCCATCACCCTGTGACCCCCTCTCCCCAGCCCTCTTCCCTCTGAAACCCCCAGTCTGTTTCCTGGGGTCCATAGTCTCTCATGGTCTGTCTCCCTCTCTGATTTCTCCCCCTTCAGATTTCCCTCCCTTTCCCTATGGTCCTCCATGCTATTGCTTATGTTCCATATATAAGTGAAACCATATTGGTGGGAATGTAAGCTGGTACAGCCACTCTGGAAAACAGTATGGAGGTTCCTCAAGATGTTAAAAATAGAGCTTCCCTACGACCCAGCAATTGCACTACTAGGTATTTACCCCAAAGATACAGATGTAGTGAAAAGAAGGGACACATGCACCCCAATGTTTATAGCAGCAATGTCCACCATAGCCAAACTGTGGAAGGAACCAAGATGCCCTTCAACTGATGAATGGATAAAGAAGATGTGGTCCATATATACAACGGACTATTACTCAGCCATCAGAAAGGATGAATACCCACCATTGCATCACCATGGATGGAACTGGAGGAGATTATGCTAAGTGAAGTAAGTCAAGCAGAGAAAGAAAAAAAAATTAAAGAAAAAAAATTTTTCAGAAAAAATATAAACTTGACAGAATTGCTCCTTAGGTTCATATCTTTTCACACCTCAACTGCAGCTCCCAAAATGCAAGATCATTTAGGTTATGGGAGGCCTGACGTTAACCAGGCGTCTGCAATATTTCCTATGAGACACCGCAGGCCTCATTCCTAGGAGCAGTGAGATCACTGGAAGGACCGATGTCCATGAGGCCAACTAATGCTCTGCATCCACCCCCACTTCATCATGGAGCCAGGGGGATGAAGTCAATTATCAATTAACAAAACAGATGCGAGCAAGCATTCTATTCTTCCTCAACTCCGTGGCTCTCTTCTGCCTTGGTTCCAGAAATTACTTCTCAGGCCGAGCAAATGTGGGGCGGCGGGAAAATCAGAATCTGCTTTTCACACTCCTCGTTACATGTACCATTGACAGAAAGATTGCAGCCACCACAAGTTAACAATCTTCTTACTGCTGTTGCGGCCAGAATGCGGTTTTGTCTCTCTTTCCGTCATAGTGGCACTGAGCCTACCTTTGGTCAGGGTTTTCTGCATCATTCTAAGAGAACTTTTTTTTCTTTTTCTCTCTCTCCTGCATTTAGTCACATTCTCTGCTGCTGAGAGAAGCGGTACTTAGATCCTGTTCAGCTGAGCATGAAAGATCACCTGTGTTCCCAGGGTTTTGATGGAGGACCCTTGCCTTTGAATGATGGAGCAGCTCCAGGATACTGCTTGCCTGTGATCCCACTCTAGCCCCCAAGTCCTGGCTCCTCCCAAAAATTCAGTACAGGGTTGGGTCGAAGAGGTGCAGTGCAAGCTTGTCATGTCACTTGGTTGGGACAGCGCTATTTCCTGAGAACCTACTAGGTGACAGGAAGTGTATTCACTGCTGCAAATAGTAAGACTGTGGAGATGTGCCTTGAGCAAATGCTTTCCAAAAGTTATTAACTACTTAAGCTCCACTGTTTAGAGTGCTATCGGGGTGTCTCAAAGGGAATTATACTTTAGTCTAAGGTAGAGATTCCCAACTAGGGTACCCCCGGGAGACATAAGGCAGGAACTGAAGACATTTTCAGCTTTTACAACTTGGATGGAGGTAAGGACATGGCTGGGAGTCTATTGGCACCGAATAGGTAAAAGGTAGGGTGGTGCTAAGCACCCTACAATGTCAGTGGTGTCAAGGTTGAGAAACCCCGGTGATTTTCAAACTTAAGTGAGCAGGGAATCACCTGGAGAGCTGGGCCCCATGCCCAGAGTTTCTGATTCAGTAGGTCTGGGGTGGGGCCTAAGAATTTGCATTTCTCACAAGGTCCCAGGTGATGCTGCTCTCTGCTGGTCCGGGGATCACACTCGGAGAACTGCTGGTCTGTATTTTCACAGAAGCCATTCCCCCAGAAAATGATGTGTAAAGGTTGGCAAGAGTTAGCAGGAGGAAAAAAGGAAAAGATAAATTTTTTCGGGCAGTTCATGCAAAAACCCAGAGGTGAGAGGTTTGGGTTCAAGGAATGGAAATAAAGAAGCGGGGTGTTCAATGGAGCTGGAGAGGGAGCCCAAGGCAGATGATGTAGGGCCATAGTAGGATGTGGTCTATTCCGTTTAAAGCAATGGAAAGCACTGAGGAATTTTTTTTTCTAAAGATTTTATTTATTTGACAGAGAAAGAGAGAGAACAAGCACAAGCAGGGGAAGGGGGAAGGAGCAGGCAGAGGGAGAAACAGGATCCTCGCTGAGCAGGGAGCCCGATGTGGGACTCAATCCCAGGACTTGGGATCATGACCTGAGCTAAAGGCAGACGCTTAACGGACTGAGCCACCCAGGTGTCCCAGGCATTGAGAAATTTTTACCGGGGGATTGGAGAACTTGGCCAGACAGTTGGGGTGGGGGAGTAGAGAGGGGCATGGTGCCCACAGTTGAACATAAGAAAAAAGCATGGACTTTGGAATCAGACCATCCTGGGTTTCCATCCTAGTTTGGCCTCTTACTAATGATCAAGGGCGAATTATTCAACTTCCATGAGACTCAGTTTCCTCGTCTGTAAATTGGGGCCACTCGTATTCACTACTCTGGATAGTTGTGAGAATAAATGAGATCATGTTCATAAAAGGGTCTGGCACACAGAAGGGCTCAATGAATGTTAATTCTCTTCCATTAAGCGTCAATGATGAAAGGACCAGGGGCTCCTCCAGAAGCTAATTTGCATCTCAAAGAGCACACAGCAAAGCATGATGTCAGCAATCCAGGTCTGTCCAAAGAGCACTTGCATCACCTGTGTGTGCCAAACCTGTGCCAGGACCTGCTGCTGGCATGTTCAAGTGCAAATTAGGCAACCACCAGCCTACACAAAAATGCTGCAGAGCTAATGCTAGGTTTGCAGATACCATCACAGGGCTCGGGCCAAAGTTACCTAATTTATTGATGTTTGGATACTTCAGAGGCTCTTTTACCACATCTCTTATTGTTTTGTAGCCTAACAATGGGGAGGAGAAACAGTGCTTGGAACCACAATAAATAATAATACTTAGCACTTAAATAACCTTTGCATCTTCAAAGTCATTTCCAAACACTCCCAAATTAAAACTTACCCAGCCCCAGCCTTGGGAAAGTGTCATTATCTTTGTTTCTTCAACACAGCAAGAAGAAGGAGGTGTTGGTGTTGCCCAAATTCTGGCCAGTTGGCATTAGAATGGGCTGCTTTAATTCAATCCAGGCAGCCCTAATGGGCCCATTCCAGAAGAATCTGGGCATTTTCTTGGACCATGAGTAGAGCAAAATGTTTAATTGGAAGAGCTAGTTTCAATTTTCAAGAATCGCTTTAAAATATAATAATAATAAATAAAGTGGAAGAAAACTTTTGAAGCAGACAGATATGTGTATGGTAGAGATCGTGGTGTTGGTTACCAGGGTGTATACTTATCTCCAAACTCCTCAAGCTATATACATATGTATGGCTTTGTGTATATTCATCATAACTTAATAAATTGATTTTTAAAAATTCCTCATGAGTCTAATTTTGCACAGATGTTCCCAGCACATTCTGAATTAGACCTCCTGGGAAAGTTGCTTTCTGGCCAACAGAGTGCTACCTCTGGTTCCCCAACCCCTTTACTCTGCCATCTCCCAGAAAGCTGGGCAAATGTTAGGGCTTTTTGTGAGTTTGATAATTATGTAATTAATAATGACAATATCTCAAAGTTTTCTCACCTGTAAACTGGAGATAATGGCACTCAGGGTTGTTGTGAGGACAACATGTGAAGAATGCCAAGTAGGTAATGAACACAAGGAAACGTTCTTTATCACTATTGTGGTTGATAACATAGCCATTGTATTTATATCGTTTTATTACTTCCCATATGTTTCCCATATGCTCTGTTTTATGGTGCTCATAACCATGGTCTTGTAAGGATACGCAGGTAGCGTTATCTTTTGCGGAAACGTGGGCTCAGAGACAGAAAATAGACTCATCTAAAATCACACAGCTAATCACTGCAGAGCAGGGGCGGGAGCCACAGGTTGTCTTTATATCGTCCTACTTCATTCATAACTTCCTCTCCTCCTACCCCCAAAGACTTCATCTTTGTGTTCATGAAGTCTAGATCTTTGCATTCTCTCCTTCTTCAGGAAAGAAAAGGCATCTCTTACCTCCCCCTTCCAAAAATCCACAGCAACTCAAGACATATACTAAACCCCTATTATGCGTCCTACCCTGGACCCAGGGTCTGTGGAGTATCTTCAAGGAGCTTGTCCTCAGGAAGTTTCATGTCAAGGGGCATCTGGTGGCTCAGTCAGTTAAGCATCTGACTCTTGGTTTTGGCTCAGGTCATGATCTCCCGGTTGTGGGACGGAGCCCCACTTTGGACTCCGTCCTCAGTGCAGAGTATGCTTCAAATTCTCTTTCCTTCTCCCTCCTGCTCTCTCTCTCTTTCTCTCAAATAAATGAATTTAAAAAAAAGGTTCATGTCTAGTGGGAAAGATGATCACCAGATAGAACAATTGGTTCTTAAAATAAAGATTCAGAAAGAACCATTTAGAATGGTCTCCACTATAATTCTAGACCTGGGAAATGCCAACCACCCCCACTTCCACCCCTATTCCAAGGACACCATGTTTTAGAAAGAACATCAGACAATTGCCCAAGACACTTGTTTGTCTCAAAGGGTAAGGTTCTCCTGCTAAGGTGCCCTGAAGTCCCGTAGGCTTATTGCAAAGTGGATGATGCTCACTAGTGTATTGTACTGACTAAGTGCCCAGACTTTGGGACCAAACAGACCTGGACCCAAACCCCAAGGCCCACACTAGCACGACCTTGTCCATCTTACTTAACTTCTCAGAATCTGGGCTCGTGTAAAACAGAGATGACATACTTTGGGTGCAGGATCTGAAGAAGCAAATGTACATGAAATGCTTAACACAAAGCTTGACACATGGTAGCTCTCCAGAAATAGCAGCTTTTATTTTTATTACATTATTATACTATTATCGCTATTATTATACTGCAATATTATTTACACAAACCCTGTATTAAAAATGAATGCAAAAATGAATGATGCTTCTGATATTTCTTTTAATATTTTATTTATTTATTTATTTATTTATTTATTTATTTATTTATTTATTCGAGGGAGGGAGAGAGAGACAACCCGTGTGCACAAGGGCAGGGAGAGGGGCAGAGGGTGGGGGAGAGAGAATCTCAAGCCTGGCACGGGGCTCCATCTCACAACCCTGAGATCATGACCTGAGCTGAAATCAAGAGTCGGGCACTCAACCAACTGCACCACCCAGGTGCCCCGCGTCTGATATTTCTCGTATACGTAATCTTAGTGAAAACTGACTGGTTGTCTATGGTAATAAAAAGGGGGTCCTTGAAAATAATACAGCCACCCATGATGTAGTGGCATAAATTAATTTTAAGAAATTATTTGTGTTTGTTGGCTGCGATTGCAATAGCTCCATCTGGAAGCATTGGTCAGTTTGTGACCATTAGAAGTAAGAAGACACCAACTCAACGGAATAGAGCTGGAATCAGACAGAGTGCCAATCCCCGCTCTGCTTTTTACCAGCTGTGTAGTCCCGGGGAGCTCAGCCGCTCGCCAGGGCTCTGTCTCCTCATTTATAAAATGGAAAAAATAAAATCAACTTCCCTGGGTTAATGAGGAGTGACTAAAACAATATGTGACACTTGACAAATGTTACTAAAATACAAATAAAATACTAGTATTTTACAGTTCTTAGAATGGTGTTAGCTTTCATGAAGAAGAAACTAGACAGCATACTAATAACTATTTTATAAATATAGTTATTTGGTACACAAACTCTTTAAAATAGGCAGTTCATGGCGGAACAAAATAATGGGAGGGATGTTTGGGGCCAAACGGGGGAAAGGAGTACATCATAATTATTAAACTCCTGTAATGTGTCATACAAAGAACATGATATTAATTGTGTGGTTTTAGATCCAGATGGACGTGGGTTCAAATCCTAGTTCTACTGCTTCTTGACTGTGCAGCTCGAGACAGCTACTGAACCTCTCTGGCCTCGGCTTCCTCATCTGTGAACGGGATGAAGAATATGGCCTCCCTCGGAGTGTTTGGGGTCAAACTGTGTGCATGGAAAGCGTGTACCACAGTATCTGAGAAGCCGCAGCCACTTATGAAATGTTCCCTTTATTTTAACCATTATACCAAAAAAAGGCAGAGAGAAAAGCCAGCTTAGCCAAAATTCTCTATATCAGCACTTTAGAAAGTGGGATACACTTGTCTCAGACAGAGCAGCAGTTACAGGAATAACATCTGAAGGTCTTGTGCTGCCTGAGAGAAGCGATGGTAGGAATTGGAATTCTCAGGGCCTTTAGGTTAGAGAACTGCAGCAAAGAAGGAAGGATCAAGGCTGCGTGAGACATGAGGGTGGCAGGGGGCTATACAGCCTGAAGTGTCACAGTAACTAGGGGGATCCTAAGTCCCAGGGTGCCCAGGCATTACGGTTATTTTCTTTTTTTTTTTTTTAAAGATTTTATTTATTTATTTGACAGAGATAGAGACAGCCAACAAGAGAGGGAACACAAGCAGGGGGAGTGGGAGAGGAAGAAGCAGGCTCATAGCGGAGGAGCCATGTGGGGCTCGATTCCATAACGCCGGGATCACGCCCTGAGCCAAAGGCAGACGCTTAACCGCTGTGCCACCCAGGCGCCCCTATGGTTATTTTCTGATATGTGACAAACCACCCTAAATTTAATGTCGTGAAGCACATCATTTTGTTCATGTATCTGCAATTTCATCAGGGTTTGGAAGAAAGGAAGGAAGGAAGGAAGGAAGGAAGGAAGGAAGGAAGGAAGGAAGGAAATGGGTAGATAGATAGTTGATAGATAATAAGTAGGTAGATAGATGATTGATGATAGATAGATAGATAGATAGATAGATAGATAGATAGGTAGATAATTATCAAAAGTTACCAGAGGGAAGGGGATGCTTGAACTCGAGAAAGAGATTGTAGGGACTACGCCACTCTTGTGGGTTCTAAAGGAAAGAGAAATCCTCTAGGAACTGGAGGTTGTGCCAGTGACCTCTGACTTCCCTTCCAGCTCTGAGATTCTGTGCCCGTCTCCAAGGAACGGACACGGTGATGATTAACATTCCCTTTTCCCCAAGATGGGTGGTGCACGCTTTCATCTTTCAATGTTTATAAATGCCTTTGAAAATGGAATGTGCCACATACATACTATGAGCTATTATTAATATGGTGTCCAAACACCTCTCTCCACATGATAGTTAAGGAACAAAGCAACAGGGGTGTGAGTGTTAAGGAACTTTCAGAGTAAGCCTGTGTATGTGCACACACCCCAGCCAAGGAATGTTCTTTATTCTTTCCCTGCCTTGGGAGAGGCAGGCTATTTCACAGTGGCCAGCGATGGAGCAGATCAGGGACGTGCAAGGCCCTGGACAAGAAGTGGGTGGCAAGATCGAGCGTAATTGATCAAAGCAGTTTTCCTGGACCCCCTATGGGCTGCAAGACATGCTAAGCGCTGTGGAGCATAGAAAACCTTAATGGACACAAGCCCTGATTGGAGCGCTCGTATGATAAAGACATTGACCCAGTTTTGAAGAAATCTGCTCTCGGAAAGTGGACTTACGGGCCGGTTGACTGAGCCCCAAATGCAAATGACCCAGCAGAGAGCAAGGAGACAGATCCTACTTGTAGATAAGCAGGGGCAGGTCACCTAAAAGTTATGGTGCCGTTGCAGGGGCTGTGGCTCTAAGACACTGTGTTCATGAATGGTTTAAGAAAGCCAGTGGAAGTTACAAACCTCTTCCCAGAAAAAATTTGCATGCGGATAAAATCTCGCACTGCCTGTCTCACACAGCTGACACGTTTCCTAAAGCTCTGTCCTCCCTGGGCCCCTTTCTGCAGTTCTCGTGTAGCTAAGCCCTCTAAGTCGTGAAGTCCGCGAACTGAGCAGATTCAGAGCAGAGACCAGATCTCTAACTCTGGATCCTGGACAGCCAGCGGAGTTGCCGGTGCATTGTGCACCTAAAATAAATGCTTATCTAATAAGCCAGCGCAGAATTAAAGTATTTTAAAGGGTAACGGCTCCGCCTTTAGCTATATTTCATATGGTCTTCTTTATTCGTTTGTCTTCTTGCTTGTCCTTTAATACTTCTCGGGAACTTGACCCTGTAGTCTAGATAGCCGAGAACACACAAATGGATACCTGCATCGCCCAGAATCATTGCAAGAACAAGGTTGAAACATTTGCTCTCTTACCCCCAACACAGGATGCAAACTCTGTCTTGAAGAGCATTCAGGGACCATGCGTAAATTGCAAAATCCACACCAAAAATGGCCACACCGAGGCCCACTCTTTAGAAATCCCAGAAGAAGAGCAAAGCCACGTGTCATTGCAGCCTTTGATCTGTCTGAACAGAACCAGCGTTCTTAAACTTCCAAGCGTCCCTCCAGCATGAAAGACAGGAGTAGGTCACACTCAAACTCTCCCTGGCTGCCAGGGCCTCTGGGAGAAGCCCGTCCACAAGACCAACAGCCTCTGGCAACCAAGCCCTGGGACAAATGGGCCCTATCACTCAAGCAAGGTCCTCATTCAGAAAAGTCAAGATGGCAGGGGTGAGGCGATGTCCAGAGAGAGTGAAAGAGAGAGGGTGGGCGGGCCAGAGGGCCAGAGGAGGGCTTCCGAAAGTCCTGGCTTCTGGTTTCCTCTCTTCTAAAGTAGCCGCTCCCCCCCTTGAAAAGGTAAATAAAACAACACCCTATGGGTATGGCATCACGCAGATGAGCCCGAAAGCCCCGTGGGCACGACTGCCTGATGCCCCAGCCCCGCCCCCCACCCCGCAGCCCTGCCAGCACCTTTGCATGCTGCTCCCGGGCTCAGCCCTTGAGGGCTTCCAACTTCCGGCCACCTTGAGGGGCTTTTTGGTGAAGTGCCACAGAAGATAAAATTAGAAACCAGGCTTCCTTTTTTCCCCCCTCCCCCCATGAGTCACTCACACATCAGCTCTGACTGAGAAGCACCCTCATGCCAGCGCTCCATGACAGACACTCGAGGTGGCTGTGCTCTAGGCCTACCTGTGCCTGGCCCCTCAGACCTCTGCCTCGCCAGCTCCCCCCCTCGTCCCTGACCCAGGGGGGATCCCTGCCCCTGGCCCCATGTTCTTGCCATGTCGTCTGTTCCCCCTTCTTTCTGAATGTGTGGCCCCAGCAAATGGCTTAACTTCTTTGACCTCATCTGGGACATGGAGATGGGAAAAAAAGAAGTCTGTCCACCTGCAGAGCTGTTTGAAGGCCCAAGTGCAACAATGTGGGTAGCGTTTGGCAACCAGCTGGGCCCCGACTTCACAGCAAAGACTGTTGTAGGGAAACCACCGTGAGCCCAGTTCCTCAGGTTGATAACTTCCAGTTCAGTCGCAAATAGGCTCCGGGAGGCTAAGGACCTGCTGTGCTGGTCACCCACCGTGGGGTCTGCGCCCCCGCAGGTGGCCCTAAAATGCTGCAGCCACCGGGCCTCAGGATCAAAGCTTCACTGATCCTCTCCCTTCCCCAAGGCCTCTTATGCCATTTATGCTGATCAAGGGGTGAAAAGAAGGTCAGGAGTATTGTGCTGTCGTTCCATGAGGGTCATGGCTTGACTCCTCTGCGTGTAGCTGTCACTGGCTTCGTGGGGGCTCTGCCTGTGGTACGAATGGAACAGTAATACAGATGATGTCTAACTGAGTCTAAAATCTTTTTTTTTTAAAGATTTTTTTATTTATCCATTTGACAGAGAGAGAGACAGCTAGCGAGAGAGGGAACACAGCAGGGGGAGTGGGAGAGGAAGAAGCAGGCTCATAGCGGAGGAGCCTGATGTGGGGCTCGATCCTGTAACGCCGGGATCACGCCCTGAGCCGAAGGCAGACGCTTAACTACTGAGCCACCCAGGTGCTCCTGAGTCTAAAATCTTGAGTTGGTATTCAAATGATTTATTTTTGAGACACTACGGACAGACAGGGAGAGCTCTGAAGAGAAGGTAGGGGACCTGGTCCCAGCTCTAGCTTGTTACTTTTCTGTGAACAAGGAAGCATACCATGTGACATCTCTGTGCCCAGATTTCCCAGTCAGTGGCGGTGGGGACGATGCTCCAGGTGGGAGACATAGTCTCTCTCCACCCCCTCACCCCACTCCCACTTGGGGAAAACATCCTCGGTCGTTCGAGTTTACTCTACCTTAAGGCCGTCTCCGTTGGATGTGCCTCTCCTTCTGCACAGCTCCTGCGTCATGGCGCACGGGCTCCTCGGGGACCAACACGGCAGAGTGATCATGAGCCTAAGCTTTAGAGCGAGGCTGTGGGCTCCATATTCCAGCTCTGCCACTCACCGGCTGTGACTCTGTCTCTTCCTCTGAAAATGTCACAGCGACATTATTAGAATCAAAAGAGAGTACACAGAGTGTGCACAGTGATTCTTATCTCTTATTTTACAGAGCAGGGGACTGAAGCCCTGAGGTAGAAAACAGGTGCACCCAAGATTACAAAGTGCATTTAGTGGCAGAGCCAGAACTCGAACATTTCTCTGTATCCCTGGAAATATCACTACGATTGAAGTCTGTTTTGTCCCTATACGATGGTCTGTTTAAAAAATATTAATGAACTTTATTGTGGTAATCATTTTGAATATATACATATTCAAATCATTACAGCCTAAATTGTACACCTTAAAATCACACAACGTGATGTGTCAGGTATATCTCAATAAAATCGTAAAAAAATTTTAATTGAAAGAAATTTTTAAAACGTATACGGGAAGCAGTTGAACGACTACATGAAAGACTGCATTCTCTAGGAAAAGCACACTATCAAGTTTCCAGAAGAGAAGGATTTGATGGAAATTCACCACCCTCTCTGTAGGCATCAGTGCCAATCAAAATGATGCCAATTATTACGGAAGAGCTACACAGAGCAGGGATCTGGAAACTACAGCCAATGAGCTACATCTGGCCAAGCACATGTTTCTGTCCATAAAGTTTTATTGGAACACGGCCACACTTATTCAGTTACATAGTGTCTACAGATGCCTTCTTTCTATAATGGCAGAAGACTGACTCGACTGACACAACAGACAATATGACTGGGTTCCCCGAAACGGGGTTGAATCATCTCCTACATAAAAGAAAGCAGATTCAGGAAGGAGGGTATTTCATTCAGGGCACACCTCTTCATTTTGCCTGTTTGACATTCATGCATCAATGTGGTCAGAGGGAATTTTACAACACATAGGGAAGCAAGAGGTATCATAGAATATACCCATCTGAGAATAAATCCCCACTTGAAAGTGTTTTTCTGATTCTATAAAGATCACAAAAGATTACTAATACTGTAGGTCCAAGCTATTCAAAATTATATTTATATCCTTATGATCAGAAATGCCCAAAGCCCACATCTTAAGCCTTCAAAGGACTTGCAGTTTGACCTCCAGTTCTAACAGGTCTAACAGAGGTCTTCCCTTAAGAACCAGCAAACCCAGGGAGGGGCCAGAAGGGTAAGAAGACTATAGATTGGTGAATTAGCATCTGAGCAAATGAGAAAGAAGGGTTTTTAATTCCTAGATCTAGCTGCTTAGAATTTTCTTAAAGCCTTTGAGGTTGTTCCCATTGGGAGATTGCATTATTAGTCAGGAAATACTCACTCTCCCTTTCCCCAGCACTAGGGACAGGGCATACCACCCTCCTCAATGACTTTGGGCCTGGCCTGGTGGCTTGCTTTGGTCAGATGGCTTTGGGTAGAAGTGGCAGGAGGTCAGTTTTGCGCGCTGTGTATTTCCAGTCTCTCTCTGCCCTTCCTGCATCCACACGAGAAGTAGATGTCTAAGGGGCTGCTGTTTTTTTCAGCCTGCGTTCAGGAATGAGAGATGTGTAGGGTTACTCCTCACCCTGACATGCAGACAAAACCCGATCCACAGACCAAACCTGACCAGCAGACCCATGAGCAAGAAATAAAACTTGTAGTGAGAGGCCACTGATATTGGGGTTATTTGGTTCTGCAGTTAATCTGACTAATACAGTTCACTTCTGTGTTTGCCAATGAGGCTGTGGATATGGTTGGTTTATGATCAGGTGTGTAAATTAAGACTCTTAATTAATGCTTAAACAGTAATTAAATGCCCTTTATTTCATGTTCACTTAAGGACACTGAGATCCAGAGAGGGAGTTCCCCAAAGGCCCTAGCAAGTTGGTGGCAGAGAGAAGAGGACTCCTGCCTTGTGATCCATCATCCTTACGCTGATTTGTTCATTCATCCAGCAGTCACTCTTCTTAATCACTTGTAAACGTAACATTCCAACCTAATCAACCCTTCACTCCATGAAAAAGTCCGGAAATTATTATCAGGAAAAAAATCCAGCTGAATTATTTGGGGGTGAAATCGATACCAGAATATCAACATTGCACCAGATCTCCTCAGAAATGCTCTGTGAGGCCACAGCAAGATGAGTCCTAACGGTAAATAGAACCACATCTTATTTTTCAGCCTGAGAACTGACATTCACAGGCTACAGATGCTGTTTTAGATTATCTTTCTAAGAAATCTAAATGGTCATCTTGACCGGCCAGCTACTCCCCAGATGACTCAGATATATGTTCAAATTAGGCACTTAGACTACACCCTTCTCACCCACTAGCCCTACATTAGACAGCTAATTTTTCAAATATTCCTAGCACCATGAATTTTTCAGGTTATATACTTCAAGCTTCTAATTAATAAAGCTGGAGTTTGAGGATCTGAAAGATCCTGTTTGAAGCCTCACCTCTTGAAGCAATTAGTGTGTGGCCTTGAGAAAATTATTCAGTCTCTCTAGGACTTGTGTTCCTATCCATAATATGAAGATAACACTACTGCTAGTTCGAAAGATAAATGTGGCATTGGATGAACACAGGCGCTCAAGCAGAGGTGGAAGGAGCTTTGGAGTAGCCCCAGAACTGTTAACTTAGAAGAAGCAGTTGGGTTCCTAAAAAGCATGTGAGCCTTGAGATAAAACTCCCGGCCCCAGTGACATCACTATATAACCTGAGTAAATCATAGAACCTCTTGTTTCCTCATTTGCAAAGTTGAGAGAAGCCAATGAGAAATGCCCACCAATGTTCCAAGTGACTGTCACTGAATCTGGACGTTGGAAAAGCTCCAAGCTTCATTTCTGCCCTCCAGCCTCCAACAAGGAAAAAGAAAGAGCAAGATAGAGCAAAATATAGGACTTAGAATCAGCATTTCTGCTTCCACCTAGCTTCTCATAAGCTGCTCTGAGCCTCTGTCTTCTCCTCTGTAAACTGCATGTGGCCGCTCTGTGCTGCCCATATCCCCGGGCTGTCGGGTTAATCAAATAACATAATGCGTGCAGAAGAGCCCCATAGCCCACAGCAGCCTCTGCATTTGTCAATGGCTGTGGGAGGAAAACAACAGTTTGTGGGAATTGATCAGGTCCTAGGGACTAGTATCAAGAAAATGGGAAGAGAGAGCAGGAGTTTGAACTCAGCTAAGCTCTCCCCTTTTGGTCTGAACCTACACAACAGCAAAGATTCAACCACGATAACTGGATCATGCAGCAATGTGTTTACTATACATGTATTCCCAGAGACAGCAAAGAGAGGACAGGAGGAAGGGAAGAAATAACCAGCTCTACTAGAAACAAAGGAGGGGACAAACCTTTCGAATATGGATCCCATTCCCTGGTTCTGTTCCTGAATATAACACTTCTAAGCTCCATGACCTTGGCAAGATAACTAAACATTCCCTGCCTCCATTTCTTCAGCTCTAAAATGGGGATAATAATAGGACCTCCCCTAGAAAGTTGTTGTAGAGATTATATGAGTTACTGCAAGTACTTAGAACTTGAGTGCTTCCCATATAGTCAGCGCTCAGTGTGTGTTATATTTATTCATTCATTTATTCCACTTGACAAATATTTATTGAGAGTTTACTCTGTGCCACCCTCTGTTGGGACTGGGCATATAGTCATGAGAAAAACAAAGTCCTTGCTCTCCAGTAGCTTGGAATTCATTCCAGAGTAGTTCCAGAAAGACCATAGGCAAATTAATATAAGGTATATGTCAGTTCATGATAAGTACTATGGATATAAGTAAGATGGGGCAGAGGGGATATGAGATTAAGGGGTTCCAATTTTAGGTCAAGAGGCCAAGTAGACCTCCTTGATCCCGTGCTATACTGAGCATGTTGGTGAAAGTGTGGTGGGCTGCCCAGGTGACCCCTCAGGACGGAGGCCCTCATTCCACTGCTCCCAGGAGCTCTGGCCACTGCCCCCAGGTTCAGCCAAGTAGAGCTTTCATCTCATACCCTTTCCCAGAAGGCAGCCTGCATCTTTGACTGCTCAGTGTGGATGCACACAAGCCCCATCGCTTGTCCTCTCCTGGGACAACTCTGAAGAGGCATCCCAGCTCCAGAGTTCCCTGTGGGATTGCCAGAGGTCTTCCCTGAAACTGTATCATGGTCCAACTCCTCCTTCTGCCCATCACAGATGTTGCTCCCGAGCCTGCTCCCCTGCTAACTTCCTCCATGCAAACCTCAGAGTCTCAGACTCTCTTCCAAGAAAATCTGATCTATGGCCAAGGCTCAGTAACTTGGACAGTATCTCTTTGAACAGAAAGTAGTAGATCAAGGGTTTGCTGCCCGGGCTGCCAGCCTCTGTGGCTTTGAGAATCTTCTGTTGTTATCAGTGGTAGTGCATTCTAGTCTGTTCCAGTCGGTGCAATAGCAGGAAAAGTTCTTGGAATTTCTGAGCCATCCAGAGCATGAGGGTGTGGCCGTGGATAAGGAAAGGAGAGGATGTGTTAATGCCAAGAGCAAAAGACTTTGCCCCCATTGAAACCCAATGATATTGAAAGTGCATCAACCTATTTTGAAAAGAAACATGTAATATTTTAGAATTTGACTTTTTTGCTACAAATTTGTAGTGTTTTTGACATAAACATACATTTTTTCGTTTTATATAAATTAAAAAAAACTCTTTTTAAGTAAGTTCTATCTTTAGTCTGGTTTTCCATCAAGTATGTTTTTACATATTTTAGGATGCCATTTATATCTTGGGATAAAGTGACTTTTGGGGAGCCCCAAAATGTCATCTTCCTCCTGGTCTTAATGATGCATTTATTTTTATATTAGGATGCCTAGAAGGATTCTTTCCTTTGGCTTCAACCTGGATCCCAGACACAGTAGTTCCAGAAGCTGGTGATATGGTAAGTAGGTATCCCAGGCAGGGAGGGGGAAATTCTTTAGGTGTTGGGAAAGTTTCCCCGAAACAATGTCACAAGCATCTGGATGGGAATCTAAGATGTAAGAGCAGGTTAGAGTCAGTACAGTAGAATCTTACAAAGAAAAAAAAAAAAAAAAACCATCCAGGACTTGAGGAGAACCAATTCCAGATTGACATAACTTTTTAAAAGTGCTTATCATCAGGACCCATTCTAGATGTATGTGTACAAAATACATTCTCATGACATGGAAGAGGGTATTAAATTCACCTTAAAGGTAGGAAAACTGGGATTCAGGCCAGGTAAGTGACTTCCCAAAGTTTATACCCATGAGTTGCAGAGTGAGTGCCTCAACCCTGATCGACCTCCTCCCAGCTATGCCCAAAAGCAAGATTTCATTTTTATAATGATTGGAAATACAACTCAGGAGACAAGTATCCAGTTCTTTCATAGTCCTACCCTTTGCTGGCCTGTGATGAAACACTGAAACCCTTGTTAAACTGGAATTCTCTGGGTTTATCTGCAAGTCGGTGTAAAAGCATCATCCACTCTGAAGGTATTTGTAAATTTCTAAAATTCCTTCTGTTCTCCCAGAATCATTGAGGTCTCCACTATGGCATTAACATCAGTGGCTAAACTCTACATTATCAGAGCTGACATAGAAATTGGTACAAAATTTCTAGTTGCACAGCATTCTTTAGGCAAGTTCCAGTCTGGCTGAGAGCCAGCGATAATAATGATACATCGGTTCTGATTCAGAAATGATTAAAAAGACAAATAATATCTCTACTAACTATTAATGACTCTGAATTGTACTGGTAGAGTGTTGATCTCTTTCCATTTCAGAATCTTGGATAAGCATCTAAACCCTTATAATGCATCAGAGCAAATGTAACATAACCTTTAACTGAAGTCTGTAGGAATTCAACAGGTTCCTATCAAGCAGAAACATGAGGCATAATATTGAAATATTATTTTTAACTTCTATATTCTTTGAGTTGTGTATCTTTGAGCATTTAATCTCGCCAAGCCTCAGCCTTTCCATCTGCTAAATGGAGATACCTAGGGTGGTTTGCTTGTCACGCAGGGCTAATGTGAGCAACAAATCATCCCTTTGGCTTGCTGGTAAGGTGTTTGCTGAATTACCTTGAAAACCTTATATTAGGAATTGGCTGCTTAATGAGAAAAATTTTAATCATGTCCCCTCTCCACCTATCTATGCTCAGCAGTCTTTGGGAGTCGCCCATTGCCCAGTGCAACCACTAAGCTTGGTCCTTGAGGCCTTTTATGACCTGGCCTTAACCTCCTACCTCTCTAGCACGGCCTTCCTTCTCACCACAGTCTAAGATACACCTGAAACATGGGGCACCCTGGGTGGCGCAGTTGGTTGAAAGTCTGACTCATGGTTTCCGCTCAGGTCGTGCCTGATCTCAGGGCTGTGAGATTGAGCCCCACGTCAGGCTCCATGCTCAGCAGAGGGTCTGCTTGAGATTCTCCCTCTCCCTCTCCCCTGGCCCTTCTCCCACTCAGCGCAGTCTCATACTCTCTTTCTAAAATAAATAAATACAATATTTAAATATATATATATATATATATATATATATATATATATATATAATACTTGAAACATTATCAGCTTTCACTTTGCATCGCTCTGTTTTAGTCAGCTTCCCCTGTGAAGAATGCCCCTTGCCCTTGCATCTGCCTGCCTCGTAAAATCAAGATAATAATTTAAAGCCCAACTCTCAAATATCCCCCTAGAGAAACTTTCCCTGCCACTCTTTTGGCATCCCCTAACAACCATGATACTTTGTCCATACCATCAACCGAGACCAAACAGTTTCTGGCCATACTCAAGGCTACCCCCGAGACTGGCAGAACCATGACCCAGCCACTCGTGTCACCTGCTCTCTCCACAGATGCTTCTGTGAAAATTATAAAATCATTTTAGGAAATGTGGGAGACTCTGATGAGCACTCAGGACAGTTATTCCATGTTTAACAAAGCTAATCTACCAGCCATCCTAATAAAATTGTGGAAATGCAATTGAGTGGACCCTATGACTCACTCATGGCTGGCTCTGTCTCCTCAGATAAGGCATGGAGAGCTAGGTGGAGAGCTTATTCAAACAATAAATGAGAGCAAAAATGAACTGAAGGGGTTGTAATTCCATCAAGGGTCTCTGACAGTGATAGAAACCCCCAGAGGATGCTTCTCTGGTCACAGAAATGACCGCCTCAGTGAAACCATTAGTCCCTGCAATGTTTGGCTTTGATTCTGACAGTGACAAGACTCACCAGATAAAGCCATGGGCTGCAGTAACAGATGGCGTTTGGGCAGTGAGGCCGTCCACAAATGAAAGATTCACTTGATGTCAATGAAAGCAGATGAATCTGTTTAGTGGCGCCTTGAATCTACAACCTCGAAATAGAATCATGTCTCCTCCCATTGGAGCACATTCCTCTATGCACAAAGTGAAACACTTGAGAATGCATGTAAGTCATAGCAAGAGAGATTTCGTTATTCCACCAACTAACCATAAATTCACATCAGGCCAAGAGGGCCTGCAGGCATTGAGAAACTGGGAGCAAGAGGGTGACTCTGACTTAGAATAAGAAGGGAGTCTTTTGCACAACATCGCACAACAATTACCTCGATAGAGCCTCTCAAAATCTAAATGTAGGCAAGTAAGCAGCATTTTGACCTCATTTCACACATAAGAAAAATGAGGCTCAGAGACGTTGAATGGATTCCCCAAAGTCATGCAAAGGAGAGACTTGGGGCTAGAAACAGTCCCCAGTGCAGTGCTTTCCCCACTCCCCCAAACAGCCTCTCTGACCAGGGGGTTTCATGCACCATCAAATAGAGAAAGAGAAAATCAGAAACAGTGGGCTTCTATAAAAGGAAATGGAAAGTTCTACATTCCAAAGGAAACTGGTGGTTTCTGAAGCTATCGGGCAGTAATAATACATATTCATAGTTATTAATAATAAAACTGGACTAAGTTTTCCAATCTACACTTTTGGTCTTCACTCCCATGAAATGTGCTTCCCTCGGGGGAGAATATAATATGTTCGGAGGTGCATGGGGAGTTGGCTTCAGACAGACTTGGGTTCGAATACCACATCTCTAGTTACCAGCTTGTGTGACCTTGAATCTGAATTTTCTCATCATGAAAATAGGGACAATAAGTCATCACAGAAATAGGATGGGTAAACAAAGTAGCATGTGAAAAGTGTTTAACAGTGTACCTGGCATAGACGGTATTCAAAAAATGTCAGATCCTGGGGCGCCTGGGGGCTCAGTCAGTGGAGCATGTGACTCTTGATCTCCAGTTGGTGAGTTTGAGCCCCATACTGGGTGTACTTAAAAACAAAATCTTAATAATAAAAAAAAAAGTGTGTTCTACAGAAACAAACTTTAACAACGTCCCATCTGCTAAGGATGAACAAGGCAACCACAGGCTCTTTGAAAGAGTGCCTTCCTTCGAAGGGTCCCCCCTAGGGAACTGATCTTCGCTCAACCTCTCACACTGGGAAGAAGGTCCATGTTCATAATTTGGGAATCAAATCATTGTCTTCAGGTTTCTGCCATTGGGCCAGGAATTAAATAAGCCTTTTCGTCCACCAGCAAAAGATGAAGTTCTCTTTTTCTTTATTAATGGAGTTGCTGACTCATTAGTTCAAATGAAACATGTTCCAAGCATTTGAAATAAACCCTCCTCCTAAAAAGCACTAGATACCAGTTAACATTTTTTGAGCACCTGCTTAGTGCCAGTCTCTCGGGAAAGCACTTCTACCCACATTAGCACATTTGAATCTTGCAAACAGCTCTACAAATAGGTTCTAGAAAGATAATATTCTTTCTATTTCAAAAGTTAGGAAACTGAATGTCAGAGTTGCCCAAGTTTCATAGCTCCTACAGCAGCTGAGGTGGGATTCTGGGTCTAATGTTGTTCCCTTTTCCTTTAGGACCAGGGCTCACAGCCATATGGCTGCCCAGTCACCGCCATGTCAACACCCAAGAAAAAGTACCCAAGAGCAAGCAGGGACGGGTGAGAGGTTGCCCCCACCGTTGACTCATGACCAGGGGAAACTGTAGCAGCCCTTTGCCCGCTCTGACTCTTCACTGTGAAATGGGACAGCACCGTGCTTGGTTTAGATTTAAGTCAGTATCAAGTTACCAAGTAGCCTGATTCATTTCAGAATTTTATGTAGTATGTTTCCCAGAAAGCCATTTGGAAAAGCAGACTTTAGGGTTTTTTTATTATTACTATTTCACTAAGAGAAATATCTCCTTTTTGTCCTCACCCACTGTTTATGGAATGAACGCTATGGCCAGGTACTCTGCTAGTTTCTGGGATTAGAGCAACCACCTGGACAGACTCCATGCCTGTCCCCCTAGAGCTGATCATTGCTGGGAAAGAATGGACAAACACTAATCTGTAGGAGAGGTTATATAATCAAAACTCTGCTGACTGCGACAGAGAAGCCTAGAATGCAATGAGAGAGTATCAGGGGACACACTAGAGTATGTTTGGGAGTCAAGCAGGGCTTCCTTCCCTGAGAAAATGATGTTTAAGGAGAAAGCAGAAGGATGAGTACAAGTGAGCCAATTGAATGGAGGGGAATGATACTCCCAGTGAAGGAAACCAGAGCTTGCAATGTCACAGGAGTAAGAGGGAGCATGCCTTATTTGAGGAACTGAAAGAAGACCAGGGTGGCCAAAGAATAGAGACCTAAGGGGAAAGGAAAGAATATGAGACCTGGGCCAGTGGGAGCACAGCTCTGTTTCCAGAAGCACTGGCTGGTGGTGGCTTTAGTCACCATGAAGCCCGTGTTCTGCCCAATGCACATGCCAGCTGATGTATCTCCCCCTATTTACAGAAGAGAGACCAGAACAAATGAAGAGATCAACGGACTGACTGTTCCTTCTCCTTCTCCTCCTTTTTCACCTTCTTTTCCTTCTTGATCACCATTCTACTTTCTAAGTACCGTAGAAGAAGTCAAGATAAAAAATCTCCTGTGAAATTCTAGGTGTTCAAAGGGTACAAACTTCTGGATGAAAGATGAATAAGATGTGGGGTCTAATGCACAGCGAGGTGACTGTAGTTAAATACACCATTCTGCATACATGAAAGTTGCAAAAGGAGTAGATCTTAAAAGTTCTCACCACACACACGCACGTACACTTGCACACGTAGCCATGTGAAATGATAGAGGTGTTCAGTAACCCTACTGCAGTAATCGCTTCTCAATATATATGCGTATCAAATCATCACGTTGTATGCCTTGAACTGACACGGTGTTATATGTCAATTATACCTCAGTAAAGCTGGGGACGATCTGACTCAAATACAGTTTTAAAAAGAAAAAGAAAGAAACTACACGTACTGCTCAGTCTCATGTACTTGTATCCAGTGGCACGTGGTAAAATCTGAAGGAAACTGGTACGCTTCAGAAGTTTTTTCTTCCAAAAATCAGGAGTGTCTCAAAATTTCAGAAAAATAGTAGGATTAAATGGGGGTAATGTACACAAATCTACCGAATACAGCAATAGCTATGTCCCGAACGCCATCTCACCTGTGCAGGTGAGATAGGAAACGGGAAAAACGTATAGGTTAAGCTGGGCTAACTTCTGTAACAAACAACCCCTGTGCGTCATGGCTCCAACGTGATAGAAATTGATTTGATTTCTTGCTCATCTAATGTCTAAAATGAGTGCTCTTGATTGGTGGACAGCTCTCCTCCACACAGCGGTACAGAGGTCGTCCTTCCCTCTCACGCCTCCACCATGTTCTTCTGCAACAGACAGGCAGAAAGGACAAAATGTGGAGGTGTGTGTATAAATCAGGCCTGGGAATATCATTTCTCTTGTTAGGCCCCCATCTCATGATCACACCTGACTTCAGGCAATAGACTTCAGTGGATACACAGGAAGGAGAGGGACCCGGTGTCAGTGACCAGCCAGCAGTCTGGCCACCACACCAAGATGAGAAGGGGCTTAAAAATCAATGTGTCTACAAATAAGCATTGCATATGTCCTTTCTGCAACCTCTCCTTGCAGTCTAGGTATGGGTGCAGCAATGATGATGAGTAAGACCGTTATCTTCCTCCCGATCCGGAAGTTCCTGAGAACTTATTAGCAGCCTGAGTCCTCCCACTCCTTTATCTCCACAACCACCCAGCCATCAGATTTTCTGCTTTGCTTTCTTAAAATGTGTGAAAATCCTTTCTATTACTATGATGACTGCCACTGCCCTTTATCTTCTGCCCCTGGATCTTGGCAAGAAGTTCCTTACTTCCCCTTTAACCAGACTGGCTCCCACCCCACCCACCTCAGCCTCTGATTTCAGTCTACCTTCCTCGCCACAAAAGGGCGGGCCTTTAAATGCAAATCCCAAATGCAATCACCACTGGCTCGCTTGGATTCAGAATAAAGTCCAAACCCCTTAATTTGGCAGTTTACAGGACCTGGCCCTGCCTCCCTCATTCCCTCATCCTTCTCTAAGCTATATCTTGTACCTAGCCATCCAGCAACACCAAACTAGTTGTGGTTTCCTGCACATTGAGCCACCAAGCTGTTTCTCTCCTCTAGGTCCTCATGAATCCTGTTGACCTGCTGGCACGCCCCATCTTTAAATTCTATCTCAAGCATCCCTGACCCCTGGAAGCTTCATGTGACCCTCACACAGCTCCTCTGTGCTCTCAAAATATCCTGTAAACATCTTTCTCCCTGAACAATCACTGTGGGGTTTCGTTTTTATTTCACCCATCCACCCCACTATCCCTGAAACTCTCAGAAGGTACACAACTTTGAGAGCATTGAATGTCATTCTAAGGACTTGGAGGTTAATCCTGTCCTGTAAGTGAAATTGCTGAGAACTCTTGATAAAGGCAGAGACACAATGTGGTTGATATTTTAAGAAGAAAAATCCAAGGGGAGACTATAAACTAGTTATGGGAAGGACTGACTGGATGCAAGACAACCAGCATGGAAGGAGGAAGACAGCAGAGTGGAATTTGCTGTACAACCGGGGTCTTGGGATTTGGGTCCCAGGTTTGCCAGATGTTATCAGTGTACCCTTGAGCATACCACCTCTTGGAGTCTTGTCATATTTATGAAAAAAACAAATAACAAATCATTCTGGACCATCTTACCAGGTCGATGTGAGGACATTGCAAAATAATGAATGCCAAAGTGCTTTATAGATTCCAATGAAATTAGTAAAGCTAGTAGTTAAAATCCAAATGACTCCAAAATGAAACAGTCTCACCCAGTGCTCAATGTCAGCATCCCTCCTTGAAGTCGGATGGATCCCAGAACTCTCCAGTATTCCCATGTGTAATGTGAGGCTAAGATTATCTCTGCTTGTCTGTCACCTGAAAGCTGACTTCCAGTATCTGAAGGGTTGTCATGCACGAGAAGAATGGGCTTAACTCCATGGAGCTGTGTGGCAGTTACCAGGAAACAAATACTGGCTCAACACAAGGAAAAACTTTCAAACTGTCAGAGCTGTCCAAAGGCTGCCTGGGGCTGGGAGTGGAGGTGGACTGTGAACTCCATAAGACTGCAGATGATGAGGCCAGAACTAGGAGACCACGCATGACTCCATGCATCAGACAGGTTAGGACTAGACAGCTTCGAAGTTTCCCTCCGATTCTAAAATAGGATTGTCTATTGCCCCCAGATGCAGCTCTCTCCCTGCATATTGCTCAGGTTGTAATTGTCAATTTATGACATGAAATGGTTAGTTTTGAGGTCTTTCTGTTCCACTAGACCAGGACCACCCTAATCAATTGAAAGGCAAGGACTGGGTCCCTTCAACTTAGGATCCTCAGTACCTGCAACAGCTCCCAGAGCACAGGTAGCCCTCAGTAACTGGTGGTGGAATGAATGGATAGATGAATGAATTATTCTGGGTTTCTCAGGATGACACTGAAACCCCACAGGGGAAACACAATGATGACTCAAGCTTGGGCTGGGATGAGTCCTTTCACAGCAAAGCTTGTGTATGAAGACCTTGGTCTGGGTCAGTACTTTCCAGCAAGGAGTCTTTCAACTCCTAGGGGTCCAATTTTCAATATTAAAAAAAATTACTAAAAGTCAGGCATTTATTCATTTAAAGAGTGCCCAGGTTTCAAAAACATCCAACTTCTCTGCATTTAGTGTGATTTTATCAACTTGGCATGGTCACTCTTTATCTCATATAGCAAACCATCACCTTGGAACTTTACACATAACCTCATTTCATCCTATGTGAAGCATGCATGTGAGTCATGTGGCCTCTAGCCTACAGACAAGAAGACTGGGGCTCAGAGATGTTTCATAAGCTGCTCAGTAATGAAAGTTTATGGTGTTAGAGGCAGAATTTCAGTCGAGTTCTACTTAACCTGTTAGCACATTCTCTCCCCATGTAGCACTGGGCTTCTTTTCAGAGGAGGGCCCTCTGATGTGTGTTTTTATCACAGAGATGATTGAGATGGGGGTCCATCCTGGCCATTAGCCGTTCCCTTCCCTTACTGGGCACAATGCACACAAGGTCATATGATCACTCAAACAACCCTGGATTTAATGAGAAGCCAAATACACTACCCACTAAAGTATACATAACCTCATGGGCTTCCCAGCCTCAGAAAGCTCCCAGGCGCTCTTCTAAGAGACTCTCCCTCTTACTCTCGGATGAGATTACATAGAAGAACATCGGGAAGTCTCCCAGACCCTTTATTTTCAACCTTATATTTTTCTTGTGTTGACAACTTAATACATGTCCACACTTCCTTTTATGGGGAAAGATAAGACTCTGATGGTAATCAGAGCACCAGGGTAGGAAATGCCACATTCCTCCATGTAAATATTTGACTAAGCTTTCTCCAGGCCATGCATCATTGTGTTGAGACCCCAGAAAAGCTTCAGGTCCACAGATCTGCAGGTGAGATACCTTGGCAATGAATTATGAGAGGGCGTGTTTAAAAACCAAGGCCAGAGCAGTGTATTCTAGGGGGACCCTGCTCTTCGTGGCCAAAAGCTGTTCTGGGGAAGCCAGGAATAGAGCCTGGTCTCAATGGGGATGGAGTTCTCCCCTACAGTCAACTAATACCTGAGGAAGAGGACCTGTTTGGATGGCTTTAAAAAAAAGAAATGACTCCAACCAGGTAGCTAATGTTTATGTCTTTTTATAAAGTGGAAAAGTCAGGAACATCTGAAGGTCAGTAAGGAATTACTTATTGATCTGTCCATGCAGAGGGCAAATAACCATAAAAGTATTGGTAACGAAAATCATGGAAGGAGCCGAGATGCCCTTCAACAGATGACTGGATTAAGAAGCTGTGGTCCATATATACAATGGAATATTACTCAGCTATCAGAAAGAACGAATTCTCAACATTTGCTGCAACATGGACGGCACTGGAGGAGATAATGCTAAGTGAAATAAGTCAAGCAGAGAAAGACAATTATCATATGATTTCTCTCATCTATGGAACATAAGAACTAGGATGATCGGTAGGGGAAGAAAGGGATAAAGAAAAGGGGGGTAATCAGAAGGGGGAATGAAACATGAGAGACTATGGACTATGAGAAACAAACTGAAGACTTCAGAGGGGAGGGGGTGGGGGAATGGGATAGACTGGTGATGGGTAGTAAGGAGGGCACGTATTGCATGGTGCACTGGGTGTTATACGCAACTAATGAAGCATCAAACTTTACATCAGAATCTGGGGATGTACTGTATGGTGATTAACATAATATAATAAAATAAAATAAAATAAAAAAGTATTGGTAACGATAGCTAACATTGATTGATTGCTGACAATGCGCCAGTAACCACTCTAGATTTTTTTCATGTAATCACCTCATTTAACCCTCACAACATTCTCGTAAGGCCTCTCAAGGTATGTATCACCCGATTTTACAACTGCAGAAACTGAGCCAGGGAAAGATCAAGCAACATGGCCAGGGTTGCACAGTAAGCAAGCGAGTGAAGGACCAGAAAACTAGGCAGCCCCTGGAAACGATATTATAAATGAATACTTGATGGCTAAAAAATGTAAATGCAGGTTTCAAACTGATGTGAACCCTTTTATTCGTCTTATTAAAAGAAATGGAGAACCACCTCGCACACATTGTGAGTGGCTACTATTGAACGCACACACATACACGTGCAAACTAAAACAGAGAAGGTAAAGAGTGATGGTGAGGATATAGAGAAATTGGAACTGTTGGTGAGAATGTAAAATAGTGTAGCTGTCATGGAAAACAGGACAAGGGTTCCTCAGATATATAAAAATAGAATTACATGATCTAACAATTCCACTTCTGAGTATCTACCCAAAAGAATTGAAAGCAGTATATCAAAGAGATACTGTGCACGCCTATGTTTACAGCAGCATTATTCACAATAGCGAAAAGGTAGGAGCAGCCCAGGTGTCCATCAATTGGTAAATGTGTTGTATACACACAAAGGAATATTATTTGGCTTTAAAAAGGAAGGGAATTTTGGTACATGCTACAGCATGACTGAATCCAAGGATATTATGCTTAGTGAGATAAGCCAGTCACAGAGATGAATACTATACGATTCCACTTATATGAGGTACCTGGAGTCATCCAATTCACAGAGATGGAGCAGACAGGGGTTGCCAGGGGCTGAAGGAAGGGGAATAGGGAATTATTGCTGAATGACATCAGAATTTCCATTCTGCAAGATGAAGAGTTCCAGATAATAATTGCGCAACAGTGTGAATATACTTAACACTACTGAGTTGTACAGTTAAAAATGGTTAAGATGGGGAAAGAGAAGAAAAGAAAGGAAAGGAAAGGAAAGAGAAAAGAAAAGGAGAAAGAAAAGAAACAGTTACAGTATTTGTGGGAAAATTTCAAAAGGATATATAACCAGTGAGTTGATAGTGATTTGCATTAGGTCATAGTTTTATAGGTAAATATATCTACTTTGTGCTTATTTAAATTTCCTCATCTTTCCATAAGGACTTTGTATTGTACTTGTAATAAGATTTTTAAAAATTATCTTCAAAACAAGAGAAAAGCAGCAAGGAGGAGTAAAATCCAGAATGCAGGGAAAGAAGTCTGTCCTATACACAGAGGGATAGTATGCCCATGGCTCCTGCAGGGAAGCAGGTGCCAATGAAGGAGGCTCTGCCCACCGCTCCAACTAGGTCCTTATGCTCAGACACTCAGCCTTTGTGAGTTGAAGGTCAGTAAGGAATTACTTATTGTGAGCATAAGGGGCTTAACAAGGAGCCTGAATGACCAGAAGCAGGGAATCGTCCATTAAAGAACATGGGTGGCAGGAGTAGAGAGTGAGAATTGTAATTCTGAGTGGAAGCCTGGGTGAACGTCTGCAAGGAAGATCTTGAAATGCACCTATCTGAGCTGCAATTCTGGAAGTGGGACAAGCAGGGGGGAGGAGATCTGTGGGTAGGAGCAAGTCTCATCTCTCTCTCACTGTCAATTCAGATACAGAATTTGAACCTCCGAGCTTAAAGGGACCTTAGAAACCATTTAGCTCAAATGTCTCATTCTACAGAATCATCAAGGCCCATTCAGGTGATGGGACTTGGTTAGCATGCAGCCAGGTTTGTGGCCGAAACTGGATTCCCATCGGCTCCCTGAACATGCCTGCTTTGTCAGTCCCTCCATTTCCCCACGCCTGCATGCACTGTTCATTCTTCTGTTCTTCACTCACGTTTGTTCAACTTCAAGGCTATACCAAGCTGGGAAGGAGGCACTTTTTCCCCCATCTTTTTGTTTCCTGCAGGGCTTCATGCAGAGGATATTTTCAGGGTTTGCACAATATAATAGAATGATCAGATGCAAGTTTATGCTTTGTCACATTGTCACTTCTCTTCCTTGTCACCGTGTTTGTATTACTGCTCATCCTTTACTCCACTCTGCTACAGGCACCCCATAAATAACCCAACCACCTCCCTGAGGACAATTTCAGAGATGACTGCTAGGTCACAGTCTTCCACGTGAGGCCTGTCTCTTAATTAGGTCTTTATAGTCAAGGATTTCTTGTGTTTGTGTGAATTATTGTGCAGAGGGCATACAGACAGTCTGGCTGCCTTAAGGTAGTCACTGCAAGATCTGTTAGATGTACAGCTCAAGGGGCGCCTGGGTGGCACAGCAGTTAAGCATCTGCCTTCGGCTCAGGGCGTGATCCTGGCGTTATGGGATCGAGCCCCACATCAGGCTCCTCCGCTATGAGCCTGCTTCTTCCTCTCCCACTCCCCCTGCTTGTGTTCCCTCTCTTGCTGGCTGTCTCTATCTCTGTCGAATAAATAAATAAAATCTTTAAAAAAAAAAAAAAGAAGTACAGCTCAAAGCCAGACAGAGCTCTGTACAAATCCTACACCCAACACTTTCAGAGTGTTACCTAAACTCTTTCGGAGAGTTTAGGTAATTATTTAACCTCTCTATACCTGAGTTTCCTCTCCTATGAGGGTTCTAATACTTACCATGGACAGCTCTTAGTAGTAGGGGTTGAATAAATGTTAACTTTCTCCTTCAACTGTATACCATTCTTAAACTTTCGCATCAGCTTTGCTTTTTCTCAAGGCCAACTCCTAAGGTCAAAGAACAAAGATAAATGAGAGGCAGGGCATTCTTAGGCAAAAAGAAGGAAGTAGTTAACCATGTTGAGCTAGTTTAGAGCAGAGGTTGGTAAACTGTAGCCCCTGGGCCAAATCTGTCAGCCCTCTGATTTTGTAAAAAAAAAAAAAAAAAAAAGCTTTATTGGAATAGAGCCATATTCACTTATTTGTATATTGTCTGTGGCTGCTTTCTGTACAATGGCAAAGTGGGGGAGTTAGGACAAAGACTTCGTATGCCCCACAAAGCCAAAAATATTTACAATCCATGTTTTTACAGAAAAACTTTAGGTATATGTGGTATTTTATCAGGAGATGATTGACACATAATTTTCCTCTCCAGATCTTCAAGGTGTAGTGGTATACATCGGCAAGCCTGCTGAAAGAAGGAGGACCTTATGTTCTAAAGCAATCCGAAGATTACCCTTTACCAAATTCTTTCCACCCTTTTTTGGACGAAACACTGATGTCAAGTTCTACAAAACCAGAATGCGGTTGTCAAGTGGCAGGCGGTGGGGAGACTTAATTGGTTTTCCACTGGTAGATAATGTTAGATCCTAAACAAAGAAGAAAGACTAATGACTCTAAGAGGCCAATAACTAAAAGTCACAGGATATCTGCGCGGTTAACCCTGTGATACAAAAATGACTCATCAGAGTCTATGGCTTTCCTACTATTGATTTCATGGTTTCAATCCCCTTTGGTTCGTCCTACAAGCACTGCTAAGAACCTCCTGATGAATGTCAGAGTAGCTGCAGAGACTCTGGATTTGCTCTCAGTTGTGTATGTGCGTGTGTGTGTGTGTGTGATTGTGCGTGCACACGCGTGTGCGCATGAGCGTGTGTTTTAGAGCTTTTGGCTTCTCTTGGCAGTTGAAGAAACTCTGAAAGTTTCTGCTTTACTCCACAGTCTCTGGGTTCCACCTCTGAGCTATGATTTGATCAATAACAGGAACAAGGTACTAGAAGACTGTCAAGGACAGAGTACTTTACTCAGCCTGGGTGTTTCAAGTTTGGAAACAAAGACAAGCTTTCTGAGTATTTCAAGCAAAAAGGGACTTAATACAAGGAATTAAAGGTTTAAGCAATTATGGGATGAGTTATAGACGTGTGAACAGGGAAATCTGCAAGGGCTGAAATCCAGGAAGCTGCTACCCCTAGAATCTAGCAAGTAGCACTGAAGTGGAAAATTCTCAAGAGTACGAGTGAAAGGAAGCCACCGGCAGCATGTCACATCTACTGACACCTGCTCCCTCACACCTGCTGCTGAGAATAAGGACCTCTCCTTCTCCTTGGCCTTCAAAATACCATACAAGCACCTCTCCTTCGCAGGATCCAACCCTGAACCCTGTTGGCAAAAGTCTAGGGCGTGTGGTCCCAGGCTGGCTTCTCCCATGCAGGGAGAATGTAGAAGGAAGGAGGGGATAATGTCTATTTGATATGAAATGACTTAGCTTTGGGGGAGCGTCGGGAAGACTTCCTAGAGAATGTGACGCCGAAGACTGGGTTTTGAAAGATCAAAGTTGGCCGAGTCCTGCCTTGGTCACTGACTCATCAAGGGAGTTTCTCTTTCTAGATTGCAAGCGCCAGAGTTAGGGAAGTATCACCTTCCCAAGAAGTGCTCCTCTTACGCAACCAAATGAAGAGGTAGCTATAAATAGCCTGACTTTCTCACTAGTCTGTGTTCAAACGGGTAACTGCAAGAAAGAGAGTTTCCTTCCTGAAGAAAGAGAGTTATAAACACCGAATCAAACAGCAATACCTCTCCTCATTGGAAATACAAGGGGGGAAAGTTTTCTCTCAACATATTTCATAGGCAGTTTGGAATTGTTGTGCCAAGGGAAGAAAGATCTGCCAGCTACAGTGGTTGTTAGGGTAACGTACAGAGTGAAAGCCTAGCATCTCCGCGTTGATTTGACCCTCCCTGTCCTTTGTAGCTCTTCCTCTCCTTTTCAGAGATACATCTGGAACTCTCCAGATAACCAGCCCACTGACAGCTCATATTTTTTTCTTTTCCTCAAAGTTTAGATTGACACATACCTTCCAGTGCTGGGAGGGTAAAGGTGCAGCATCAATTAAGCACCTGCTGTTTCTTTTAATATATTAGATGCTTTGTGCAACCTATTGAATCCTGTAAGGGACCTTTGAGATAAGCCTGTTACCCCCATTTTCCAAATAAGGAAGCAGAGGTCAAGAAAGGTAAAGTAAGGTTTCTAAGTTCACATACCCACTGCTGTCCTCCAGAGGAACAGGCCAGACGCCCACAGCCCAACTAAAAGTGAATCCTGAGTTCCATGATGTTCTTGGGTCACACAGAGGTCATAACAACCTCATGCTTCTGCAAAACCATGCAGAAGCTTCAGCCCATCCCTGATGACTTCCCTTACTTCCCCCTTTTTCCCAGGAAACAGGGGACAGTCAGAGTTCACAATTGCCAGTGACAACAGCCACAGTGGGATTCCACTCCCACCATAGCCTTCCTCTGTGTCATTTTCCCAAACACACACACACACACACAAAAGATGACTCTTTAGAACCTAGAATGCATGTAGATTTTCAAAATTTCAGGTCAAATTCATCTTAGGGATTTCTTATTTGCTGTTATCTTCTTTCCCTTTTACCATTGCTTTAGCAATCAAGTAAAAAGAAAATCTGTAACACATTACAAAGATAAAATATATAGGTCCTTTGTTAGACAATGTGTTCAACACTATTTTTCTTCTCCATACTTCATCTCACGGACTTCCCTGGCTTTGTCAATAACTGTTTGATGTTTTGGGATCCAGATTATTTTTATGACACTATTATTTTATGGAGTATAAAAGCTGTTTCCTTAATGAACGTCAGGCTTTCATTCAGTTTTAAATCCACAGTGGACGGGGCGCCTGGGTGGCACAGCACTTAAGCGTCTGCCTTCGGCTCAGGGCGTGATCCTGGCGTTATGGGATCGAGCCCCACATCAGGCTCTTCCTCTGTGAGTCTGCTTCTTCCTCCCACTCCCCCTGCTTGTGTTCCCTCTCTCGCTGGCTGTCTCTATCTCTGTTGAATAAAGAAATTAAAAAAAAAATTTTTAAATCCACAGTGGTGACATTGGCTTACATCTTAATTGCTATCACCGCTCATTGCTTGTTCTTATAAGGTGACCATTTAGTTCTGAGCTCTTAATTGTTTTATGACTCAGTTTGCATAAATGTCTTAAAGAAGCTTTTCAAGGAGGGTTTGAAGATAATACATTTTTTTATCTCCTTTGCATATGCACTGATACAGTTCTATTCCCTGCATATGTGAGTACAAACCAGAACTCAGAGGTAACATTGCTGGGTCAGATGATTTTCTTCTCCAAAGTCTATAGATGCTACTAAATTATCTTCTGGTTTTTAATGTGCTGGGAAGAAGACAATGAAGATTAGGTTAATTTTCATCATCAGATACAATCCATTGTTTTATGGCTGGAAATGCTATTTATGGAATTTGTGCAATAAATACAAATATTTCTTTGTATTTTTCTTAGTAGGCTGATACTTTCAGCTGGCACTTTCACCAGGCTACATAGATGTGAGGCTTTGATCCTTGAGTTTTCCTAAATTGGGGTCAGTTCTTTCTGTCTCCCATGAGCCTCCTTTCCCTTTAGCCCAGTTTAGCTCCACATTTTCTGCCCAGTGTTTCAGAAACCTCCTTTATTGTCACTATCCTCCTATACCTCCCGGTCTCCCTTCTTTAAATTTTCGAAGAGTCTCTCAAATTCGTCATCCACACCAGTGACAGAGCTTCATGCAGGACCAATACTGCTCTTCCTGACTCTAATGGGGATTGAATTCCACCCAGTGAGACATCTTCTCCTTGCTTCGTCCCATCACTGTTCCCCACCCAGTTCTTCCTCCTTTTCCCCTTCTGGATCCTGCCTTCAGAGGTTCTCCTTCTATATCAGAGAGACCTTCACTGACATTTGTGGAAGTGCCATATAGTTTTCTGAGGGGATCATCTCGACTTTGAGGTACAGTTTTCTAGGGTTTCTCTGCCTTACTGATGTTATTTTTTCCTTTTCTTTGCAACATTTTTTATGGGCCCCTTGTTGTTGATGATGAGATTGTTCATTTTACTTATTCTTAGAGAGGACAAGATCAGCTTGTTGTAATTTTTAAAGGGGGAGAGAGAGAGATTTTCTCTGTGCTCTGCCCTGGTGGTCAAATTCCCTTCTCCAATCCACAATTTATATTCACAGATCCCAGTCTGCTCTCACTTAAATAGCCAACTGTCACCTGGGGCACCATGCAGTGAATATGGTTCCCCTTCCCCAGACCTCAGCCCAGCTTCTGGTTCTCAGAGACAGCGCACGATGGGAATAGCCCAGCCCCAGACAGGCAGAGCCAGCTCACATCTTCATGCCTCGGCAACCTTTTTCAGAGCTTTGCCACTGTTGCTTGCCTCCCTGAGGTCACTTCAGTTCAGCAATTTGCTGTGATTCCCAAAATCTGCCTGGATTGGGGGAAGTGGGAGAAGAGGAAGCTGAGAAAGGAGAAATAATGCTATTCAAGAGAACAACTCCTGAGGATGGGAAAGAAGTGACTGTTCCATTTCCAGTTGATACCAGGCTAGGGGCTGAGTCTGAGCATAAAGAGTGGGCGGGAGTAAGGAAACGCCCTACCCATTTAAGGGAATTTCTTCATGAATGAGAGCGAGAGTAGGTCACGTGCTGGAGCCAAGGTAGGAGATCCTCAATCCAGATCCATCCATCCCATAATCACGGTGAATCGTTCCAGATTCTGTCATTAGTTTGTACTGCCAGTCTTAGCGTTCTGTCTCTCCTATAGTTTTAACGATAAGAGCTGAAAGGCTCAGCTTTGGGAATCACCAGCCAGCCACCATTTTGAACCAGAAGTCAGTGGGCAGCTTACCTTGAACTCTTCCAATTTCCCAGCAGTTGTTACCTCAAAAGGCCAAAAAGAAAATACTCAGTGACTAAAGCTCACAGTACCCTGTTTCTGTCCTCCACACAGTCTCTGGTGTAAAACTTGCCACAGAGCAAGAGAAAAAAAGGCAACAAAATATTATCTTTAAGATTATTTTAGTAAATTCTTTTCACGGAATCTTGCAGAGTTCAAGTTTAGTTTTCACTCAACGCCTCAGACTCTGTAGGTTGTCCCAGCAGCGGGCTCTCCATTACTCTGTTGAATGCCCCAGGCTGGTCTGTGAAGCCCCATTTCTAACAGCCCTTGTATAACCCACAGACAGCAGGCTCTGTCTTTCTCACTTGGAGGCCCAGGTGGTTTGTTCTGGGCAGTCAGGGCCTGGGGAGGAAGATTACCTCACCCACCCTCTCACTTTCAACTGTAAACTTTAGATCCTCATGACTTTCCGTCCCTTCCACACTTCATCCCCTTTCCCAACTCTGAATCCTCCATCTATTGGAGGGGCTGAATCTTATGCTCAAGAAAATGTAAAATGCATCCCAAGAGAAGAACAAATTTAAAAGGAAACTAACAGGTTTAGGGTATATTCATAAGAAGACTACCATCATGCATATGTTCGAAGGCTCTGGACTGCCAAGGTTTAAATCCCAGATCTGCTGCTTGCGACCTGCACAAACTTGGGCAGGATGTCTAACCTCTTTGTGTTTTATTTCTTCATCTATAAAATGAGATAATAAGAGTACTTATCTCATTGAGTTGTCGTGAGGATTAAATGAGTTAATGCATTCAAAGTGTTTTAAGAGATAAATGCTCCATGCCTGTTAGCTATTAATATTGCCTCTTACACAGCAAGTGCTTTTGGGGCATGGTACTGCTAGGCATTCCATCGTACTACCTAGTTCTTCCCTTCTCCAGGGATCTTTGCTGAGGTTTCAACACACAAAAGGCATAACATGAGGCAAAGTCAGAGCCTTATTACTAGAAGGGCAAGCACACCATTATTGAAAGACAACAGGATTTCTCAGCCAAACACCATAATAAGTATGGCTCGGGCTCAGGCCTGAAGTGAAGCCATTTATGTCCCAGAATGGCTGGTTCTCCATGGCAGTCTCTGAGCCCACTCAACCATTCCTCCACCAAGACAGAGATACCCAACCTGCCTCTCCCATCTGGGACCAACTGAGAAACAGACCTGACGTGAGCAACCTCGTAGACAGAGGCCTGTTCTGCCTACATGAAGGCTGCAAGTGGAAAAGAGAGTCCATCCTGAATGGGCCACACTCTGATGAATAATGTCTGCCTCCTTTCCTCATATCCTCTCTTCTGTGGAGAGGGACAAACACGCGTCACCACAGCAACAAGTTTCCCATGGAAGCCTCACCATAGCTCTGCCAACGAGGCATGCTCATCCACACAGCCCACTTGAGGAAACTGAGAGTCAGTGAAATGAGAACCAGATTGTCACCAGTCAACATCCATCCTGCCTCCACCGTGCCCCACAAGAGCAGTGTTTGTGGGTAAAAGTGAGAACACACTAGGTCTCTGCAGTAGGTCACTAAGCCAGGTGCAGGAAACACATCCATCAAGAACCTGGGAATCTTATTTCAGCTCCAAGTAGGAGCCTTTGTGGGGTATCCATTAGGGCAGGTCCTTCAGATTCTCTTCATACAAGTGCACTTCTCTCTGACTTCCGACTCATGTGGTAAATAAAATTTGCTCACACACCTGCCAGCAAAATTTCCACAGGGTTTCTCAGATTTCACTGGGCCTCGGGTTTCCCATCTGTAAAATGGAAATAGTAGTATTGATTTTGGAGTGTTGAGAAGCTTACAACTTACCTATGGAGTATCTGGTGTATATTAGCTGTTCACTTGAGAGATGATATTCTTATATATAAATGTGGTCTTTCCAGTATTTTCTGATACTTCTGGTCTTTCCCTGACCTTCTTCTATTCTGGTGGTTAGGCATAGTGGCATCAGGTGATTCAGGGGAAAGAAATATCAAAAGAAGAAAAAGTTTTTTAATCTCCCAAAGTTTAGATATTGGCTCCAGACACAGAACATATAATAGGCCGGAAATAGGCTTTTTCCTGTCTCCTGAAATTAAGTAAAGATTTGGGGGGATGGGAGAATGGAGAGGAGAGGAGTCCTTGAAAAGGGGCCCCTGCCCATCCTGAGTATCAGGTGAGGAGGGGAGATTGGAACTGACAGTTCCCCAGAGAGTCAGGGTTCCCACGAGCAAGGGAACCTTCTTTTCCAGATAGGAGCTGAGAAAGTGGCAAGTCCCAGACACTCAGGAGGGTGTGGGAGCAGAGGAAATATTTACCATGTAGCCAGGAGCCTCCAAGAGCCAGTGGATCTGAAGGGCCTCATGAACAACAAAGGGCACTTGTGGGGGCTCGCAATAGGAGAGCAGGTAAGTACAGAGGGGCTCAGTTGATGGCACCAAGGGGAGGTAATGACCCAGAACAGATGCCTTCTCTTCCATCTCTCCAATCTCAACATCATGTGATGCCTCATTTGAAAAACAAAGAGAAACCACTTAGTGGCCTCACCTGGGTAAAGGGAAGAGATACTAAGCTTCAAGCTGAGATTAAGTTGCTACCATGAGAAAGGCAGCTTGCAATAGATACCAAGTTCTGGTAGAGAAGAGAAAGGAGGTTGTATGAGTTGTGTGCATGTTACAGATCAAGTTTTATACCCATTGCGCTATTGCTGTGATTGCTGTGCAATGTAGAGCTGGAGGCACATAATTTTAGTGCAAATGTTTATACTTGTAAGGTTTTTTTTTTAAAGATTTTATTTATTTATTTGACAGAGAGAGATAGCCAGCGAGAGAGGGAACACAAGCAGGGGGAGTGGGAGAGGAAGAAGCAGGCTCATAGCGGAGGAGCCTGATGTGGGGCTCGATCCCATAACGCCAGGATCACGCCCTGAGCCGAAGGCAGATGCTTAATGACTGCCCCACCCATGTGCTCCAGCATATTAATGCTTTTTAATCAGAATATCTATCTGTCGCTATACATACACACATACATATATAANTGGTACCTACCAAAATAAACACAAATTAGAAAATAACAAAAAGCTAACAATTCACCAGGAACTACTTCATAAGAAAAAAGAGCTACAATCTTATACAACAAATTTGGAAAGTAGCCACTAAGGAAAGGCATAGAAGATTCTGATCCACTGAAATGTGGTGACACGACTCACCCTCAATTTCTCAAAGATGTCTTCCAGTTCGGAGAAGAACAGCGGGAAGAGTGAGCATCCACAAACAGACAGCCATGGGAAAGGTCAGAAACAAATATTTGAGGTGAGAAGTCCCTACACAGCATCCATCCATCCATCCATCCATCCATCCATCCAACAAATAATTGAGTGCCTACTCTGTGCCAAGCATCTTTCTTGGTTTTGAATACAGCAGGGAACAAAGCAGACGAAAGTCCCTGCCCTACATTTTCGTGGTGGTTGAAGGAGGAAGCAAATGATAAAAAAATAAAAGACAGTAAAATATATAGTGTTTCTGATGATAAGAAGTGTTATGAAAAAAGAATATTAGAGAAAGGGGTAGAATGTGCCTTGTCACCTGCTGTATAAAATAGCACAATTAAGGAAGACCTCATTGAAATCCTGACATGTAAGCCAAGACTTGGATCTGAGAGCCAAGCTGTGTGGCTATCTGGGAGAGTGTTCTAGGCAAGAGAGCCACCCCTGGAACATCTTGAGGAAATGTGGACCTGGCACTGGAGGCTCAGCTAGGAAGCCAGTGTGGCTCAAGCCAAGCGACCTAAGGGATAGAGCAGCTCCAAGGGGCCACCACACTAAGAGCCCAGGATTCACTGGAGCAGTGGGTGAGATGAGAGCTTTTGAAGTGACGTGCTTTGACAAAGAATATTAAGGGAGCGTTATGGCAGCTACAATGAAAATGGGACACTGGTGAAGCACAGAGAATTTGTGCAGAAAGATCAGGGGCCACTGGAACCAGATTGGGGTAAGATGGTGGAATGCATGGGAAACACATCTAAATGGCTAATGGTGGGCCTGGTACAGGATACTTGGTGGGACCGTAGAAGACATCCCATGTTGGGCCAGCCAGCAGCTACAGCCCTATATCCTCAGAGTCCGGAGAAGTATTCAGAAAAGAAACATCCACTCCAATCACTTTAAAAGACAAGACCACCTGATCAAAGCCTGGCTTTTCCACATTGGCTCGGAGCAAAGGGAAGGTCTGGGCCAAGCTCTCCATGCAAAGCATGAGGAAAAGTTGGGGAAATGGCATTTTAACTATGCAAGCGTTCTAGAACACAAAAGGGAAAGGAAACACAGTCTGAAAAAGAACAATAAAAAACTCAGTATGGTGTCATTTATACAAGACTCAAAAACAAGACGATGAAGCAATATGCCAGGATGAAAAGGGAGATTGCCGGGTTAAGGAAACAATCGGGGGCCAAAGCAACATCCTTACAGATCAAATAAATAAATGCAAACCAGCAAAGAGCAGACTAGGCTCAACTAAGAAAATCAAACAATGACAAAAAAAAGAAGGCTTCAGAACATCACAATGAATGCAAAGGAAGAGGACAAACTGAATAAATGAGCGATGATGATAAGTAAGGACTTCAAAGATGACCCACTTGAAGGTCACTTATATTTCCTAAGAACAGTTCTCAACAAATGGAAGAGTGTTTCACAGATGTAATTTCACAAGGGTTTTTTCCTATTAGAAAAATACTAAATCTGCACATCATAAGAAATTAATATACTAGGGAAAAAAAACAATTTACATGGAGACACTGAGCATGCCCTGAGCAACATTAACTGTAGAGAGTGAGATCACCCAGACACAAAGAAGGCAGTGAGAGGTGGGATCCAGCTGGCCTCAGATTTCTCCACACCGGTGTTTTTCCAGAAGAAACCAGAGTAATGCCCAAAAGTCCCAAAATAAAGGAAAGTGTAACTCAAGAATATTAAAACTGAAGACATGCTCAAACATGAAAGAATTTGGGAACTATATGAGCCCTTTCGGGAAATATGTTGGAAGATTAATTCAGTTACAAGACGAATTTATCGAACACACACACACACACCTCTAGGGTGAAGTTCTGGGTGAAAGAACTGGCAGTGAGGATTAAATCCATTTGCACAGGGATAAACAACAGCGCAACAGCAATATTTTCTGTTGCTGAACAGAATGCATTATCAATCATTTCAAGTTTAAAATTATAAAAGTAACAAGTCAGGAGGCAAAAGAGATGAGAGAACATATCAGAGTATGAATCACTTCATCTCTCTTCGTAGGAGGTTAATTAGCACTGCCTGAAAAGTGGAAAGATGTAAGTTAAAAGGGGGAAAAAATGACACCAACTTAATTGATGGCGGCAGGTTCTTACTTAACCTTACTAGAGAGAGATTTAAGGAAATCCTGTTGCTGGCAGAGGAGAAAATACATGATCTAAGTTTGAGCAGTTCCTTCAGTTGCACTTCGGTTTATCATTCTTTGGTTACATTCAAGTGAAATTAAGTAAATGCTGCATCGGAATCAGCATGTCAAGTAGGATCTCTAGTTAGGTAGCTATTTACCTACCTAAATAGCCTTCCACCCTTCCAACCTGTCTATGCACAGGGGTATCTGGAATGCTGTGCACCAAGGGTTAATGTTGGTTATTTCTTGCTGGGGGAATTTCGCAGTGATTTGTTCTTTCCTGTTTGTACTTTAAAAGGTATTTTTAAAAATCGTTTTATTATGAGCATGGATCACTTAATAAGAAATGAAGTTATTATGTTTTAAAACTCTGTGTTTACTTACGGTTTGTATTGTGGTAAGTCACTATTTGACGGTGTCCTGGAATCAGAATTAGTACTCAATTGTGACTGATGTATTGTGAGCTTGCTGTGTGCCAACTGCTCTGCAAACACCTTTATAAACAAGGCCATTTGCTTTAAAATGCATCACTCCATGAGCATGTTCCCATTTTTCTTTTTAGAGAGAGAGAAAATAGAAGAGTGTGAGCAGGGCAGAGGGAGAGAGAATCTTAAGTAGACTCTATGTTCAGCACAGAGCCCGATGGGGGGCTCGATCTCACAACCCTGAGATCATGACCTGAGCAGAAATCAAGAGTCTGACACTTAACCGACTGAGCCACCCAGGCACCTGGAGCATGTTCCCATTTTAAAGAAGAGGAAATCTTTCCACATCATTAGCCATCAGGGAAATTCAAACCAAAGCCACATTGAGATTACCACCTTATGCCAGTTAGAATGGCAAAAATTAATAAGACAGGAAACAACAAATGCTGGCGAGGATGTGGAGAAAGGGGAACCCTCTCACATTGTTGGTAGGAATGCAAGCTGGTACAGCCACTTTGGAAAGCAGTATGGAAGTTCCTCAAAAAGTTAAAAATAGAGCTACCCTATGACCCAGCAATTGCACTACTGGGTATTTACCCCAAAGATACAGATGTAGTGAAAAGAAGGGGCGCATGTACCCCAATGTTCATAGCAGCATTGTCCACAATAGCCAAACAGTGGAAGGAACCAAATGCCCTATAACAGATGAATGGATAAAGAAGATGTGGTTCAATATACAATGGAATATTACTCAGCCATCAGAAAGGATGAATACCCACAATTTGCATCCACATAGATGGAACTGGAGGGGATTATGCTAAGTGAAATAAGTCAAGCCGAGAAAGTCAATTATCATACAGTTTCACTCATATGTGGAACATAAGGAATAGCAGAGAGTACCATAAGGGAAGGGAGGGAAAACTGAACGGGGGTGGGGATCAGAGAGGGAGACAAGCCATGAGAGACTATGGACCCCGGGAAACAAACTGAGGGTTACAGAGGGGAGGGGGAGGGGGGAGTGGCTAGCTGGGTGATGGGTATTAAGGAGGGCACGTATTGCATGGTGCACTGGGTGTTATACGCAACTAATGAAATCATTGAACACTACAGCAAAAACTAATAATGTACTGTAAGGTGGCTAACTGAACATAAATAAATAAATAAATAAGAGGAAATCAAAGCTCATCTATGTTGAGTGATGACATCACACACTTCTAAGCAACTGAACTCCAATCCATGTTTCAAACCCCACGTTCGTTCAGCAGTTTGTACTGAGACCCCACTCTGTGCCACATGGTATTTATTCCCCATGATGGCACAATTCTTAGACTTCCTCCTGATGACTAATTTTGATGAAGAATTTCCTCTTTAGATGGCTAAAGAAAAGTATATGGCAGTGTTTCACACTGAATCAGAGACTCTAATTCATAAACTGTCCTAAAATAGTGTCTCTCTCTGGCTTTCCTTTCTTTTCTTTGAAGATGAAATAGTTACTGGTTTTGCATATACTCTGCAGATTTATTTTATTTAAAAAAATAAAATATATGGAAATTGGAGCCAGGGTGGTTTGTTTATGATTCTTTCAGCTGCATATTTATGCCTTGTGTATTTTCTGGATGTGGCTGTATTGCACAATTTCTAAAAAAATTTTTTAAAGAAGGCTGTTAGACACAAGCATGACCTTGCAGTTTATTTTCATTCAATAAATTAAATTTTGATCTGTGATAAATAGTAAAACATAGATGCATCACCATATTTATATCAACATATATAGATTTTGTGTATTCTGTACCTATTGCTAGGTATCAAATCACCCCCAAAGTTAGCACCTTCAAACAACAAAAGTGTATTATTGCACAGATGCTGGGTCAGGAATCCAGGCACAACTTAGCTGGGTATCTCTGGCTCACTCTCTCTCACAAAGCCAGGATCAGCATGTTGACTGGGACAGGCACCATCATGCTCAAATGGGGCAGGGTTGCCTCCAAACTCATCCATGTGGCAGTTGGCAGGTCTCAGGTCTTTGCTGGCTATGGATCAGAATCACGGATTATTTAATCACATGGACTTTCCAATAGGTCTGTTCACAACATGACAGTTTGCCTCTCCCAGAATGAAGGATCTCAGAGAGAGGACGAGAGATCCAAGATGGAAGCCGCAGTCTTTTTATAACCTAATTTCAGAGGTTACATTCAATTGCTTCTGCTTTATTATATTCATTAGAAGTGAGTGACTAAATCCAGCCCTCACTCAATGGGGAGAGCGGATTCCACAAGGGTGTGAATAGCTGGATGTGGGGGTCATTGAGAGACGTGCTACAGGCTGCTTATGACAGACTGGAAAGCCACGTATCAATATGTTAGCACTGGCTGCCTCAAGTAGCAGATTGGAATTATGGGTTTTTTAAATATTATTTTTATTGTTTCTCTGCTTTTCTAAATTGTCCATGGTGAAGAAGTAGAGATGGTTGAACACACAGGCTCTGTATTTCAATTCTGCTTTTGTTATTCACCGCCTGGATAAGACATAGCCTTGCTAAGCCTCAGTTTCCCCAATGCCTATGTCTTACGGTTGTCATGAAGATCAACAGGATCTGTAAGTAAAGTGCGAACACAGGTGCATATTTTATGAGCTTATTTAATATGGGTGTTTATCATTAATGAATGCCTAATTTTTGAAATACAAAAACGAAGGTGGGTAGAAGTTATACTAATATAAAAAAGGGTTATCCCATTTATGCTTACACTTATATTTGCACTGGCAGGGGAAGATTATGAACACAAAAGACACAGGAAAAGTGAGACCATGATATAAGCAAATGCGAAATTACATAGATTAGACTATAAATGAAGATTAGAAATAAAGAGAAAATGGGAGATGGAGCAATCATGGGGAAAGATGCATTTTCAGGGGGGGCAGGGCAGGCTGAGGACGGCCAAGGGCAGTATTAAAGGATCTGAAATTCTGGTTAGTTCCTCCTTCGCTGAGTGCCTCCTCCAAGTCAGCCACCGAGGATGCAATATTGAGCAAGGCCGAATGTCTGCCTTCAGAAGACTCATCATCTAGAAGGCAGGGATATCAATAAAGAGATCCTTTCCAGATATTTGGTGCCTTCAGACAGAGAAGTAAGCATTTAATCAACAGCTATTTCTTGAGCAGCTACTATGTGCCAGGCCTTACAGGGAATGTCAGAAACCACTGCCCTCAGGGAGCTCAGTACCCACTGCCGGAGAGGAATAACGAAACAAGTAATTTTGAGACACTGCAGCAAATGTTAAAATGAGCAAAGAGTCTTTTTTTAAAGAGATTGCATGAAGCGCCTGGGTGGCTCAGTCAGTTACACATTTGCCTTTGGCTCAGGGCACGATCTCCGGGTGCTGGGATCGTGTCCCGCATTGGGCTTCCTGCTCAGCAGAGAGTCTGATTTTCTCCCTCTCCCTCTCTCCCTCTGACCCTCCTCACTGCTTGTTCTCTCTCTCTCAAATAAATAAATACATAAAATCTTGGGTGCTATGAGGGCCCAGAGGAAAAAATGACATAAGTGAGAGACAACAGTCTGGAAGGTGTAGACAGGTTAATCAAGGCCAGGTGAGGGAGAGTTCAAAACCACAGACAACAGGAAACAGGGTGCATGTCTAAAATTTGCAGAGAGTAAATGATTTAGTGAATGCTCTGTTCAATCTTGTGCTTCTTCCAGAGGAAGTGGGAATAAAGGGAGAGCTCAGCACCCAGGCAGGAGGTGACCTTGACATCAGAGGTTGACATCAGAGGTGCCATTCTCCCAACAGTGACTTCCTTAAATGCCAAGGACATCCAGGCTAGAAGTCCACTGGAACTCATTCTAAGCTCTGCAGAACCAGGTGATACTTAGAGAGACAACTAGTCTCGTGCATCACAGACCGAGTGTTGGAGAGACTGACACTGAAGAGGGAACTGTCAAAACAAGTAAAAACATACCGGGACTCATCTGGGGTCCTCGTAGAAGATGTGCTTGGGGAGGGAGGTGCTAATAAAAGCAGAGCCGGAAACAGCATGGGAGAAGTTACTAGTCCCCACCACAGTGGGATGACCGTCTGATGTCACTATTCCAGAGCAGGGTGACTTTGGTAAAATCCCTTCATCTTTTTGATCCAAGTTGCACACCTGTAAAGTAAGGGTAATCACAAGCCTCTAGCTCACGGGACTGCTGCAGGGATCAAGTGAGGTTATCTTTATGAAAGAACAAGGCACCATCCAACTGTAAGCTTATTGGACAATAATTGCTAGAACAGAGTGTAATTATTAATGCTTGGATTCCAGAGTCCAAGCTTGGGTTCAAATCCCATTCTTAGACTTACTAGCTGTGTGATTTTAGGCAAGTTACTTAACTTCTCTGCGTCTCCAGTGCCTTGTCTGTAAAATGAGAAAATAATAGTAGCTACTTCGTAAGCATTTCATGAGTCATAAATGATTAATTCATTTAAAATGTTAAAACAATGCAGGCATGGAATCAATTCTCAATACGTATCAGCTATTACTATTATCAATAGTAGTAGTTGTTGTCGTTGTTGAAATAATAGCACCAGTAGCATTTCTGGACTATATGACCTTGATTTTTAGAAAATGCTGGTGGGGGCAGACGAGTATCATATGCATGTAAATGACATTTAATTACCACCTCAAAGTTGCTTCATGTATTTGATGCTTTTAAAATGTAATAGCAAGTTTGCAGTGTTATTCTCATATTAAATATGAGAAAACAGAAACTTGGAGAAGTTACATGAATTTCTCAGGATCACACACCTAGAAAATGCTACGTAAGGAGTTAGCCTCAAGCATCCTGATGCTAAATTCAGTGCTCTTCCTGATAAGCTGAGCTGTCTCCCTGTGCTGGCTGGGTATGTTGTGCTTTAAAAAGAATAATTTTGAGACATTGCACCAGGAATTGCCTTTAGGTTCAGCTGAAATCAAACTGCATGATATTAGCAAGTCTTGTTGTTCCTTTAAAATGCTTTTGTTTTCTCTGGTATTGCCTTTCAGATTTCTCCTCCAAGAAGAAATTTTCAATTAACCATTAGCTTATGTTGCAAACATTTGTTCTTAAATGCACTCATTCATTCTTGTAGGTGATTAAGGATGATGGGTATATAAATATACAAGTACATAAATGACAAGCCAAACCATGTACATATGGTAATTTAATTTTGAGATGAGTACCATGTTTATGCACTCTATCAGGCCTCCTACTTTTGATGAATGTGCAATTTCTTACCCACCATTTTATCACTGCCAATATTTAAGTAAATATCCTAAGTGCGGTGCTAGAGAAAACCATCTACGACATACAAATAATTTGCAGCTGGGAAAAATAAGCAGTGGGTCCTTTCTAGATTCTAAATCTGGTAAATTGTCGCTCCCTACTACATTCATGATTCATGTTTAGCAGGTGTCCAGTGATGTGAACCATGCCACTGGGGGAAGTAACATTGATCATAGAAGGGAGCATAGATTTAAGAGAAAGTTCAACCATTTGTCTGAAAATTTCCAACAACATTACAGAAACTATCACAGATTATAGAATTTTAGAGTTATTTAAATAGAGAGAAGGGGACCAAACCCAGATAAGTGAGACTAGACGTAGAGAAAAGAAGAGGAAGAACATTCCAGAACGTAGGAACCAGGTGAAAAATAGGATGGCTCTGTGCCAGGACCTATGGGAAGTTCTGTGTTGCTGAAGACAAAGATAGCAGAGAGAAGACAGAGATGGGCAAAAGCCAGGTTGTGGAGGGTCTTCCGTGCCACACAGAGGGATGGGACTCTACCCTGAGGCCATGGGAAGTTTAATGCAAGGAGTGGCCTGGCCAGGTGTGCACTTTAAGTAGATTCCACCAGTGAAAATAATGGAGGAGTTGGAAGGATGGTGTCTTATTCCCACAGCAAGCTGGAACTCCCAGAATTCTTTGCTCTTCATTCACTGTTAAGTGTGGTCTGGGGCTTCCCTCTACAGCAAGGAGGCTTAGAGAGTGATTCCAGGAACCAGAAACATTCTGGGTTGCCAAAATCAACACCTCAAATCATCCCTGACCATGAGTAAAGTTGAAATCTTAAGAAGTTTCATAGAGCTCATTGCTAAGGGATGGGAACCCTTCAGATACGATATGAAACCAGAATTGAGACTCTGGGTGGCCATACACTCTCCTAGGGCTTTTTTGCACCTCTCAGGGTGTTGGCTTGAGCTGAGCTATTGTACAACTGTGGGTTTTGCAAACCTGAGCTCATGAGGTCTTTTCTACGCCTCACCCTGCAATTTCACCCCTCTAGGGTCTCCGGGTTTGAAGTAAAACTGAAAGTCCCAAAAGAACCACAAGAGACCCCTGCTGTCATCTCCTCCCCAAACTTCTCTTGCCGAACTCTACCCTCTTCTTGTATTACAACTCTACCTCACAGATGTTGGGTTGTCTCAGGCTCCGGATGTTGTACTGAAAGGACACTGCGCTTGGAGTCCAGGCACTTGGTTTCCATTCTGGTTCTGCAGCTTGCTGACCGTATGACTGGTCCATCCTTTTAACGTTATGAGCCTCGACTTTCCCATCTGCAAAATAGGAAATTAGTGAGATGTTGCCTGAGGGAGATTGAAACTATCTAATATTCTGTGATGACGAGAACATCCTTTTACTCATCATTGTCCTGGATGCTGAAGAATAATAAAATGAGATAAGCCACAGTCCCCACCATCATGGTATAGCCATGACAATTATAATAGGCAGATACCCAAATGATGGTGTAGGCAGATACCGAGTGACATGGAAAATTCTTCAGCTCTACTGTCAAGTGAGAAAAGAGTCTACAGAGAAGTACAGTATGATCTCTATTTTTGTAAAATAAATATATACATAGAAAAAATATCCAAAGGACAGTCTCATGGTCATCTCTGGTCATGAAATTTTCTTTGGTTTGTTGTTTTGATTTTTTTTTTTTTACAAAGAAAGTGCATTATTTTTGGAGTAATAAAATAAATCTTAAAAAATAATAAGAGTCATTTTCTGGTGCATCATTATGGATCATTGACCATTTTTGTGGGGAACTAATGAAGACTTTGCAGATGGTACGACATTTAATCTGAAATGTGATGGTCAAATAGGAATAACTTACTTCTCAGCAACCCCTCCATCCACCCATTGTCCCATTCTTCTCTCTTGAATCATCATACGTTTCTCATGAGTAGCTATGACTTCCCCAACAAAAACATACATTACTTGCAGGCAAAAGGTCATTCTGGTTCTACTGTATCAACTCTAAAAATAACAAGGATTTGTCCCCCAGAATATACAGAGTAAATAAACTTGCACTTATGATAGGGGTTTTGCTGAAGGTAGGGGTGTGATTAACACCTAACTCTGTGGGAGCTGTTGCAAATATCTGCTGTCTCCAGTTTCTCAGTCTTCCAAATCTAAGGTCATGAGCTCACTTCCTGCATCACTTAGCTTCATTGTCTCCTTCTATGGCTCGAACCAAAATCCCAACAAAGTATGGCAGTCACTGTGCCAGAGAAACTGAATAGAGACAAAAGAATATCAAAGCACAAGGGACAAAAGATGTGGATGGATGGTCCTATCCTGTGCAGAAGCAAGGAGTCATTAAGGGAGGGCAGAGACATGGAAGGAACAGAGGGAAGAGAAAGGAAGGAAGAAACTCTACTTGTTGGACCTAGGCTAAAACAAGGTGAAATCAGTCTTGGGAAAAGGACAGTTGTCTGCTTCACTGCTGCTCTTCAAATACCATCTATCTACATGCCAACAATGTCCAAATGTATGTCTCCAGCCTAGACCCATCTCCCAAATTCCAGACTGGTGTATTCAACTCTGTACTTGATATGTCCACTTGGATGCCTAACCAACCTCTCCAGCTCAACGTGTCCTCAACTGAGTTCCTGATCCTTCCTCCCCAAACCTAGGTTATATGCAGCTTCCCTGTCGCAGTGGATGGCAATCTTAGACTAGATCTAAAAATAGGAGTCATCTGTGCTGTCTCTCTTTCTCTGTCCAGAAATACTCTGGGTTCTATACTCAAAAAAAATACCTGAATCCAATAGTTCCTCACCAGCCCCACCACTACCACTCTGGTCCCAAGCCATCATTATCTTTTGCCTGCATTACTGCAATAACCTCCTACAGTTTTCCCCCTTCTTTTTTAATCCCAATAGTCTATTCGAAGCACAGCAGCCACGTATCCACTTAAGACACACATTATTTTATGCCACCTTCCTAAAAATATTGCACTGGCTCCCCATTTCGTCAAATAAACCTCAAAGTTTTTGTAAACAGTGATCTACAAGCCCCAATGTGATCTGGTCCCCATTACTTCTCCTGCATCCTCTCACTCAGTTTTTGCCACATGATTTTCCTTACCACTCTTTCTACACAATTCTCCACTGCTTATTATTCATGGTTGTATGTATACATTTTATCTCACTGTTGAATAATATGAATTGCTAATATTTGAAATCCCATATTTGCATAAGAGTTAACAAATTATGTCTATGTATAACATTTCATTTCATCTTATAAAAGTGTTGTAAACTAAGTATTCCTTTCCCCATTTTACGTACAATAAATCTGACTTCAGAGGGGTTAAGCAACTTGTTGAGGGTCACGTGGTTAGTAATTGAGTGCTCGTATTCAAATATAGGTCTATTTGGCTCAAATAGGAAAAAGGAGGACTTGATGTTGATTGATTTCTACTAGATTAAGGTCCTTACACTAATAATCTCATTTAATTCCCTTTAATCTATCATTTTCTCCCCTTCCATTATGTTCTGCTCCATTGTACAAGGTGTCTTGTACATAGCAGATGATCATAAAATGTTGGTAAGTATCATCATCATCATCATGTCCTTACAAATTCTATTTTGAGTCTTTGCTTCAGTCATCACGGGTCATGTTCTATTTATTTCTTCATTCATGCACTAAAGAGACTTGTGGGCAGCAAGACTGGATAGTTAAATTCAGTGGGCAGTAATTGCATTTCATTTTCTTCTTTCTGAAAATCGTTACCTATTTGTTCTCAATATCTACTCTATGGCCATTCCCAAGGGAGTTCTTGGTTCCTTGAGTTCCTAGCTAATTCCCTTCCCACCAGCATTGCAGCTATTCAGCTTGCCAATTGTATATTTCCAAGTGGCCTCTCAGTTCTCTTTAGTAGAAGTCGATATGGTCTAACCATTCCCTAAATGGTTCACCTATATCCTTGGACATAATCTGTTTTTCTTCCTTTGCAGATACTGTTCAAAGCTTGGTCAATTATCCATTCAACAGTGTTTGTTTAGCCCCTAATGCAGGCCAATCCCTGATTTATGAAATGGGAATAGCCAGAGATAGGACATTTGGTCCTGCAGTGGTTCTTCAATGGATAAAGATAAGATGTGAGATTGTTTTAGTCTATTCCTGGGTTATAAATCTGATCTAGACATTACCTAAGAGATTGATCAATCTCCACTTTACAGACATTAAAACTGAGTCCCAGATTTTTAAAGGTGGTTTCCAGTTTTTATACCAATTATTTTCATCCCAACAGTTTTTAAGTTTCTTAAAGATTGTGTATCCATTTTTTTAAAATACTACATTAAGCAATTTTAATGTTTCACAGTTTTGTTAATTGAAGATGCCAATTAGAGCTTCTAATTAGCATGAGGTTGTGTTACTACACTAAATTGATTTCATTCCAGCAAAATTAGAAAACCTTGACATTTTGCTGAGCCTATGTATTAATAAGAAGGCTAAACATAGTTTTTTTCCATTGTAACCGCCATAATGTGTGTGTGTGTGTGTGTGTGTGTGTGTGTGTGTGTGTACCTGGGAATTCAAGAAGTACAGTTTAGGAAAACTTGATAGGATGGGAGAATAAGAATGCTAATGTCAAGATCAGAGCTCTTAGTGTTGGAGTCTACTCTATCTCTTCATACACTATTTATTCAACAACCATTCCTTGAGTCCAGCTCTGCTATGGCCACTCATATATACTGTGATATAAAGAGCTACAGAAGCTCCCAGAGAAGAAGGGAGCTGGGACATGTATGCTTGTGAGCAGCAAACCATTCAAAGCAGTTGGATCGAGCATAATGAGCAGAGGAATGAAGGAGGTAGTGAGGGACCCGGTTTTAAAAGAAAGTACATAGCATCCTAAGGAGTTTGAACTTCATTTCACAAGCAATTAAGAGGCCAAGGAGGGCTCCAAATGAGGAAAATGACATGGGCACTTCATGGTTTCTAGAAGCAGCAATGTGGAATGTATATTAGCATGGGGGAAGTGATCAGAGCAAGGAGACAAAATCAGAGTCTATCACAGTAATCTAAGTAAGAATGTATGAGGGCAAAAACAGTGGGAAAGGAAAAATGAAAGGGAATTGATACGAGATCTAATTCAGTGTATTAGATAGCACTAGAGAAGCAGGAAGGAGGAGCTATAAATTGCTGTAAACGTCCCATCAGTCAATTTAGCAGTCATTCCAGCCTCCTTTTTAAGCTTAACATGTGCCATCTCCCACGGGACTCTCTCCAAGTTGATGTCAGCTTGTTGGACCCAGAAGTAGATTCCCAACTCCAAATAGGCCAAATTTTCTTTCTTAGAAATCTTCTAGTAAGTCGTTGAAGCTTGATTATCCATTCACTGGAAAGTCTTGGAGATTAGGGTTGACACCAAAGAGATTCAAGGGCTAAAGGCCATGCTGGGCTACAGACAAATAGTTGAATGTAGTATCTTGGGTGGAGAACACAGACGACTCATAAGGAGAGGGGGGAAATGAAGGACCATGTCATCCCAGAGCAAGGAAGGGAAGGATAGGGGAAAAGAAGAGAGAGACATAGACAGAGACCTGGATAGTCCATCATAGTCTCTGAATCATAAGAAACAAAATCATTCTTCCTCAGAAACAAGAAGACTTACCCATCCCACCCAAAGAAGATGTTGAGCAGAATGTTATATTCCACTTTAGAGTGGTTCCAGGAGACAGAAGAAGAGCCTGGCAAAGAAGACCTTAGGGAGCACTGGGACCCTGCTACCATGAGACCAAATATGGCATAAAGAAGCTGTGGCACCTAAGTGCTTTAGAAATGTGACATATCAAAGTGTTGGCCTATTCTTAAGAAAGAGAGCAAGAAAGAAAGAAAGAAAGAAAGAAAGAAAGAAAGAAAGAAAGAAAGAAGAAAGAAAGAAAGAAAAGAAAAAGAAAAGAAAAGAAAGCCTTCCACAGGAACAAATGGGTAACCACAGCCATTATATTTACATATTCATTTAGGCAGTAGTAAATTGTAATGCCACATTTGGGGGATTAGAGGTTTTCTAAAGAATGTGGTGCATATGCACCCCAATGTTCATAGCAGCAATGTCCATAATAGCCAGACTGTGGAAGGAGCCGAGATGCCCTTCGACAGATGAATGGATAAAGAAGATGTGGTCCAAATATACAATGGAATATTACTCAGCCATCAGAAAGGATGATTACCCAACATTTGTATCAACATGGACAGAACTGGAGAGGATTATCCTAAGTGAAATAAGTCAAGCAGAGAAAGACAATTATCATATGGTTTCACTTATTTATGGAATGTAAGGAATAGCATGAAGGACATTAGGAGAAGGAAGGGAAAACTGAAGGGAGGGATATCAGAGGGAGAGATGAACCATGAGAGACTATGGACTCCAGGAAACAAACTGAGGGTTTTAGAAGGGAGGGGCGTGGGGGATGGGCTAGCCTGGTGATGGGTTAAGGAGGGCACATATTGCATGGAGCACTGGGTGTTATACGCAAACAATGAATCATGGAACACTATATCAAAAACTAAGGATATACTGTATGGTGACTAACATAACATAATAAAAAATAGTAAAAGAAAAAATATATATGTGTATGTTTTACTAAAAAAAAAAAGAATGTTTGTGGTGGAAGGGTAACAACAAGGCTCATTAAAAAAACATAGGAATACTTATGTCTTGGCCATTGTTCTAGGTGGACATAGAGTCACAGAGATTGGCAAGACGTTTCCCCCAGGGAGAAGCTGACACTCCAGAGGATGTGACAGTATAATGCTAAGTGTGATGGTGGAACTTTGAACAAGAAGCCTTAAGCATCAAGGTAAGGATATTTGCATGAGCCATGGTGAGATGGAGAAGTGTTTTCCAAGGAGGAGGCATTTGAGTATTACAGGAGAAGCAGAAATCGATTGGACAAATAAGGTGGAAGAGTACGCCCTGATGGACTTCCCACACATTTCCTCTCAATGGTATTCCATACATGCAGGCGCTGATCTAAAACAAACCTAAGCCTCGGGAAAGTAGGGTCTATTTTTTTAAATTAATGAGCTGATATTTCTCTCTTTAAGTCCCAACCAACCTTTTTTTAACTTAAATTCAATTAGCCAATGTATAGTACATCATTAGTTTTTGATATAATGTTCAATGATTCATTAGTTGCATGTAACACCCAGTGAACCAATCTTAACTTATCTGGTGTTATACTTTCATGTTCATAAACCCTGTGTGAGCTTTGAAGTCCAACACACCTGCCTGTAAGTTGTAATTCTGGCATTTCCTAGGTGTGCCATCTTGAGCCAGCTCTTTCATATCCCTGTGCCTCAGGGTTCTAAAAATACCTGCTTTCTTGGCTGGTTTTGAGAATTAGACCATATAAAGCACATAAAGCGTGTACTGCACTCTGGTAATACAGAAAATATTTGAAACAAGTTATTTAAGAACAAGCTTGTTTTATATTCCATCACCCCATGAAATCATCTCAAAAATGTAAATATGTTGACAAAGGTGATTCATTATTTACCATCACTTTTTAAAAGTATTATAGGAAGTTAAGAAAGGGAAAATTTTACCTATATGTCCATTCAAACAAAACACCTACCCTTCACACCTCTCCAAAACTCCCTTCAAATTTGTATCCCCTATACCTGTATTTTATTATTTTATTTTTTTAATTTTTATTTTATTTTGTTTTGTTTTGTTTTTTACCTGCAATTTTAAATGGCTAAAACTCTAGCATATATCTAAGTATATGTTCTGTTCCTTTTTGGCTAACATTATTTACAGACATTTTCTCTTTTGTCATGTTTTCCCTTTTAATTATTGCTCAAAATTCTTTTGTACTGACGTATTACTGTTTATTCAACTTGCTCCTTAATGTTAGATATTTGAATTGTTTACAATCTCACACTTCTAAAAATAACAACGTATTGCCTGCATTTATTCCATAAACATGCATTGAGCAACTACTAAGTACAAAATACTATACTGCCATGTGGGTTTAGGAAGTTTATTCGGGCAGAAATTCCACTTGCAAGAAATTTTCAGTCTAGTAGAGTACAGCTACGTCAGCAGATAGATAAATACATGCAGTAAGAGGAATGCCATGGGTCTGTAAGAGGTGCTAAGTTACTCTTCTAGAGCAAGGGATTCTATTTGGCTGTAATTCAGGTTTAGTTAAAGCAACACATAGGGTGTTCAAGTTGAAATACTTAGGGCAGATCATATAAGGTCACGAACTCCGAGTTAGAGACCCTGAACTACTTTCTGTGATGGATGGGTTATCCATTGAGGTATCATGGCATAATGGTTAGAAGAGCACAGATCCAACAATAAAAAGTGTGTTAAATAAATCATCGTATGTACAAATAATGGAATACAGTGAAGCCATTATAATAAGTGGTTGAAGAATAACTAATGGCCTGAAAGCGATGTATAATGTTATCCACATAGGAAAGTAAGATTGTAAAGCAATACATTCTGTATGATCCCAGTTTTGTGTCAGAAACAAAATGTTAAAAAAAAAAGCTGGAAATATTTGCTCAGATTTCTTTGTGGTTATTTCAGAATATAGGGATTATGAGTGATTTCATTTTCTACTTTGTGCTTTGCTTTCTTTTTTTTTTTTTTTCATTTTTAAACTGAGCACTTAATATATCCCTAATAATTCAGCATTTGGATTGTTTCCAATTTCCGTTACTGGAAGTAATGTTTTAATGAACATCCTTGTACATAAATATTTGTATAGGTCTCAGTTAATTCATGTAAGTGGAATTTGGGGATCAAGTGTTATGCTCACAGGATATGTATTACTTTGGTATTTAAATTTTTAACTTAAAAAAAAAAGCATGGGCTCTAGAGCCAGTCTACCAATGTTTGAACATGAACTCCACCACTCCCTAGAATATAATCTCTAGCAAGTTACATTAGTTTTGCTGGCTTGTTCCACTCTTTTTAAAATGAGGATGTTAACTGTACCTTCCTGATCGGGTTGCTGTGAAGATTGGATGCACTGACCCCTATATGGCTTACAATAGAGCCCAGCCCATAGGGAGTGCTTATCAATACATGTTAGAAACCATAATTTTTATTACTGATAATACAAGTTTTCTTATGTTGTTTTCCCTGATGCATTTTTGTCATTTAATGTGTTCTATTATGACAGTATCTCATTGAATTAATTAATCCTTTAATTAATCCATCCCCCCAATTAATCTTTGGCTCTCACAATTTCTTCCTATTGCCCCCTTAGAAAACATTCTTTAGGGATAAAACTCAGATCATGGGATAAGAACCTTTTTTTTTTTTTTTTTTTTTGCTCTTGTTATGAGAGCTTACTTGTAAATATTCTTTAAACTATCCAATCAGTAGTCACGATATATTTGGCATGGAAGGTAGTTAGGACGTAGTTCTACGGTGTCATATCAATTTTGAAGGAACACTAGGATCCCTAAAGGATTTCAAGCTTCCCTTTTCAAGGGAATATTACAGCTGGAGCAAACGTTTGTTCCCACTATTTCCCTCTGGGGCCTCACAGAGATATCAGATGAAAGCAGGGGAAACAGGTCTTCTTTACAAAGTGGAAGCTGCTCCCATCAGAAGCAATTACTTACCACCCAAGAAAACATCTCTTAAATTTTTTGGTTTTTGTAGAACATAATCCTAGCACATGGAATATTCTGTTAAAAGAAGCCCGACTTGCAAGATGAGAGACTCCCTTAGAATTGGGAAGCATTCTGTGTGCCAGCAAAAGAAATCAGCCCTTCCCAGAATTCTTTGCGCTTTCCCCCTACATATCTGTAACTGATAGAAGAATACTAGTGACTCGCAACAGGGAACTAAGGACTGGAAATCAGGATAGCTAGATTTTAAACTCGTTCCACCCCTAATCACCCGGATGACCTTGCACAAATAGTTACAGTGTAACTTCTTTGCACTTCAACTTTCTATCTGTAGAAATGAGGCATACAATCAGCTGATGTCCAAGGTTCGGTTTGGTCCAAACATTCCAACACACTTTTCCTTTTTTGTTGTTTCCTTCTGGACTTGGCTCAGAGTTAGGAATGCAGAAAGCAGTCATTAAATATTACAACAGAATTCCCCTTAGCACTTTGAGGGAGAGGGCGAAATTCATGTGCTAACTTTTTCTTCTTTAACACACAACCCATATTTATAAGGTACCTACCAGGTGTCGGGACTGTTACATGGTGGAGACACATTAGGAAGAAAATAGAAACAGTCTCTGCCCTTTGAAGTATATAGTAGATCAGATAGAGACACTAGGGATGATAATTAAGTTTGGTAGGTACTGTGACCTCAGGGCTAGCCAGCTTTGAGAGGCTGTAATTTTAAAGCTGGACCAACAGTAGAGGAAACACAGACCTATCAGTTCCTTTAGACAGCCCTGCCTGGCCATTCCCAACACCCTTAGCTCAGGTTAAGGACATGTTCGTCCTCAGGGCTCCCGTGGCACTCTGTGCTTACTGCCATCTGATCCATTAATACATTGCTTTGAAAATATATGCAGATATGTGTCTACGCCATTAGACTGCACCATCCTCAAGAAGAAGGACCATTTCAATTGCATTTCATGCCTCCATCTTTAACACAGAACACAGATCTCGGTATCTAGTCGGGGCACAGAAAATATTTATTGAATAGACACAGGACCTAATCCCCTTATGATTTCAGAAGAGCAGTGACAGGTGATAGAACTCAGGCTATAATCAGAGTCCAGTCAGCCCAAGAGTCAAGGTCCACCTCTGGCCAACCAGGTACTGTCTTCCTTAGAGAATATCCAAATACAGGCAATTTTTTGGTTACTGCCATTCTCACATAGAGTTTTCTTCTATAGCCCGTATATCTTTAATTTCCTCCTTTAAAAAGCCCCCATTGGAGCATGAAAGCTCAAAGGGATGTTGGCCAAGCCCTTTGACCTCTGCAAGAAGGTGAACACATACACACATGGAATAACGTGGCATTCCTCCGGCTTTTTCTTTTCAATATTGAGGTCTTATCAACACGTGATCAACAAGGGTCCCTCTCGTTTCAGGAGACATGTGTCTAATAAACTCTGTAGAAGGACAAGATGAGCAAACGTACTCTAACACAGCTCCAAGGTATTGGCATCCCCTTGCTGAGGTCTAAAAGCAAACAAGCAGCGTTCCACCAAGTTCTGTGGCTCTGCCACCAGGCAACCTTCTTCCAACTTGAAACAGAGGGGAAGCGCTCTGCGTCTCCGGCTAGCTTCGTGTCTAGGGATCTGCAGAGCAATCACCCTCTCACATTTCTGCTTCCTCCATCACTTGGCCCGGTTCTGTCTTTCCCCCTTTTATTTCTTCCGTTCTTCGTTGCCCTTGCTAAGCCGGTCTCTTTGTTCTCTCTGAAAACCCAGCTTTCTTCCTTCCACTGCCTTGCCTTTGCACAGAATGAACTCTGGCACCAAGACTCCCCCCACTTCCCAAACCATCTGCACGCATTTAAATCTTTTCCATTTTCAAGGTCCAAGTCACATACCAAATGCTCCAAAATGTCTTTTCTGAATGCTTCAGCTTAATATAGTTTCTCCCTCCTCTGAGCTTTATATGGAACCCTCTATTTATACATATTCTTCTTATAACTTCCTGCCTGGTGTTCTGGGAGTTCATGGACTGGCCTTATCTTCCCTGCTAGCTGCAAGTTCCCCGAAGGATGATTCATTGCTGTATTCCCAGCACCCAGTACCTAGAAGAGCCTCGGCACACTGGAGACTGTGGCATGGACCAGTAGTCCCCGCTTGGATTTCTCATTCTCCACAATAACAGATGAATCCAGTATTTTCAAAGAGTGGAAGGAGAATGGACGGGCTTGGTTGCCTTAGAACGGCCTCAAATTGCATCCTTTGCTCTCTGCGGTCTGCCCTCAAGATAGGCTGATTCTTGGGTGGAAAACATTCAATTCCAAGGAAACAGTGTAAGCAAAGGCTTAGAGAGGTGACCAAGCATTGCTTCTTCTGCAAACTGTAGAGTGACTTCAATGGAGAGCTTACAAATGGGAGAAGAGATATAGCTGGAAAGGTAGAGAACGCTTCACGGTAGAGACACTTGCCCACCCTGTGAGGGGACTGGAACTTTATCCTGCGACCACTGAGGAAAGTCACCAAAGGACGTTATGCATGTGAGTTCCTCAAAGATGACCCTGGATGCAGCATAAATAAGAGACTAGAAAGGGGCAAGGTGACCGGCTAAGGGAAGTTCATTGCGATTCATTGACTGTACAATTCCTTTTGACTTACCCTGGGGTAGAAGAAGGAGAAATGGCAAATTTGTACAGTATACAAACACCTTTTCTACAATTAAAAAAATCTGCAAAAAACAAATGAGCTAAGTGTTCACGGAAGCCTTCAAGCACCAAGGCAACACGCAAATGCAGGCTGCGCATCCCCTCAGGCTAAGGGAGGGATGCAGCTTCCGACCAAGTACTGTTTGAGACGCATCGTTTTTATCATTTTATTCACACAGTGACTTACACCTATTTTTATATGAAACATCCATTGTTCCCCAGAACATGAGGAGGAGAAGGGCTCTCTAGAAGCTTGCTGAGTGGAGGGAGAGGAGCAAGTCACCGATCGTTAAATTCAAAAGTGTATTTTAAAGTAAAAGTCCAAAGCATTTTTTCTTTTTTTGGCTTAACTCTTCATGCTTATGTGTCTTTGGGGTAAATATTCATTCATTTCTGTCCTGGGATTAGTGGCCAAACCCAGAGTAAATAACTAGTGTTCACTAAAGAAGGTATTCCCCTTCCTCTTGGTTCCCTTTTTCTTCTGTTTTGGATGCTCTGTGTTCCTGTGGCTGCCATTTTGAGAGTTCTAAAAATAATATGTAAAGAGAGCTGATCAGTGAAGAGAAATCCGAGGTGAACAAGGAACTCAAAATCAGTACCTTGAATTATTGCACTTCTTCCTTCTTCACTGGGCAGAACACTTGATGACAATCCACGTGGCAGAAATCCCTGTCCACTCATCTTGTCAAGAACCTTCATGGACATACCGTTGTCTACAGAATCAAGTCGAATTTCCTCAGTGGGGCATCAGAATCCTCATGGGTTTGATCCCGAGCAACTTTCTAGCTACATCTTTCCCTGTTTCCCCACATCCTGGTCTCCTCAACATTCTCCATCTCATCCTGTGATGATGCTGTCTTTCACCCCATGGGTCTGTCCATCAGGATCTTCAAACACCTAATGCCAACTTGAGATGCCACTTCTCTGAGGAGAGGGACTATATCTCAATCATCTCCATCTGTCTTACAGTGATTAGCCCAGTAGCTGCACACAGCAGGTGCTCAATATTGGCTTGTTCACTATTATGTTCCAATCCTTTATCTATCTACTTGCTCTTACCTGAATCTTTTGTGACTAGATAGGAGTCAGGCCATTGCAGAAGGGCAGGGAAAGGAGTAAAGGCTTATGTGTTATGCATTACATATCAAATTATGTGCTATGTATTTCTCAGGCTCATTCATTCATTATCTGTCATTCAGAAGCACCTACAATGTACCAGGCTCTGTGCTGAGAACTTCACATGATGATCAGTCTATCATTTACATTTCAATGAGATATATACTATTACTAGCTTTATTAGTCAAAAAGGGAAACTAGGGCTCAGAGAGGGGGTGCAATTTGCCAAAGATCACACAGCTAATTTGTGTCTGATCATAGAACAAAACCTATGGTCTTTCCATTATATGTCATCGCCCTAAGACAAAGACCCCAACACCAAGGAGCTCACAGACTTAAAGGGGATTTGAGTTTCATAGCCTGTTCACTAATATATGCATCCATTTACTCCACAAATATCACATCAGGCATCAGGAACACAGCTGTGAAGAACAGGCAGTGGTGGATGGGGAAAGAAGGGGAAAATATGAAATCCAAGAAAACCCAGGAAAGCAAAGCAACTCATTGGAAAGATAAAACAAAAGAAGTGTATGTGACTTATTCACATACTTTTTTCAATTGTCAAAGGAAGAACTCTACAAACCTGGGTGGGGTTTTCAACATGATTGGTCTAGCTGAAACAGAGGGGGAAGTGAAAATCAAAGAAGGGAATGGAACATTGATTTGGGGTGCTAAACCTATACTATCACAAATGTTCTGTTTTGTTTTTCAAATTCCTTAATATGTATGTTCAAAGAGGAAATGTCTGACAAGTTGCTGGGTAGCCATGAAATTGTGTTGTTCAGGTCTCCTGAGATGGGAAGCGTAGTCGACCGACTGTCGCAGCTGCTGGATCCACTACAGTGTTCGTGCCAAGGGCACTCCTCCCGCAGGCTACTCTCTGCCAATGAGTAAGCTTGACAAGGATTCAGGTCCAGGCCCATTTCTTTGGGACATGAAACTGCTCACATGGGCAATTTGGGCTCCATCCAAATACTGGATCTCAGAAAAGCACTTCCGTCTCTGACTTTCTGCTGGTCCTTTCCTTCCTCCTCTCCTTTCACAGGTGTGAGACCTGCATCAGGGTCTGAGGGCTCTCCCTTCCTCCTCCTCCTTCCTCCCTCTTTCTCCTCACAGGTGTTTCCTCCAGTGACTGTCTTGGGCATCTAACCCTGTCTTAGTGTGTGCTTCTCAGAGGGCCCAAACTTCTACACTAGTCCATTCAGAATTCCAGGTGGTCAAGTCAGAAATATTTTTAAACTGTCCCTTTATGGTTAGTTTGAATTTATGTGAAGAGTTGGAAAGAACTGGTCATAGAAGAACAGTTGTTCTCATGCTCCTTGACCCAAGGGCTTTCTAGCATCTGAAAGAACTCTCCTCTCAGACCATCATAAGTAACCATAATAATAATTACAATGTAATCATTTCATCTTTTACCCTGCAATAACCAGTTAAATACTATGAGTGGGTATTTAAATGCTCATGTTAGAGATTAAGAGACCCAGAATAATGAGCAGGCTTGCCTGAAGTGGCGATGTCTTAGTGGGTGGACAGGCGTGGTGAAGATTGACTTTGCCCAGCTCCTGAACTCCCCTCTTCTCCATGCTGCCATATGACATACTCCTGGTTTCACACCCAACTGCAGGACAGAATCAATTCAGAATTGATTCAATCTGAAGTGGCTATTTTGGATGAAATGATGAGTCAATTCAACCCAAGATCTTCATTTCTGCAAAATAAGTATCAAATTCTACAGATTTTTTTTAACCACCTTTAAGTGACCAGTCAGAGGCATTCTTGGCAACATGAAGCCCCATCAGGTTCTAAAGATAATCCCAGTGCTCAGCACCATGCCAAGAATGCAAGCAGGGCCTCACAACTCTTGACTGGCTCTTGTTGAATGGATTGACCTTGAGTTTTCCCAAATGGCATCATCTTTTTTCAAAGATGACAATCACAGATGTCTTTGTAAAAAAGTGCTCATTTCAGTGGTGAACTGATGACTATAGCATGTGGCAACGGCAACTACAGATAGCATTCATTGCACCCTTTCTTTGTTGCAGTCACTGTGCCAGAACCACCCTCAATTATTGTCCCATTTTGTAGATGAGAAAATTGAGGCTTGAATGTATTAAGCAACTTGCCCTTTATGTCATAGCTAATAAGTGATAGAGATCAGATTCCACTCAGATTAGACAACCACTCATCATTCTATCTCCTTCCCAGGGATACTCCTGGATTGAGCATAGAGTTTCCACTTTGGTCCAATGGTAGGGAGTAAGCAAGACTGAAATCATGAATAACCTAGGATAGTCACTTATTTAAAGAAATATTTCCCAGTGCTTCATTCCGACTACATTAATAAGGTAAAACCTAGAAAGGGTGTTTAGACCTTTTGAGCTATGAGCTACGTGGAAGGGGCTTATAATTATCTCATTAAATGTTTAATAACAAATGCTTCCAAGATGCCGGGGTGCATGTCAAATCATATATCTTTAATATTTTCCACAGATCCCTGCTATTTTGTTGACATTCTAATAGAGGAGTTTGAAAACTCATAGAAAACTTCCCAAGAGAGAGGACTGAAGGGAATGGGCTACCTTGGTTTCCTATCTTGGCTGTGCATGCAGTCCTTGAGTGCACTACCAGCCTCCCCTACCTGTCCTCTCCTTGACCACACTGACCAACCCACATCAAAGGCCGAAAATGGACAGTGTAATAGGCCGTATTCACCGTACTAACCTCTTACTGTGTTACCAAATTTAGGAAGCATCATCTGCAGATAGAAAGCTCCAGGACTGCCTACATCAGACTCAGAGAAATGAGGAAACAAAAGAATAGATAGGGGGAAAGGCAAGAAGAAGGACATTCTAGTCATTATTTATCCATGCATTACTTTGCTCATTCCCCAATAAATATATACTCATTCCCCAGTAAATATATATTTAATGCTTATTTTAGGTCAGGCACTGGATTAGGAACTGGTAAACCAAACAGACATAAAAAGGAAATGACAAAAAAAGGTACAGCAGACCCTGCCTGCCACATGACATGCCTCCTCTTTCCTTGTTACAGCCCCGGTAGATGAATCATGACTCTTCTCAGCCAATCACAGTTATCACACTCTCTTTGGGAGCAATTGGTTTAAGGTTAGACATGTGACACATTTCTGGTCAATGGCATATAAAAAGAAGTTTGCAAGGGGCCTTCTGGGGAAGACTTCCTTCCCCAGCACAAAGGAAATATGTAAGGAGGAGGCCCTTCTGTTGCCTGCTTTCTCTCATCTTGTGTGAAATGATGTCCTGAGAGGACATGATGCTTAGAGCAGAGGCAGCCATATTGCAACCATGAGGATAGTCACTGCCAAAACTCTAAGGATAGAAGAACAGAAAGACGTGCAGAGCATGGGTCGCTGTCACATCAAAAGGTGACAGGCATCAGAATCCAGCCAACATGTGATCAGTTCAGATAGGCTTAACCCTTGGTACATTTGTGGAGTGTCATACTTTATTAATAATTACAATAAAGAAAGATGTAAATATACGGCATCCATTAATTCCAGCTCTATTTTGTATGAGGCAATGGGCAAGGTGTTTTTCACAACGTCTTTTTTCATCAACACAAGAGAGGCAAGCTGAAGCTCGCAGGGGTAAGATGAGGCGGTCACTTCCTATCTACCCAAACCAGCTGCAATTTTTAAATCTCTAGACTCCATTCCCTCTTCTCCGGTTAAAAGTACCTCAATTTTGCAATGGGTGGCTCTTGATGAACCCTCAGCTATGGTGTCTTGGCCTTGTCTCCCATACCTGACACATAGCAAGGCCTAAAAAAACTAATATTTTCTCTAAAGCACACTTGTCTTATTCTCTTGATCCCATTATATATATATATATTTATATATATATAAATATAATATGCTCTTCTCCCAAGACTTGACCAAACTTAAAAAAAAAAAGAAAAGAAAGACTATATCTTTTATATCTTTAGCAGGAAACCACTCATTCTAAAAAGATTTACCATATAAATAAGGTTCTTCTTAGGAGACAAGCAAAGTTCCAGTCTTCCAAATTCCCATTTTTCTCACCACGGACTAGCTTCATGTATGTAGAGAAGGTCCACTTGGGCAGAGGCAAAATGAGAGATTAGTCCCAGTTAACAAAAAGTTGGAGGGAAAATATGCGGGAGGGCTCTCACCACTCACACTTGTTAGAGAGGTATTATAAACAAATACAGATTCTGAGAATAAGATTTGCCTGAAAGTACACTGTCACTGCCAGGAAAATATTGCTTATCTTTAAATGCTGAAAAGAAATGAAGGGATAAGCCTTCATTTCTTGCCTAGAAAGTTCAGGAATATTTGCAGTCTGTTGGTGCGACCTAGCACAATCCTTTAGACTCACGTTGCTCAGATAATACAGTACAGGGATCAGCAAACTACAACCTGAGGGCCAAATATGGCCTGTCACCTATTTTTGTAAATAAAGTTTTATTGGAACAGCCACACCCATTTGTTAATGAATTATCTATGGTTGTTTTCACACTACAATGGCAGAGTTGAATCTGTGACAGGGGTCATTTCTTCCACAAAGCCTAAAATATTTACTGTCTGGCCCTTTCTAGGAAAGGATTGCTGGGTGCTGGTCTAGCATTATAATATTAGCAATTATTATGAGCTATTGAACATCTACATTTATCACCACTTTCAGTTCTCAGGACCTCTGGGGTAGGTACCCAGTCCCATTTTTCCAAAAAAAGAAGGAAAATGAAGCTTAGGAGTTTTTAGTAACTTGCCCAAAGGAACAGAGACAGAGCAAGGATTCAAACCCAGACATGAATGCTCATTTATGAATATTTGTTGGTTGGCTACCATGTGAGGGCCAGGTACTAAGTAGAGGAGACACAGTGGTAAGCAACACTGTAATCTTTGTCTCATGGAACATACGGTGGATGGAAAGAGATTGCTGTTAAACAGATAATCACACAAATGCATATATTATCTATGATGACCAGTTGTGCTAGAAAAATCTGTGAGACAAAAGAATAGAGCACTCGAGTGTAAAAAACAGGTGGTCAAGTTTAGGTGGGAAGGGAGGGTCCCTTAGGCTGGGTTCCCAAGGCAGCAAAGCCTGCCGTAAATCTCACTTGCTCATGCTTTATTGGGAGGGGCAGTCTAGGACAGCAAGAGGAAAGGACAAGGGGAAGTGAAGGGATGGGGGAAAGCCCATGTAAGGTGGTGTTTTACCAAGCTGGCACCAGCTTTGCAAGAAAATCTAGCTGATGGCTCAGACGGATGAGCCATCTGGGACAACTGTGACTTGGAGAGCCCACCCAGGAGAAGGCACAGAGAGAGATTTATCTGCTGGCTCCTTCCCATCTCCCGTTTTCCCTGAGGAGAGCTGAGACAGCCTGAGGTGTTAGGAGGTCAGGGGATGCACAGGAGACTGGGCTCCCCATCAAGCGAATCACCACAGCAAAGAAGGTCAGATAAGGCTGAAAAAATCTAGAAGACCCAAAAGAGTCCATCATGGATCATCTTTGATGAAGTGATGTTTCTACCTGAGAAATGAAGTGAATGAATGGGAAGAAACTTAATTCAGGTTAAAGAGAAAAGAAGTGCAAAGGCCCTGAGGCAGGAAAGATATTGGCATATTTGAGAAACTGAAGAAGTCTTGGGACTCAGGAGTTACATTCCACAGGTCCATAACCCTGCACCACTATTTACTAGCTGTCTAACCTAGGGAAGTTTCTGAGTGTCTCCAAGCTTCTATTTCTTCACCTATAAAAGGAAGATGATAATTGTCCTCATCTCACAGAGTAGTTGTAGGATTAAACAGCATCGTACATATAAGCACTTAACACAGTGTTTGGTTCATAAAAGGCAAACAATAATATTGGTCACTATCTTTATTATTATTATTATCACTGTTGTTATTACTTACTCTGACCTATTGAATTAAAATAGCTGGAGAAGGACCCTTGAATTGCATGGTTAAAAAAAAAATCCCTATGACAATTTGCATTACAGATCAGTCTTCTGTAGAATTATGCTTCCACACCCTTGCCACACTCTCTACCGGGCCAGTAAATTTTCCTACTCTATTGTCAGATCTGGCTCCCTAACATTGTTTTGGCCAGTGGACTGTGAACCCCAGCCCTGCAAAAGTCTAAGGTGACTGTGTACCTGAACTTGGGCTCTTGCATTCCTTCTTTCTGCCAGAACAGCACTCTGCACATAGGGCCTGCTTCTTCTCATGCAGTCACAGACCAAGAAGACCTATGGAATGAACCCTTAATCAATCCACAGCGATCGCTGAGCTGTAAGCGTCCTGTTTATGGAAAATTGTTATTACAAGCCACTGAAATCGGGGGCCAGGGTTTCTTTGTTAGGCAGCAAAACCGATCGATACACTCTCTAGTGATTCTTTTACAATGAAATTATGGAAATATAAAACACCGAGGCCCTGCTCTAGGCCCTTAAGGGAGCTTCTATTTTTTCAGGGACAGATATCTGTCAGAGACTCCAGGAGACCCGAGTGTATATTGAGGTGGTGTGAAAGTTGGCCGTGTCAGAGAATTGGCCCTACTAGCCAAGGTTAAGAAATACACAAAGCTAACATGAAGGCATTCACTCAAATCTCTCCATGCTCTGTGTAAGAGGGGCAACTCCTTCCTGGCCATAACACACACCCCACCTTCTGCATGTCCCATCTGGGTGATTTCTGTTCCCTTCCAGGCATCTCAAAATGTGCATTTTCATTTTCTGCTGATAGCAGAGATGTGGGGGTGGGGAGTGTTGACAAGATCCCAATTCTCGGGGTGTTTTTCTCCAGACCTCACTTGGCCTTTAAGCCACAGGTGGTCCCAAAACAGCCCCAAGTCCTTGAAAATCCTCGTAGACCACCTTTGCTCTATGCTCTTCTCTAAGAACTATCTTAATAATAACATTCATATTTATACAATTTCAATGAAATATATATTAGAAACAAGACCTCTTTTTACTCTAACCAATACCTACTGTCCCCGCACATAGTGATTAAGAGGGAAAATTTTGTCATCAGAACGCTTACATTTAAATCCTGTTTGCCAGCTGTGTGACCCTGGACAAGTTACCCAACCTCTCTGTGCCTGCATTTTCTCATGTGTAAATGGGGATTATAACAGTAGTTCTATTGTAGGGTTATTCTGAGCATTATTGGAGTAAATACACATAAAGCACTGAGACAGTTGCTTGGCATATAGCAAAATGCTCAAACAAATGTTAGCTTTTCACTATTTTTATGGATTTGCTCAAGTGTCTTGGTCACATGGGCAGAGGCAGAATGAGAGATTACAAATTCCAACCTCCTACAACTGTTAGAGATGGTCTGGGCCCCAGTCCTCTGCCACACCTCTCAGGGTCCACGCTGTGTTTGCCCTCACTCCGTTGTTCTGGTCTAGGCTGCAGATGTTCTTACTGGCAGAAAATGAGCTACAGCTGAAGACTGGAATGGGACCTTGCACAGCCATGTGCAGGAAACTAGAAGAAGGAGGGGAAGGGGGAAAAAAGGAAGAGAGGGCCTGAGGGCCTGAGCGCCATTCTGAGTGGGGTCAGTGCTGCACTGAGGAGTGTACCCTCGACATGGGAATCACTCAGGACGTTTCAAAGAGAAATTATTTATTTCATCATCCATTCTGTACAGGAAAAATGGAGAAGGTGACCTATCGGTAGCAGCCTCAGCCTCCCCTATGTCTTCTCAAACAATTCCGCTCTGGCCCAGATTTGCATATAGTCCTGGCATTAACCATCATCCCTAGAAAGTGACTTAACGGGGAATTATTTCCACACTCCCAACTCTGGTGCACATTTATTGAGCACCCCCTACACAATGCAGGCAATCTGCTAAGGGTTTTACGTACATTAACCCCCTAAAACTTCCCTCAAATCCTGCAAGGCCAGAATTGTAAAGCTCCTCATTTTGTACATGAAGATCCAATCTCTGAGAGGCTAAATAAACTGTGTAGGGTCACTGGCAAAGCCAGGACTCAAACTCCAGTTCAGCTGTGCTGCACCATATGTCTCATACCACTCTAGAAATGTACAGCCCTGTGAATGGTGACAGTGATGACCAAGGTGAGGAGACAGTTGTGGGTTTCTGGAGCATGACATCTCCCTGTCTCCTCTCTGACCCTTTCTGAAGCCCTCCCCTCATATTTCCTCCCTCCTGGGACCACCAGCCTGATGTCCTTTTTATCATTCCTTATCTTTGTCGGAAGTTTGTGGCCATTACCAAGAAGAGTTTCTCATGATTCAGAGAGAATCTCCGAAACATCGAGGACTCAGCATGCTCGCGGGGGGGGCGGGGGGAGATGCAGCTGGTGCTCCAGTAGGAGTCAGGAACTTGGCTTTGGGTCCATCATCTGTTGCTAGTTATGTTGCCGTGGCCAAGTCACTTGACTTCAGTGAGCCTTCGTGGATAAATGATACATGTCCTACAAACACACTGTATTCTTGGAAGGTGGCTGTGATGTCCCCCTTCCCACCCTCTCTTCCCATCAAATCCTTTCTCTGGAGAGATTCTGCTTCTGCTCTACTCCCCCAGGGGTGGTCCCCAAACCAAAACAACAGCATGTTCTGGAAAGCCATCTTCCCAAGACCAGGTACATCTGGTGGGCATGGTGCTCTGTGTAGGTCCTTTCTCCCTTGGAGCACAGTACGACAGCATAGTCAGCGGTCCTCAGACATGCGTGTGCGTCAGGATACGTGGAAGGCTGCTACCACCCTGACGGCTAGGCCCCACCTCCAGAGTTTCTGATTCAGTATCCCTAACACGTTGCTGGTTGACGTCAAGGCTGGTCTTAGGACCACTTTGAGAACCACTGGTATTGTCTTAATATTTGACAAGTATTTACAGAGTCAGGATTAAGTGCTCAGACTACCTCTTGTCAATTCCCAGCTCTTCTGCTTTCTGGCCGTGCAATCTTGGACAAGTCAAGCTCTGTGAGCCTCAGTCTCTTCATCTGTACATGGACGCGACACTGAGGTGCACCTCGTAAGGTTATTGCAAGGAAGGGTGAGCTCCTGCTGACAGCCTTCGGCATTCTGTCCGGCACTTAATAAGTGCTCTGTTTGTGAGTTCTTAAAATTCAAGGGGTTCTAAAGCCCCTGCGGCCATTTTACCTGTATCTTCTTACTCTGCTGCACCCCTCAACACCCAGAAACAACATCTATTGTCACTACTAAATGTGTCTCTATTCTGGGAACTGCCCAGAAATGAAGGCAAGCTTCAGAGCAAACCAGTAACTAGACAATGACAATAAGCCTAATACATCGAATCCTTGGGCTGGTGGTCATGAAAAGGTCAGACTTCTCCAATTCTCGCTATCGCGAAAAAGCTCAGGACATGGCATCGAAAGGTCAGAATTTATGGGGCGCCTGGTTGGCTCTGTCAGTTAAGCCTCTGCCTTCTGCCCAGGTCATGATCCAGGGTCCTGGGATTGACCTATGCGTCTGGGCTCCCTGCTCGGCAGGGAGCCTGCTTTTCCCTCTCCCTCTGGCCGCCCCTCCCCCTGCTTGTGTGCTCTCTCTCTCACTCTCTCTCTCTCAAATAAACAAATAAATGAACTCAGAATTTGGATCTAGGCCCTTCCAGGTTTTGCCTAGGAATCTTAGACAACTTCAATGCCATCTCTGAGACTCAGTTTCCTCATCTGTTCAGTGGGGACAATAATGCTTACCTCAAATTGAGTGTGCTGGCAGTTTGTTTTGTAAGCTGTGATTCTCCTAGTTGTGAGAAACCCAGCAGCTACCTAAATATTTGTGTCCCTTACTGCTCCTGGCAATCCAGCTGCCACCGTTGATAACCTGAGCCCAGCCAGCGCTCCCTGCCCGCCTGGTTGTACCATCACCTGGACGCTGACTTAGCGGACCCTCGTTTCTGAGAAAAGCCAGGACACTCCACTCAATCAGCTTTCCCTTGCCTCAGCCTACCCATGTTTCCAGGGAGCACCACTGGCCTATGTACCCAACTACAGGTCATTCCAAAAAAGTAATGTTCAGCAAAAGCTAGGAACAGTCACGGTCAGTTACAGCCCTAAACCCCTCAAGAGACAAGATTCATGATAATGTGTTCGTTTTCCTTCCTCTTCTGTTTCCCCCAAGAAGTCAATTTCACCAGTCACTGGACATGCTTTGAAAGAACTCAGAAAATCCCACAGGAAAGCACCAAAGATTGTTTTTATCATTTTGTTCCATTCCTCCTGTTTGCTTAGTAATCCTGGTAAACAACTTTGTGCAAACAGAAACCTTTTTCATTCTATTGAGTTCTTGCCTGTGGCCCTGTTGCCTCAATCTTAAGGTTTGGGGGTATGTGGAGAAAGCACTGTGGATTTAAACTTCCTGATAAGTGGGCACATAACAAAAAATGAAAGAACACCCACTGGCCATTTATTTATTCATACAACCCCCTTGAGGGGGTTGGATAGGAGTGGCTTTCTAGATTTCCATATGGATGCTCTATTTTTTTATCGCCATTATTAATTCCATCATCCTCCTTGTCATCGTCATCATCAGAGGCTTGGGCCACAAACACAAGTTGTATTTGTAGAGTGTGAGTTAGTCTGGGGGATCGGAGACCTGAGCCCAAGGTCACTGGTCAGCCATAGGCAAAGCCCTAGAGGAAAACAAAACCTGGCTGTGTTTGGGTCCGGAAGGGGGCATCTGCAGAGCTTGCTGACCTGGCCTGAACCAGGTACACCTTACAAAGACCCAGAACTTTGCCAGTTTAGGGGTTCCACACTGGCCCACTGACCCTTCCTGAGTTACCACAGCTGGTGGCACTCAGGGACTCTGTGTGGGGCGCCATGTCCGCACCAGTAGCTGAGAGGATGATGAATCCTTTGGCCACCGTTTCCTAGCCTTCTCTTTACTGGCTCCCTTACTTCCCGAGCCTTTCACACAATCCCTGCTATTTACATACTCTGTCTATGCTGTCCAGACACCTGGCTTTTCTTGCCTGTGCCCATGCCTGGCAGAGATTAGCACTCTCCACAGCCTTAACTCCAATTAATTCTTTGTTTTGTTTGATTTCTAGCCAATGGCCAGCAACTCCCAGGGTTTTACTCCCAGTTGCTCAAATAAATAAACCAAATGTTAATTCGTTGGTCTTTGATCATGATGAAGTGCAGAGATGGTGTCACGGAAATACTAATGTTTGTCTAGGTGTCCCCCGTAGCACAGTGGTGGCACTGGGTTTTGGTTTGGTTTAGACGGGGAAGGGGACGCCCCTTCTTTGACATCCATTATCTCATTGGATTCTCTCAACGGCCTGGCAAAGTGGACAGGACAGGAACTATTATCTGTGTGTTGCCGATGAGGAAACCAGGCTCAGAAAGATGAAATAAGTTGCCCAAACCACACAGCTCGAAAGCAGCTCACTATGGCTAAAACTTGACCTGACTCCCAGTTCAGCAAAGCTGTGGTGGGTGGCTCTGTCCCCCTTTGGCTCATCAGTTGGGATAATAATAATAATAATAATAATAATAATACTTTATATGATATAATTTCACAGACACTTTCTGGGTTATCCAGAGTGCATTCTATGGAACAGCAGTTGCGTAAAACAAGACACACAAAAAATTCTGTGGTCAAGTATGTCCGCAAGATGCTATATACTGTACTCTATTCTTGGAGATCTGTATATGTATTAGAACATGAAAGCCTCTGAGAAGTTCTGCTGTAGGAGACTTAGACAGATTTGTGACCCAGAATTGTCTGCATGTATTTGATCCTGGGGAGGCCAGAGTGGAAGCAAGGAGATCATGTCCCAGTAATACATGCAAGAGCCTGGGGATGTTTGGACAAAGAGGGACAGCACCAAGGTGGTGAGACACGGGTAGATTCTGGATGTATTTCAGATGCAGAGCAGACCAGATTTGCTGGTAGAAAGGATGTAGGGTGGGGGCGCCTGGGTGGCGCAGTCGTTAAGCGTCTACCTTCAGCTCAGGGCATGATCCCGGAGTTCTGGGATTGAGCCCCGCATTAGGCTCCTCCACTGGGAACCTGCTTCTTCCTCTCCCACTCCCCCTTCCTGTGTTCCCTCTCTCGCTGGCTGTCTCTCTGTTAAATAAATAAATAAATAAAATCTTAAAAAAAAAAAAAAGATGTAGGTTGTAAGCAAATAGGGGAGGCCAGGGTGGCTCGGAGATATTAGGCCTGAGCCTCTAGATGAGTAGAATGGCCACTTCTTCGAGAAGCTCTCCCTGGACTAAGAGCTCCACCCCATCATTGCAGCTTCCTGCAGCATCCCATCCCCAGCCTTCAGAGATCGCAGTTTTCATTTTATTTGTTGATGAGATCACTGCCAATGGCTGATCTTATAATTTCTTCCTTACTACTGTATCTCCAGTGTTGGGCACATCGTAGTCAATAAATCTTTGCTAAATAAATGAACGAATAGAGACTAGCATGCAGTGGTTGCTTAACAAATTGTAGCTACCATACGACTAGCCAACCTAGTACGCAGGCATCATGAATATAACTAGTTGATTAGTATGCAGAGGGCTGGTTGGAGGGTGGTGGAGGACCCAGTTTTAATCTGAGCCCCGTCCTTCTACCTCTTGAATTGGGTAAGCCCCTTCCCCTCTCTGAGTCCAGTTCTTCTGATCCCATTCAACAAGGGGTAGGATAATAGGATTTCCATCAATCTATGCCTTTGCTGCCCATGAATGTAAGTGGAAACCAGGCCTCTATCCTCAGGAAGGTGTGATGCAGGACAGCCCAAGAGAGACCAGGTCTGATCAAATTTTCCATGATCTAGCCCAGCTTAAGTCCGGGAGGCGCACAGAAAAGAGGAATGCAGTGGTAGCTAGAGTCACCAGAAAGGCTTACTGGACGCTCCTCTTTCTCCACCCAAGAGTCTGAAGTAACAGATGAATATGGTGACATTTGGTGAAGAAAAACAACAATAAAAAAAAAATCTTCTGGTTTTTCTTACTCCCAGTCCAATTGGCAAGACTGTAAGAAGCGCTTGCCCCTTTCCTACCCCCTAAAAGGGATCATTGAGCAAAAGCCACTTGCTCTATTAGATGTCACTTTTCACCTTACTTTGTGCCTCTGAAACAGACTTTCTTTTCTCCTCCGGTTAGGAAAACACAAAAATACATTTCCCATCTGGACCTTTTTTGAGCCATTCTCCCTAAAGGCTGGTCTCGGATCGCTGGATCAGGGGCCTTCCCACGAAGCATGGACTGGGTCCCCAAAGTTCCAGCAGCTCTGTCGATGAGAGCCCTCTCAGGGAGGGCTCCAGGGCAAATGATTTTCAGTTTCAGTTCATTTGTTTTTGTTTTCCATTTGGTTGCTCAGGGCAAACATCTATCTACCCTAAGAGCTTCTCCCCTGGGGACCGGCCACCCTATCGTGGCTTTTCTTGCTGCACATGTGTAAGGGTCCCCGGTGCTCAGGCTCTGCTTGCCTCTTTCATTCTCCAGAAGAGGTCACTACTTGATTAAGAAAAATGGTCACCCCCCCAGCCCCCCAGTGCTAGTCGATGCACAGTTATCAGCTGTTAATAAGCAAACCCCTCCAAGCCACCCAGTCCTTCCTAATAATCTCACCATTGATTCTATTATCACTGTTATTGTGAAAAATATTCATAGCACCATGCGATGATTACCACCACCTCCGTCTCGCTTTACAGAGATCCCGACGTGACAATCCTTTTATTTCGGCCTCACCCTGCTCCTGCAGCTGCTACTGAGCCCAGTTTATAGGTAAGAAGACTGAGGGACAAAGAGGTGAGCTGCCTTACATACAGATTATCGAGAGCAATGGTGGGATGAGAACCCGTGTCTTCTGGAAACTAGTTCCGGTGTTGAAAGAAAAGGCGCGGAGTTTCACTGGCTGAACTGCCCTTCTTAGGCAGCAGTAAAACATTGGAACATGGTAACAATTCGAGGTGAGAGGTGTCACTCTGTGAAGACAGAAGGCCGGCATGGATTGAAAGCCAGTGGCTGAGCAGAGGGCAGCTCAACATTCTTTCTGTTTTCAGGGCTCGGAAAGTAGACAATGGAAGCCAAGCTACCAAGACAAGGGCAGTAGGAGCGCCCACCGCGCTGTCATGGGGATGGGATCAAAGATCCGGCTAGGGCGCCGTGGAGCCTCGGTCCCTGAATGAAGTCCCTGAGGGGCACAGAATGCCATTCTGAGCCCTTGGTTTCGAGTCACATTTGGAGAAAAACTGGGGGTGGGGAGGGTCAGGTAGTGATTTCCTGCAAGCTTACGAGAACCATAGCAGCCTGGATGATTAAGGAGGAGGAAACTCAACCATAGTCTTGTAGGAAGAAGGAAGAATGCAGCTGAATGCCACCATCAAAGCTGCCTTAGTTATGAATGAATTCTAAGTGACCGTTTAGCTTTGGACATACACTCAGACTTCAAAATCCCAGAAGCAAAAGTCATACAGCCAGGATCCCAATTTTGAGACACAAGGTTGCAGAAGCACCCCATGGGCCAGACCCTGGATATTTGCTCAGCTCTGGCAGCCTAGGGTTATGGGGTGAGCCTAAACTCTCTGACATGCGTGGTAGGTGAAGGCCACTACTCTCCAACAACACTACCAAAAAAAAGTGTCTGTACCAGCAATGGAGGAGGTCGGAAACAGCCAGCCCCCAAAATGAAAGTCTATGAGGGCCCACCACACATGGGATGGGAGGCAGCCTATAAACCCAGCGGTTCTTGAAAAGAAGCTGTGGATCCCTCTAGCATCTATGGTAAATAGCAATCACATCCATAATTTAATAAGCACCTAGTATGAGTTGAGAACCTAGTATGAATTGAAGGTAATGAATGCCATATACATATATCATCACACTCAATTTTCACAACTGCCCCTGTAAGGGGTTTTACGTCTTCTATTTCACAGAAAAGGGATCTGAGGCTCAGGGAGGCAAGATAACTTTTCCAGTGTTGCTCAGCTGGCAGTTAGAATTAGAACTCAGATCTAGATAACTAGGCAAAACAGCAGCTCTTTCCACCACCTGGTACTATGATCTCCTGGCTAGACCAGGTAACCCTGCATTTCCATAGCAAGAGGACTTTAATGGAAGAGGGATGAAGAATCCGTGGTAGCCAGGCTGGAGAGGACACTGTTGATAAGGGTTTGAACCAAGCTGGCATCTGAAGTCATCCCCCAAAATGAGTGGGAAGCAATCAGCTACTGGGATAATTCTAAAAGTACGTTATTACCAGTTTTTACGTTTTATCCTATGGCTCCAACAACAAACAGGCAAGTGTTTGCTGAGCTGGACACTGTGATATTAAATCCTATGGAGAATGCACGGACTAGTAAGCCAAGACGTTTCCATGTTTTTATACAAACACCTTGAAATCTTATTGTCTTCCTGTATGCTTGAAATGCTACGCGACAATTTGAATTATATGGCCTCCGATATTACAGGACAAGGGTCCCGAGGAGGGAGAGTAGGAAGAATTTCACAAAAGAATTAACTTTTGTTAGCTCACCACTGAACATTAGGCTTGGACAAATAAAATAGAGACAAGACAGCATACTGGAAGGGGAATTGACATCTGCAAAGGCAGGGAGACAGTGAGATTAGCCCAGCCTAGAGTGGAGAGTTGATACTATTATCTAGTGAGAGAGAGAATTAAAAAGCAGGTTGAAGCAGATATATGCAGGTATTTTCAATTTCTAGTTTAAGGGGCTTGATATTTACACTGAAAACAATGGGAATCTGAGGGAGGTATTTGGACTAGTTAAGTGCATGTCCAGCACCCACTATAGTTCTTAGAATCTATCAGATATTTGATACATGTTTGCTAAGTGAGTGAATGAATGGAAACTATGTATAGGATGGGCTGGCAAGGAAAGAACAAATCAAGGACACCAATTAGGAGCCTGTGCCGCTAGCAGTCTGGGTGATGCAGATAGAAGTAGAAAAGCCACAGAAAGCTTACAGACAATGAAAAAGGCATCATAAAAGGAAAAGAAGATTATTCTAATTTCAGCACTATTTTCTGATTGGTAGTTTGCACCAAGAACAGAGGGAAACAAACTTCCACTAACCTCCAAATTCAAGACCATAAGTCTGCCAGTAGCACTAAAGATGTTTGTGCATCTCTGGACGTCCAGAGATTGAGTCAGGAGAGAAAAAGGAGAGGAATCTTTAAAATAGAAAGTAAAAATATAAAAACTCTCACATGTTAAGCTTTGGAGCCCATGTTTCCTCTTGCTGCTAACTGATTCACTGGCATTCAACGTACCTGTGGTGAACGAACAAACACAGAACAACCGGTCTTGTTATGTCCATTTTGCAGATGGGAAAAGTGAGGCTCAGAGAGGCCCCGTTTCTCACAGCAACTTGACTCCAGGTAATCTGAATTAAATCCTGTTTGTATTCTGTTGGTTGTTGTTGTTTTCTATGATCCCATACGGCAGAAGGAGAGAGAAGAAAACAGAAAGAGAAATATAGAGAAAAATAACCAACCTAAGAAGTCCCGCTGGTAGACGGCTGGGGAAAAACGCGGTGGCACTGCGTGAGACTGTGCTCCACTTGTCTCTTTGCCGTAAGTGTGAACACTCATGTGTTTACCTAAAAACAGGAGCAGTGAATCATAATCTGTTTTCTCTCCTGACAGTATATATTTTCTTTTTAATGCAGAGAGACCACAGATATATACTTGGCATTTTTTTAACAAGTCCATGTTAGGTCAGTAAATGCCTGCCTTCCCCGTTTCGCTCCCTGCATCATCACTTATAAATTCCAGCAGATGCCAGGGAGCTCTCCCCCAAGCCAATAAGCCCCAGAATTAATAAAGCTACACCCTTCTGACCAAACAAGATCTTACCGCTGGGAACAAGTCGCTTGGTTTCAGCAATTTGGTTTCTTGACAAGAGCCAAAAAGTGCTGAGATCCCCTCCCTGGAAGGAAAGCAACCTGGAAGAAGTCATAGATGGTATCCCTCATGCTCAGCATCCTTCTTCACGACACGGGACCTACCAAGGGGATGACAGAGATTTCATAAAAGCTTTACAAGGCACAGTAGAGTACAAAGGCTCCGAGCCACAGTCGCCTTCGTAAAGATCAGCGGTTGCGCTCACCTCTCTCATAAAGCTTCAACAGAAAGGTTGGCCAGATTCCTTTCTGTGTCTTGGGAAGCCCCAACAAGTTGTGTTTCTTCATTATGATTCATTCAGACTCACAGAGTTCCGCCGATGAAGGAGGAATGATCCAGAGTTAGCGTCCAACGTAACTAGTGACTTCTTAGAGATTGTCACCTGAAAAATGTGTTTGAGTTTTAAGCCACAACAACTGGTGACACCCTACCAAAAGCTCACAAGGTGATACTTCTTCACCTGGGCCACCTTCTGCCTTTTCTCCTGTCCCCTGCCAACACCACCACCTAGCCTTGTTCCCTAAGAAAAATGGCTTCTTTCTGAAACCAGAATCCAGGGTTACTGGGATGTATGAAAACCCCTGTAGACAGAAGCTTCTCCACAGTATGGAGCAGCTCACCTGCATATATGGGTGAAGGACATGCAGGGTCGTTGTTCCCCTCAGCCCTCTGGGTAGCTCAAGCCCCCAGGGAAGGTGGCTTCCAGTAGATTCTTCTCTTTGCCCTCTGTCCTTGCTTATGTGTGCCTAAGTTATCCTTTCTCACACATGCCAAGAAATTTACAAAAGAAGATGGAAAGCGTTGTCATGGATTATTTTGGGAACAAATTGGTAAAGCCTTTTTGGGTTGTTATCACAGTGTTGTTTATAATGAGGAAACATTAGAAACAATTTATGTGTCTACAAATAGGGGTTTTGTTAAGGTCATTATGGCAGAATCATTCAAAATGGAATAAAAATCATTTCATTGATCTAGCAGGAAATTTATGATACATTATTCAGTCGAGAAAAGAAGATAAAAAAAAACAGTAGCTGGAAGTAGTATTATGTGTTTGTTCAAAAATAGAACATTAAAAAATAGATTATATTAATATGGTCATAAATTCACAAATGTGTATATGACAAATATTATAAAACACAGTGGCATGGTGGTATGGGGATGGCTTGGTATGTAATTGCTACTATGGCAGCGGTATTGCCTTAAAATTTGGCATTTCTAAAGTTAGGCAGGGGCTCCTGGGTGGTTCAGTCGGTTAAGCGTCTGTCTTGGCCTTAGGTCATGATTTCAGGGTCCTGTGATGGAGCCCCGTATCTGGCTCCCTGCTCAGTAGGGACCCTGCTTCTGTGTCTCCCTCTGCCTGCCACTCCCCCTGCTTGTGCATGCACTCTCTCTCTCTGTCAAATAAATAAATAAAATCTTTAAAAAAAACTTTTTTAACTAAAAAAATTAAGAAATAAATAAAGTTAGGCAAAGGTGAAACCCTGAGGATAAGGGAGAAGGTCTTTTCCAAAGTGGAAAATCCCTGCTGTGGTCAGTCCCTCAGGAAAAAGGGTGTGTATTTTAGCAATTAAGCATTTAAAAAAGAGATTTCCTTCCTGGATCTTTTGTTCCCTGGTAATCTCCTTGAAAGTCTATGAGATCAGTAATTCTTCAGAGTGAACTAGTCAAGGGAGATGAGGTCAAGGTCAAAGCTGAATTCTGGGTCATTCTCTTTGTGCAATACCTTAAGAAGTTTTAAAGTCTTTTCTACATTTTGATCTGTTCTGGGAGTCAATAATAATGGTAGCAATAACCACCTTTTGGGGGCCAGGCACTTTGCATCCATTATTTTCAATCCACCCCACAGCTGCGTCAGACGGAAGGGAATATTTTTGTGTTGCAGGAAGAAAGAGCTAACAATCCTAAGTATTTATGCGAAGCCAGACACTCTCTTCAGGCCTCTGCCTCGATTCTCATTAATTCCTCACGACAACCTCCAGAAATACTGCTACGCTCCCACTTTACTGTTGAGGAAGCCAACGAGTAGCTACAGAGAGATGAGTAGCCCTCCCAAGGTCACACAGGTTGTTCGTGGGGGGATGGGACTCAGATTCAGCGAGCCTAGGAGTTCTAAGATCTACTCCCAAATGACAGAAACATGGGAAGGGGGCTTATCCGTGGTAGGGCCCAAGTGTTAAATAGGGAAGCAAATAACACTGGAGGCCAGCTCGACAGTGGGAGAGGGATTAAAAATAAAGCCGCCCTCCCCAGATAAAAGTCGAATCTCCCAGAGACAGACGGATGCTGACATGGCTGACCTGTCCTTTGACACCCTGCCCAACACCACCACCCCCTCCCCCGGCTCTTTGTCTGATGCTAACTTCGGGTGACTTATGCTCCATTGTTTTGAGAGAGGCTGCATTCTTTAGTCATATCAAGAAGAAACTCAGATCTCCCCGTGAGAGGTGTCTTTTGGTAATTTGATACACATTGTAGACCCGAGCCTAGATCATGGTACTAGGTCACAAGGCTAAGGTACTCTCAGCCTCATGGTAAACACATGAACAGTCTTAATTATGGACCATGGCAGACATGTGAACAAGGGTTCATGGAAACAGAGAGGTGCGCCCTTGGCTCTGCTGGGGAGAGGAGGGCTATGCCGGGCAAAGCCCACAGACACCTACAGCTTTGTCACAGGCTGGCAGGCATCACTCCCAGCATGCTCTCAGACCGTCCCATGGGGGCTCCATGAAGTGGGAAGCACTTGGCCTTACCCTTGGAACAAGCAAAGACCCTCGAAGCAGAAATCTCTAACGGGCCCCTCTAAGGCCTAAGACAGACATTCCCTGTAGCCCTCCTCAGCTGTCTCTCATTGCCTGCCTATTGGAACAGTGGCAATGGCCAAGGTGGCTGAAAGGGATCCAGTGAGGCTGACCATGGACGGAGGCTGCCTTCAGATCCAGTATGATAAAGTTCTCCCCCTCGCTTTATGCTTCGCCTCTTCTAGAAGCTCTTTCAGCTGGATCTATACACCCAGACATACACACACTTGCCCCATGCGCGTACACTCATGCACGTGCCCAGATTCTCCCGAAGCAAATATTATTTTAAAATATCTGAGGGCAGTGACCTGCGGGTCTATTGAACTGGAATTACTGCGGCAGCAACGTCCCTTTCAAGCCAAGCTGAGATTTGAGTCAATACCTCTGGCCCAGATGCCGTGTCACTGAGCGAGAATTTCAGGTGGATTATGTCAAAGTGAGCCCAGCACGCAACTGATCCATAATCGTGCTTGCTAAGAGCATTTAGCCTTTTGGCTCCAGGCCCTCTGATGTCTGCCTTAGACTTGTGTCAGAGGCTAACGGCAGAAACAGAGGCAGTGCCAATTCAGCTTAATTGGGCGATCATTAGGACTTCCTCTAATAAACGGAGGAAGCTGGGAGCTGCCGCTGACCTCCCTGAGGCTGCCGAGGGGTCTCCTGCCCAGGACCTACCTTACACAGGATCGATTGATCTGCAGTTGCCTAACTTCCCAGCTTGATCTAATTAGTAAACACCTTCAAAGGGATCAAGCTGACTTTTGAGACAAAGTCTACCGCACACGGCAAAGGTGGGCAAATAAATATTTAAAGGGCACATCTGTGTAGGTGGAGAGGGGAGGGGCAAACAGATTAGACACAGATAGGAGTTAACTCTGGGAGCTGTGTTGTGTAATTGTCCTTGCCCTTGCCCCTCCGCTGGCCAAACTTGCCCCCTTCTCCAGGACTTCTGTGGGATCTGGCTCCCTAGACACCCAGCTACCCAGTCTCCAGAAAACACCCTCCTGAGACCTGAGCATAGCCCTGGTCATTCACTACCACAATTGTTTCAGATGTTAGTACTGAACGAGACCTGTTGAAGGGCCTAGAACAGAATGGTGCTATTCAGGAACTGGCTGCTAGCATCTAGCATGCAAATGATTGCTTGGCTGTTGGCTGGTTTTTTGTTTTTTTGTTTTTTTCCACTTCAGCAATGATTTGAGAGTCTGACTCTCCATCGATGACATCCCGGCAACACCAGCAGTTATCAACGGTCCCTCCGAGATAGACCCACCCTGTCTACAGCATTCCCTGACTCTTTGTGCTTTTGCTGTGGTTTGCAGCCAATTATCACATAGCTCCCCCACCACATGGTGCGAAAACAGCAGCTCACCAGACCTCCCGGCTCACACGGCGGCTTCAAAGCTCATGGTGCACAAATGGACCACGATCGCCCACCTCCACCATTAACACGCTGGAAGAACGTGTGGCAGAAGCACTTTCACAACTGGATTTCAACCCAGAAGCCGTACTCGGAATCGGAGTTTGGTTCTCTGGAATGGATCAGAAGGGTAGACCGATATGAGCTTCCTTAGTATGCTTGATTGAACTCGTCTGAGCGGAGATGGGGCTGGTGGTGGGGGAGAGGAGAAGACCATTCTCAGAACGCCAGCCGCCTGCCAGGCATGGTGTTGAGTGGGGCCTGTTCATCGTCTCACTTAATCTGCCCGGCAAACCTGCAAACGAGGTATTAGTACAGAAAGCAGCCGGGGCTGAACTACATACACCCCCAACTTGTTCTATTTCATGTTTGTTGTTTATTGGTTTGGGTTTGGTTTTGGTTTTTTGCTGTACCAGGTATATATTGATCATACATTCTGCAAAAATTATAAAACACTTGAAGGCCAGGTCCTTCTCTGTTTTCTTCCCACTGTACCCACAGTGCAGAGCTGGGTGTTGGACTCATTCATTCATTCATTCATTCATGCCTTCACTCATATCTATTTATCAGATATGAGGGATACAGCTGTGAGTAAAACCAAAAAGATACCTGTTGTCATGAAGCTTACATGTTAGTTGAGAGACATTCCATCAATAAATAAGCATGCTGATAAAAGAAGAAAGGAAGGAAGGAAGAGAGGGAGAGAGGAAAGGAGATAATTATCAAAAAGTCATGAATGTATGGGGCGCCTGGGTGGCACAGCGGTTAAGCTTTTGCCTTCGGCTCAGGCTGTGATCCCGGCGTTCTGGGATCGAGCCCCACATCAGGCTCCTCCGCTATGAGCCTGTTTCTTCCTCTCCCACTCCCCCTGCTTGTGTTCCCTCTCTCGCTGCTGTCTCTATCTCTGTCAAATAAATAAATAAAATCTTAGGAAAAAAAAAAGTCATGAATGTCATGCAGAGAATTGAGATCAGAAGATATGATGGAGAGAGGCAGTGCCCATGAATTGGACCCTCAGTATTCTCAAAGGAGGTGACCTGAGATCTGAATGACAAGAAGGAGGAAGCCATAGAATATCAAGGGAAAGTGATTTCAGCCAGAGTGACTGCAAAAGCCCTGAGGTGGGAATGAGCTTTAAGGGTTCACAGAACTGAGAAAAGCCACTACAGTTTGAGCAGGTCAGTGAGGGGAATTTACACGAGATGATGTCATAGAGGTGGCAGGAGCCAGGGGACATAGAGTTTTGTAAGCCGGGATTGGACTCATTCATCAAATATTTGTTCAATGAATAAATGCACAGGCCGTGGAGCACTATGGGAATGTAAGTACCAACCTCCCTTTAGGAGCTCACAGTTGCACCAAAAAGACAAGAGAAATCCACATGCACTCATTCAAGAAATATTTACTGAGGCTCTAGCTGTACCAGGCACTGGGGCAGATCCGGGGGGGTCCCCGGGGTGAATGAGCCATGCTCCTTGCCTTCAACCAGCTTTCAGTTTTAAAGAGACAGACAAGACCACTTTTCAGAGCTGGAAGTTCCTTCATTTGAGGAAACACTATGTGAGCACATGGACTACATCAGTCTCAGCCTGGAAAAAGTCAAGGAGAAAGATAAGATGGCCAAGATGAAGATGGGTTGGTCCCTGGAGGCTGGAAAGGTCAGGTAAACTTCCCATAGAGAAAACCAGCCTTAACCTGGCACTTCAGGAATGAGTGGAACGTAGAGGAAAGAGGGGGAGGTTCCAGGTTGAATAACAAATGCTCCCATGTTTGAACCAAAGGTCAGCACTTTAATGGGCATTCAAAGCCCCCACAGTGTTTATCCCTCTTAACCAACACCTTCCCCACACACGCGTGCTTACCGCTCCATGCTTATCCTCCCCGTGTCAGAACACAACCGAAATGATCTGCTAACCATTCCCCAAATTGCTGAGCGCCTCAGTCACTCTGAAATGAAAATCTGATCCTCATTCTAAGGACACCGCCACAGCTTCGGGATGCTTGACTATTCCATGGATAGGGAACTCCTAACTCCTCCATGTGTTTTACTTTAGTTCAGTTCTTTTCCTTGCCCAAGAGATTCCTCTTCTTCCTTGACACAGCTCTTCTTTGATCTTAATTTCAGAAATATTTTGGTCAATTATTACTGGGTATGAATCAATATTAAAACCCCAGGAGCGTATAGTATTAATTTCTCACTCATGAATATATGGGCTGGCTGGAAAAGCTCTATTGCTTGCTGCAGGGTGGGTTCCGGGGTTCTGCTCCACAAGTCTCTCCTTCTTCTCTGGGACCAATGGGCCAACTGGGACACATGGTTTTTATGGTGATGGCAGAAGTATAGGAGAGCGAATCTGCCACAGACACTGGGTAACTTCTGCCTCCATTTCATTGGCCAAATCAAGTCACATGTCCAAGCCCAAGGTCAAAGACAGTACTCAAGAGAAGCGTATACTCTGCTCGCCATAAGGATGTGGCAAGAATAGATGCAATGGGATAAGTTACAGCCAATTATTCAATTGAGCACAGAAGTTATAAAGAATTCATTCTCCTTCTCCCACTAATGTCAAATCTCAAAATGTAGAGCTCATGTTCCTATGAACATCCTCACTTTCCAGATCAAGCTTCCTTAACTTCTTATCCAGTAGGTTCTTAGAACCCTTATCCTCACCATGCCCTGAACACATTCTAGTTTGTTAACATTTCTAGGTAATATTTTTGGCAGAGGCGATCATGGTACTCTCTTCCAGTGTGGATTTGCCAGTGCAAGACAGTGCGTGCATCTGTTAGGATTTGCTCCAAAAGTTAGCTCCTAATTCTTTGGGTCAGCTAGACAGTTATTCTGGTCTGGGCTGGGCATGGTTGTGCTCATCTGGGCTTGCTCAAGGGTTCTGCTACCAGCTAGAGGCTGATTGGTCTAGGATGGCCTTGATACCTGGGGTCTCTCTCCACCTTGTTTACCTTCTTCCTTCAGGAGGCTAATCAGGACCTATTTGCATGACTGTATCAAGAGTTCAAGAATGGAGCTCACGTGCTTGAGGAATAGGTTCAAGATGGCACAACATCACTTCTGCCATGTTCTATTGGCCAAAGCCAGGAAACAGGGAAATAGACTCTAGCCTTCCATGGAAAAAGCTGCAAAGTGCTTTGGCCATGTTTGTAACCTCCCTGACAGAGGTACTCTGTACCCTCTGTCCATGAATGCTTTGCATGTAGTCAGGCTTACCATGGAGTCTTGGCCTCTGCCACACTGTTGACTTGCAGAGTTAGAAGTCACTTAACAACTTCAGACAGTAAGTCATGAACCATTATCAAGCAAATTCATACTGCATTCGTATTTATGCTGCTGACCTGAGCTAAAGTACGACCCCTCATATTCCATTTCAACCACATTGCTTTGGCGACCATTGATCCTTCCACCTCTCTTCTTGTAACAATTCTTTATATAACTTGTTAAAGAAGTTGCCAAACTTTGAACAACATCTCCATGTGTTTCCTTACCATATCTGGTATAAGCAGCAGCTGTTATCAGGTTGGTCGTAACAACTGTTTAAGGACAGCGATGATCACATTGGCCAACACTGCTGGGTGTTCTATGGCAGCAGCAGAGTACTGGGCACACAGCTGCCCCCTGCTTCACATATGAAGTCACACAAGAGTGAATCAATGCTCCACACAACACAAACCCAATGAGGTAAATCAGCGGCTTTTCAACTCTTTTTTTCAGTAGAGTCTTTTTTTTTTAAAGATGAAATATCACATAAAACCCCAACATGAGAACCAGATAAACATCGGACTACTTTGGCCGGAAGAGGGGACGTTCCTGGAGCTCTTTCTACTCAACTTCTCCCATCCGCATCTCCCCTACGATATCTGAGGCCTCGCCGGATGCCATGGAACAAAATTTGAAAATCACTGAATGAAACCAATGCTTTTCAAACTTGGACAAACATGGCCCTCAATAAGAAATGCGTAGTGACCCAGAACACACACACATATAGGTAACTGAAACAACTTTCCCCGAGTGCAATAAACTCTATGTTTTCTATTCTACTCATTTCACTTTTGGAATATTGATTATGAGCTAGGAAGTTATATTTACAACCCACTAAACAGGTCACGCCCCATAGTTAGAAACCCCTGGACGAGATGACCCCTGAAAACTGAAGAAGTCTTTCAATGTTGACACTACTGGCCTATTGTTCAATAGCTTCTGTACCCTCAGTGCTCACTGTTTGTTCTCAGGGACAAGGAGAGACTGGTGATGGACACCACCAAGAAAAGCAGAAGTGAAGTAACAGATAAGCCATAATAATGCTCCCAAGAGTAATGGAGAACACAAGCCCTCAGGGACACTAATAAAATTAGTAGATTAGCTCGTGAGAAGAGTTTACTCTGGAGCCAGACTAGCTAAGTTCAGTTCCCAGTTGTGCCAATTGTAGCCTGGGCTTATTACTTATTCTATCTACACCTCAACATGACTTCCTCTGATAGGTAGGTCTAATAACTAGTATCTACCCTGTAGGGTTGTTAAGGGCACTAAACAAGATCATGTCTAACAGATTTAGCAGAGCCAGGAACACAGGAAGTGCCCAGAGTTCCTTAATATTAATAAGGGAGTGGGTGGAGTAGGTGGCTTTTTCTCCCCAAAGAAGTGGGTTCAGTAATCAAGACATAATGAGTTGGTCTCTCCTCCAGTCCCCCTCCCATTCTAATAGTCAGAGGGATCTGAGTTCAAATTCTTGCTCTCTCGCTTAACAGCTGGGGTCCTAACAATGGTCGTGGATGACTCACACTTTCGGAACTTCAAGATCCCCCACTGTGAAATGGGAATAACAAAAACACTCCGAGAGTTGCTTGGAGGATCGTTGAAATCATGAATGTAAGACACCTGGCCCAGGGCCTGCTCTGTATTAAGTCCTCAACAAAAAGGAAAGAGACACAGAAAAAGCCAGAGAAGGAGAGAGGAACAACTTCACAATATCTGTCCAAAAAAAAGAAAAGTGCTTTGAAAAACAACTGTTCGTATTTTGAAAGTGATTGAAGAGCATTCAAGTTGTGTAAGAAACAGCCAACCACAGCCAAATCCCATTGGTTATCTTAGCTGTGATTTAGTGCTCTTAAATGCAGAGCCCTACTAGTTCCAGCAACGTGAAGTTCCAGCAACTAGAAGTTCCAGCAACATGAAGTCATTACAGTCACCATTTGGGGTGTGTGTGTGTGTGCGTGTGTGCGTGCGTCTCACATCTGTTTGACTCAGCAAACACAATTGTCTTCTGGGTGTCATGAAATGCGTTGAGGTTCAATGATAATTCAGGCAAGCCCCTCCCATCAGAGAACCTATAATCAATCAATACCTCAACCCCGCTCCCCTTTTTATTGAGCACTTACTATGTAGCAGGGGTTAGACAGTGTCTGGTGCTTTAGACACATCATTTTGCCTAATTCCCAAAGCAACCTGATCACATAGTCTTTGTTATTCCCATTTCACAGTTGAGAATGCTGAGGCCACAAAACTGGTAAGAGGCAGAGAAAGAATATGGATCTTTAATACCCAGATCTCCCTGGGTATTAAAGACTTACTACTATCCATCTTCCCATAGATTAATAGATGTAGGTAGAAGAGAGCCAGACAGAACATAGAATACCAGCCGATGGCACCTCTGTGTATAAGACCCAATAGTATAAGGTAGTGGTTAAGAACACAGGCCTGGCCTCAAAAGTCTTGCTCTTGAATAACTCTGAAGTTCAAGAGAGAGAATCAAACAGATACATGAGATAATATAAATTTTCTGTAAAGGCACACAGACGCACACACACAGTGCTGAAAAATACCTTTGAGAGCAATCTCCTTACTTTACAGATGAGAAAGCCAACATGGGGTGGAGGTGAGTGCACCGAAGGTCCCACGGGGAAGGAGAGACAGTCATCATTAGAACCAGGGGCATCAGACACCCCGGCCCTGGGCTCTTTCCAGCACCCCACCCTAGCCCGCCTCTCTTGAGAAATGTGCCCAAGTTTTCAAATGGCTACTCCCCGATCGAAGGAAACGGCTGTCTCAGATAAGGCAGACCCTTGCAGAGGAAGAATGTCCACCTCATTCTGAGATTTTCCCCTATCTGCTCATTTGTAGAGGTCACAAGAAGGGCAGGGGAATGCTCGCATGACGTACTCCTGGATCTTCGTTCCCAAGAATGCAGGAAGGTTTAAATAAATCAGACGGCAGGCAAGAATTCAGACAGGCTCCCCCACATGTTTCGTGCTTTTTTTCCCCTGGTGGATACCATCAGCTGTCCTGTTGCTAAGAGACCAGAGTGGGTGGGAAAGGCCAATAGTCATATTTTTCAAACTTATCTGCACAACCGGTTGTGCCTCGGCTCCCTCCAGGGGTTCAGCTTTCTCAAGAACAGGATATTACAACCAGGCAGATGGAGAGAGTGACAGCACATTTTTTCGAGAAATGAACTGAGCTTTTCCTGGACATTCGGTGTCATCCAGCAGAGTCCTAGGAGCTGCCAATTACGGGTCTGAGGCAATGTTTGGGAAAGAGCCTCAGAGGACACATGACTCAACAAAATATTCTGATTTGCATTCCTATCTGTTGGGAAGTTGCACTTATCAGCACCAACCAGGGCTGAGGGTTGGTAGGAGTGCTGGGCTGAGTTGGTCATTGGAAAATTAAAAAGGAATAAAAAAAAAAAAACAAGCAGGGGTTGCGGGGAGGTGAGTATTTGAATCACTCCGGGACTTTCCTTTTCAGTTGCATTCCAATCAGACAGACCTAAACCTGGCAGAGTCATTCTATTGCTAAATGTCAAAAACATTCGCCTGGAATGCGGGACATGTGAACTTGGACACCCCCCACGGCTTCCCTGTGTGGCCCAGCAAGCTGCATCCACTATAAACACACCCGCCGTGAGAGCAGAAGCAGAGCCCAGGCCAGGGTGAGCAGGGAGGTGGCACAATTTCACATAAAAGAAAGCAGGGATACGAGAGGTGAGCTCTGGACAGCATTGCTCCGTCAAGGTCTTTGTACTGGCTCCCAATACACTCTGATGAGCCAAGCAGAGATGGAAAATGAGCCCTGGGGAACAGGCTGGCGGATTTTTTTGCCTGCAGAAGAAAGCAAGAATGTGAAGTAACTTCCTCCTTTTCTGGGTTCCGACTTGGCAGTTGAAAGCAGGAAAAAAACCCCAAACCTGCTATAATCGCTTATTTCCAAAGAATTCTAAGAGAGAAATACATGGACATCTGATCCCCTGTTCTGCCCCCTGCCCAGGGACTCCTCCCACCTTGACTTAGTCAAAGTAGCAATCATTGTCACTCTAGTATAAATGAGGCTTATAACTCAGCACACCCAGAAAGCCCACTTAGATCTTGCAGCATGTTCTAGAGCTCAGTGACCCAGCCAGCAAAGAACTAATGGTTGGCAGAGCGTTCTGGGTAACCATATACAAATCACGTCACTGCCTCTCCACCTCCAAATTCAGGATGCAAGAAAGGAAGACATCACCGGTGATGTGCCATCTACCATGGAGAGTAATGGAGTCGAGTGCAGGATGCCAGGTGTGAGGGTCAGGGACACACGGGTTCTAGAAAATAAAACCACCTAAAGTAAATTAAAAGCTAAACTAAAAACTTGATGGCTTCATCCCATTTAATTTTCATAAAAACCAACAAAGTGTCTGCAATCCCTTTTCAGATTTACTGCTCTGTAGGATATGCTAGCCTTGAAAGTCCCCACTGTGCCGAAGGGGAAAGCTTGCTGCTACAAGTGATGATTACTCCGGCCAGCTGTCACAGATGATGCAATCTTTCACATGGGACAGCAATTAGCTGAAATAATCCCAAACCACTGTTGCCCTTAATTCCTGATTGCCCATCTGGGTTTGCAGTTTTGTCTACCAACCAGACACTTAAAGTGGCAAGTGAAAGGGCTCTTCAAAGAAGATTCTAGAATGAGGTTAAGTGTGCCTTTTTGGAAGACTGACAGGTGGGTAAGAGACCACTCAGCCAAGGTGAGTGAGATCAAAGGCAGGGTGTTCAGAATTGAGCTTATTTCCCTTTAATCTCTGGAGCTCGGCGGGAGGGCGTGGAAGTGGGAGGGGTTGAGGGCAAGAACACTGACATCAGGGCCGATCCCATTACTGTCTTGATTGTGGACTGACTGTGTGACACAGACGATTTATTTACAGAGGCATCAGAATGTAGTAGTCGGGACATCAGCCACCTTGTCCCTCTCCAATGGTCTGATAAAACTTATTGTCTCCCTCGTGGCACAAAAGGGCTGAGCCAAGTGATAGCATTCAGAGCCGTGATTATGACATCATACGTGATCCACTGCAAGACAGTGTTTGATCATATTGACATATGGTCAATAGCTAAAACAATCCCATTCATGTCTGGATTTGTATTTGGAGAAGGTAGTCAAAGATTGGGTCAAATTCTCTCTTGCGTTGGCCAGAACATAAAGAATAATGCCATCCTCACAGTAGATGCCCCTAAAATAGAAAGATGCTTTGTCATGGATTGAGGAGAGTAATGATCACTTCCAGGTTAAACTTTAACACTATTTACTGGGCCTTTAGGAAAATCGCCGAAAGAAAATTGTCAGCATTTCGTTCCTAGCACGCAGCACAGTGCAAAGCAAATAGTAGGTGTTGAATAAATCTCTGTTGCGTAAATCAGTGGCTCAAGGGAATTCAACTTTGATAAAGTGAGAGGAGATCCTTCTCTAACGATATTTGGGCTTTTGTCCACAGAGGGCAACTTGCTCCAGTCTGGGCCGTGACTCTCAACCCCCACAAACTTGCCCCCTGGTCCTGCATCGCCTGTGTTGGTCAACACTGCTTCCCCTTCATGAAATGCCCTCCTACCACATTTGCCTGGCAAACTCCTTTTCCTAGTTTGAAACTCTTCCCAAGTATCTACTCTGCTGAAAGTCTGTTCCTGCTGCAACTCTACCAGACAACTCGTCACTTCTTCCTTTGTGTCCAGCCTAGCAAATAGCATCACCTGAAAACATTTTGATTGATGAGCAAATGAACAAGTGCGTGGTCGGGGGAGAGGGGAAGAACCTATAAAGTGAAAACCCATGCAGCTTTCGTGGTACTGCAACATTCCCAAGAGTGTTTGGGTTGACCCCAACTAAGAACATTCTATAAAATGGAGGAACCAAAAGGAACATGGATGCCCACATGACCCCTCAAGTAGGAACCATTTCAAAGTGCGGGATCCAACACCAACTCTGAAGGACTTCCACCCACTCTCAAAAGAGAAAAGAAAGCAGAAGCATCTGCCTTCCTCCTCTGGGGTTGGCATATGTTTTAAAATAATGTTGGTCATTTTCACAAGTACTTTGACTCATGCAATTTGTCATCCAGACACTTATTTCCGCCTGGGTCTGTCCCATTTCCTCTTGGAAGAGGAAGGATCGTTCGAGCTGTAGGGACCAAGTCCGTCAGGAGATAGACTGTCCTCCAAAGCAGCAGCGCAAGGACTACAGCAAAGCTTTGGCCATGTGGAAATCTAGAATGTCAAGAGGCTTCCCAGCCATTTCCAAACTGAGTAAACTTCTTGATTCCTCAGTATTCACCCTGGGCAGAAAAGCTATGGAGAAACAACAAACAAATCCATCCTTCTGCTCCCTTTTGCCAGCATTTTATTTTCCTCCTGAAAGCTTCGTGAACACTCAAGTCACAAAACATTTGCAGCATTGGCAAGGAAGTCTATGTCTGAATATGCTACAAATCCCTAGTAAAATGCCTAAGAAGGCGCACACACAGGACACTTCCCACTGCCATTATCTCTGGAGATGTGAATGGGATTGCAGGGCAATTAAGAGGAATTTTTACGATTTTCTCCATATGCTTCTGAGTAATTTGGGTTTTTTTCCCTCCAAAAACACATATTGATTATAAAATTTTTAAAAATAAAATAGATTTGTCAAAATGAGGATAAAGGATGAGTTAAGGCCAGTTTGGCCTCAAGAGCTCTCTTTCTCCCCAACAGCACTAAAAATTGGTGCTGTGTGATTTCCTCACTCCAGTCGTGGCGTCTCTAAGTACTCAGAGGTAACCCACGGAATGGGAGAAGATATTTGCAAATGACACTACAGATAAAGGGCTGGTATCCAAGATCTATAAAGAACTTCTCAAACACAACACCCAAAAAACAAGTAATCAAATAAAAAAAAATGGGCAGAAAATATGAACAGACACTTTTCCAATGAAGACATACGAATGGCTAATGGACACATGAAAAAATGTACTCAGATTCTCCCATCATTCAATATTTACCAATGAGTCACGAGGGAATGGAGGGCTCCCAGGGAAGAGAAGGTGCTAACTAGAACTCGTCCCAGAACTGGTTGAGCCTTTCATTTGCATGATCTCATTTTGATGCTCTTAACACTTCTACAAAATAAGTACCACTAGCTTAACATTTTGAGGATGAGAAAATGAAGTTCAGAGAGGTTAGTCACTTATTCAGGGCCACACAGCTGGTGAGTGACAAAGCAGCAATCAGAACTCAAATATGCCAGGGACCCAAGCTCCTGCTTGGATATGCTTCACACTCCCTTCCAACGACCACTGTCTCCTAGGAGCTCTGCCAATGACATCCTCACTAGACCAGTCCTGACCTCTCCGCTTACCCACTCTCACACCAGGAGAAGTTGCTCTTTCCAGATGAGTTGAAAAGGAAAATGCAAAGCTCATGCGTTTTACTCCCCCTGGGCTCGACAGTGTGTAGTAGGTGTGATCAGCAACTTCTCACTACCAAATTACAAGGCTTATTCTTAGACTTCCTCATAGTTAATGGTATGATTTGAATGCTCAGGTTTCTCATCCACCTGTCGGCTCCATAATAAGTTCACTCAAGTCCAAAAACAAAAAAGAGAGAGAGCAATAAAGCACCAGTAAAGGATAGAGGAGACGCGACCAGTATGAAAATGTCTGGGGATTTTAGTCAAAGTGGGTCCAGAATGAGTCAGCAGGGAGATGTGGATGACGGGAGGACAGATTCAAACTTCAGTGCCCTTGAAAGGGCTGAGGTGCCGAGAATGGGGAAAGTCATTGCCCCTCTTTATGTAGGAACAGGGCCAGCTTCTTAGTCTCCCCGGGCATCAGCTTCCTCACCTGTAGAGCGGAGATCATGATAGAGATTATGCACGTGGATTGCTTAGCGGAGTGCCCAGCACACAGTCAACATTCCAAAAACAAAACCAGTCTCATCATTTCCTCAACAATAGGAGAGGAGGTACTCTTTGTTATTTTACAAATTATGAAACTAAGGTGACAAAGCTCTCAAGTGGCAGAAAATAGACTGACACCAGGTCTGCCTGATTCTGAAGGCCATTTTCAAAACCACTAAGCTCTACTTCCTCCCTCAATAGAAAATTTAGAACAAGAAGAAAACCCCCCATAACCTCATGACCCAGAGATAAGCACTTTTACCCTCCTAAATACTTTCAGATTTTCTTTCATACAGAGATGAATATTGTTCAAAATCGGGGTTCGTGCTTTACATGCTACATTTGCCTTTTACATTTGTCAAGACACCATAACCGTCTTCCCAGGTCAATAAGTGTTTGTTTGTCTAGCCATTCAGGATGGCTACTTAGTATTTATTCATTTGGACTATGGACAGGCTGTATCCCTGTCACTTAATCCCCTATCGTTGACTATTAAAGTGGTTACGTGAAGATGTTTTTAATTTGTTTTATTAAAGAAATAAAGATTTATTTATTTATTTTTAGAGAGAGAAAGAAAGAGAGAAAGAGCACAAGCAGGGGAGGGGCAGAGGGAGAAGGAGAGAATCTCAAGCAGACTCCCTGAGGAGCTCAGAGCCGGATGCAGGGCTTGGTCCTGAGACCCTGAGATCATGACCTGAGCCGAAATCAAGAGTCAGATGCTTCGCTGACTGAGCCATGCGGGCGCCCCTGATTTTTGTTATTATTGAGGTATAGTTGACATACAATGTTATATTAGCCGCAGGTGGACAACCTCGTGATTAGACGATTCCATACATTACACAGTGCTCACCACAGTAAGTGGAGACACCACCTGTCCCCATACAACATTATTACAATATTATTGACTATATTCCCTCTGCCGTACTTACTTGATAACTGAAGTGTGAGCGTCTCTATCCTCTTCCGCAAATGTCTCACAAGCGTGAGGAACGCTGCATAAGGATCCTTGCCGCCATGTTTTCATCTTCCCTATGATTTAAGGAGGTGCAGAAGCACCGGGGCTCGTTCTAGAGAAGGGAGGCTCCAGAGGCAGGAATAGGGACAGGACAGCTGCCCTCAGTGGCTGGGGAGGAGCCCATGGCATGGGGACTGGACCTTTTCCAATGGTCCTGAGCAAATAGACCCTCTGCTGAAGGACAGACCCAGCTGTCGAAGGACCTGTTAATTAGCCTGCCTCAAGAAATGGTAAGTCCCCCACCATGTAGGAAGTTCAATGTGAGGACCTGCTGAAAACCAGGGGCTTTAGAAACATCGCCTTGTTGAATTCGTAAAACCCTCCTGTAAGGGATGGGGGAGAGCTGGTAAGTCCTGGGAATTCGGACCCAAATCTTTCTGAAACCAAAACCCTTGCATCCAGTTTTAGTGATGAAAACCACGAGTTTTAAAAGAAACCAGACTTGGGCTCAAGAATACTCTTTCACTTGCTGGGTGGATGACCTTGGGCTAGTGACTCAACCTCTCTGAGCCACAGGCCTCTCATCTATTGCAGCAGGATAATAACTGCATTCACTTGTGAGCGCGCCCGTGAACATCGAACATCGAACACTGACTCACGTAAATGCTCAGCATGGTGCCCAGCACAGATGAAGCTCAATCAGTGTGGAGCATCTGCTGAAAGAAAGGTCTAGAAGAAAAACATCAAGGTTTTCAGACTTCCTTTGGTGTTGCATTAGTTCTTCTCTAAAACAAGCCCACCTCGAATTATCCGTGAAGACCCCTGAGCACGCCAGCACCCAGAGACAAAGTCTGGAACATGGACTCACATACTCTATTTATCCATTCATCTGTCTCTGGGCCCTGGACCAGCTGCCATGGCTAGCATGATTGAGCAAGACGGTGGTGGTGCTTGGCCTAACAGAGCTTCCAGCTTCTGGGAGGAGACAGATGCTAATACATGATGATAATTTGGAGTGGAAAGTCCACTCTAGAGGAGAAAAGCAAGATGTGGTGGGAGCACACTGCAGGAAGTCAGGGCAAACTTCATAAATGGTGGCATCTAAGCTGAGCCCTACAGAAAGAGGAGGTGGTAATGGAGAACAAGGTCCTGGGTGAGCAGAACTACTTGAAGGTTAAGCAGGAGGGGGTGAGAGGTCATGGTGAGGCCAGGAAGCTCAGCAGGAGCCCCTATAAGAACAATGAGACTTTACCTTGAGGGCAATGTGGGCCCATAGTGCAGGGTTTAAACCAAGAAGTGATATGAAGAGACTGGCATTCAGAGAGCTCACTGGGCACAGGAATGGATTAAGGGGGGCAAGCCTGGAGCCAGGGGCTTCCAGGAGAGAAGAGAGTGGCAGCGGGACATGAGAGTGGCTGGAGTGGGAAACCTCAGGAGCCACACCTGCCAAGTGCAACCACACTGAAAGAAACCCCAGGACCCCCGGATGAACAGGATTTTTCTTTCTGGATTCTGTATGGAGCTTGACATGGTAGCTCCCCCTAGGATATTAAAAAGCCAAGCCAAGAGAGATTTTGGTGGCAGAATCCTTTGTCCTTTGGTTCCACAGGTTCAAATCATAGCAATTCGAAGACTCTTGGTAAGCAGAGGAGGATTTTTCTAGTTTCTGGCTGCAAAGGTATCCCTCCTTGAAGCTTCAGCCTCAAGCCAGTGCAGGGGATGGAGAGGGAGGGAGAGTTGGGGGATCAGGGAAACCAGTTCTTAATAATAATGGGTCGGCTCCGCATAATAACAGCTTCTGGTTTACAGAGCACTTTCACAGACATTATCTCATTTGATTCTCACAGTGAACGGGGAGTGGAGGGAGGAGGGACACGAGGCAATTAGCATCAGCCCCACCCTTTCAAATATGAACGCTTGTGGCTCAGAGAAGTTTAGTGATTTGCCCAAGATTACAAAACCCGTGAGTGGTTTTATGACTCTCACTTCAGTGCCTCAGCTCCCTCCCTTAAAGCTAATTTTTTGGGAGTGAGAGTGGTTCTTTCTGCCTCCCGAGAAGGATGGCCTATGGATGCCATTCACTCCTACCAACAGGGGAGTCAAGGCTCAAAGAGGATCGCTGGGCATTGATGGGGCCCCAAACAGGACAGTTTTGAATGCTATGGGCAGGGGATGTTGGTAAAAGGAAAACATACTCTGAGTACATGCCCAGGCTGGGAGCAAGCTGGATGTCCAGAGGCAGGAAAATGCTAGTGCATGTCTGTGCCCAAGGGAACTGCTGGAATGAGGACCGGGAGTGAAGAACAGAAGAGTAGGAATCCTGCACAAGAGTCCAAGGCTGCTGGATGGCTGAGTCCTTCAGCAGAGCCCGAAAGCCCATCTAGATGTCAGGAAACAAGAGCACATTCCACAAATACCCCCACCAGCTGTGAGTAGGGGTATTCAGGTATGGGGTCTTTGCTCTGGTGCCTGCTCATGTCACCACAGAGTCCATACGAAGAAGGACCTGAACTCTGTGTTGAGACAGACAACCCAGTGAAATCCATAAAGCAGAAACCAGTTCTTGTGGCCTTGTGGTATGGGGTCTGGCAGCTGACCAGGAAGCTGTGAATGGTTCCTGTTTCCAGAGCAGTTGAGCTGGGTCGCTCCCACCCCAGAGAACCACAGAAAGGAATTTTGCAAGGATGATCTGTAACTGCCAACCAGGAAGGAAAGAGGGAACAGTTTCCCAGGATGCTGCTGGAGACCCACATCAAAAAGGCTCTGTCATCTCTGAAGTGGGGAGAATCAAGGCATCTGAACCTCAAACCACAGGCACTTTTGGCACTTCCTGCATACCCGCTGTACCCCCAAATCCTGTGCACAGCCCTTTATGCTTGACCCCATTCAATCCTCTCACAACTCTACAGTATGTTGAGGAATCTGAAGCCCAGAGTGGAGAAGCGCTCTGTCCAAGGTCACGTCACAAGTGAACTGCAGAACAGATTTGCCGGGGGGTTCTGGAAGCTCAGAACTCATGTCTTTCCACTCCACCACAAAGCCTTGTGAGTTTGAGTGCTCGAAATAGCATGGCAGGGATATGAGAGGAAGGGGGCATGGAGTGGGGTGGAAATTGTGTCTTAAGCCACCACCCTGACTCACTCCCTTAATAAGCATCTAATGACAGCTGAAGTGTCTGCCTTGGGGGGAGCGGGGGTTTCTAGAATAGTACTTTGGAGAAAAATCCAGACTGGCAGTGACTGAGGCATGAATCAGCATGGCAACTTCCAGGTCAAAGAGGAAGGCTTAATGAGTAGCAGCTCCAAATACAAGAGGAACAGTTCAGTGTTATCTGACAAATCTGCGACCCAAAGGAACAAGGTCTTGGCTTTCTGCTTCCATCTTGAGCCTTATTTTTAACTGCTCCCTAAAATGAAAACTACTGCAGCCCGGCCCTCTTCCAGGGCACCCATATAAGGATTCCCATCTGGCCTCAGCTCTTTGCTACTGAGGTGGTCTCCATTAGGAATGCCCTTGCTCTCTTCTCTGCCCCTCTAACTCTGATTAGTTGAACCCAGCTTCCTCTCCTCCCATGAGGTCTGTCTGACCTAGTCTGTTCACTCATGAATTCATTGAATCATCCATTAGACACTTGGTAAGCACCGCAATTCCTAAGCATTGTGGAAGATATTGGGATGCATTGACAGAAGACTCCCTGCTCTCATTGCCTAGTTGGAAAGAGGAAAATGTGGCAATAGAGTATAATAGGAATAACAATAAGAGCTTGGGGGATTCTTCAATGTTACAGAAATGCTTAACTTTTCTGGGCTACGGAAGGGTTGGGAGGCTTCCAGAGGAGGCAGCATCCGGACATGTTTTGAATGATGGGTGAGATAAATAAAAAGCAGTGTACAAGGAGTCAAGAGATCTAGGTTCCAGTCCACACTCTGCTTCATGCTGACCTCAAATGAGGCATCCCTCCTCTTTGGACTTCATGAGAGGGGTAGACTGGCACAGCGCCCAACATCTCTCTTGCCTGAGCTCTGGTCTTCGTATTCACTGACTGCCTAATTATTGCTCATCCTGTATCCTGTATCTCCAAATCTTTATTTCCTTATATGTAAAATGGAGATGCTAATAACAAAACTTTGGGACTCTGGAAGATTCAACAGGAGAATGTATGGGAAAGTGCTTTTGAAATGGTAACATGCGGAGCTCCGAGAAGGGATGTGGGGCTGTGGGTCAGTTCTCCCCTGGATCGTGTTTCCCTCTGCCTTCTTCTGGGAGTCTAGCACAAGGATAGACACATCATAAAAGCATCATAATACATGCTGAATTGAGCTTTATTTTACACATACTCATCCTCCCTACATCTCAGAATATTCTCCTCCTTCATCCCCATCAAAGCACTGAACTCATCTGTCCAAACCCTACCCTACCAAGTGCCCACTCCCACAAGACGACACTAATTCATCTCTTCCTTCTCTGTTCCTTGTCATGACTCAGCTATCTACCTGTCATGTGTGAACACCATTTCTGGGTCCTCCCTTCCAAGTATTCCCTGTGGAATCTTAGACCGCCCCCCCATTCTTGTTCGAGTATGTGGTTGGTGAAGCTGCCGTGGTAGCCATGACCACTTACCGAATGCCTGCTCCTTGGCCTGGCTCTGTGACTTCCACTGATCATCACAATGCCTCTGTGTGATGGGAATTATGATTCCCACTCTTCTGGTAGCTGTCATGAAATGAAGGCCTATTTGGGGTCAGGCACTGTACCTAGTGTTTTACAAGTCTAAACTCATCAAACTGTACACTTTAAATATATGCAGTTCATGACACGACAGTTATACATAGATAAAGCTGGTTGTTGGGGTTGTTTTTTTTTTTTAAGAAAACCCTGGAATTGGGGGCATAGCGATGTACATGTTGATGATATGGGAAGCTTCTCAGTCTTTTGTAAAGCAGGCTCTGAGAAGATACATTGGCTCTGTAACAGTAATCCCAAGAAAAGTCACATTCGGGCATCTGCTGGGACTTACCCAGAGATAGCTGATGTCGAAGAAAAGAATATTGGTTAAGTAAGAACAAGGGAAAGGCAGGGAGGGAGGGAGGGAGGAAGAAAGAAGGAAGGAAGGAAGGAAGGAAGGAAGGGAGGGAGGAAAAGGAAAGAAAGGACCTGATTTCTTTTTTTATTAAGATTTTATTTATTTATTTGAGAGAGAGAGAGAGAGCAAGTGTGAGCAGGGGGAACAGAGGGAGAGAGAGAATCTCAAGCAGATTCCGTACTAAGTGGGGAGCCCAATGTGGAGGCTCGATCTCACAACCCTGAGATCATGACCTGAGCTGAGATCAAGACTCAGATACTTAACTAACTGAGCCACCCAGGCACCCCAGACCTGATTTCTAACTCAGATCTTCACATGGAAATGGCCCATTTGCTCTCATTTCAGGAGGCAACAGAGCATAACAAAATGGCAAGAGTTTGCATCCCAGACACACCTGAATTGGTTTTCCCACCTTGTCATTGAAGAATGCATTAAGCTGTAGTGTCCAGTGATGCATTTTCATGCCCCGAAGCCCCCCTCCCAAGTGACCTGTATCCAGATCAAGAATTGGAGCATTGGGGGCGCCTGGGTGGCACAGCGGTTGAGCATCTGCCTTCGGCTTAGGGCGTGATCCCGGGGTCCTGGGATCGAGCCCCACATCAGGCTCCTCTGCTATGAGCCTGCTTCTTCCTCTCCCAACTCCCCCTGCTTGTTCCCTCTCTCACTGGCTGTCTCTATCTCTGTCAAATAAATAAATAAAATCTTTAAAAAAAAAAAAAAGAATTGGAGCATTGTCAGAATGCCAGAAGCATCCTCATGCCCCCTTCCAATCACTACGTCCACCCAACAAACCTTGGTTTGACTTCCACTTCCTTCCCTCGTTAGCTATGTGACTTTCAGCTCATCTTCTCATCTATAAAGTGGAGCTAATAATGCTAATTTAACGAGTTTTATTTCTTGAAGAAGAAAATGAAATAACATGTTTAAAACACCTAGCACAAGGCCTAACATGTCAGAGATGTTTCGTACCTGGGAGTTCCCTTCCCAAGAGGAAGCTTGGAAGGGCCAGACCCCCAGGGGCAGGGGGCACAGAGTGGGGGACGCAGTACTGGCACAACCCTGGGTGAGTCACCTGGCCTCCCTGGGCCTCTGTCTCCTGTCCTGTAAAGTGAAGGCCCTGTAAATGCTGGACTCAACATCACACCCCTCCAGGGCACGTTGCCCGGGATATGAATAAGCCATAGCTTTTGCTCCTAAGAGCTCAGAATCCACAACTCCCCAGTTCTCATCAGCTGTGAGTGGGAACCCCGGCTTCTGTGCAATAGTGTAAATATCTGTGAATGCACGAATGGGGAGACCAGAGCCACCTTCATTGGACTGCTCGCCATGAGCACCAGAAGGCTTTTAAAAACTTAAGTGTCCCCCTACCCCTCCCAAATCAGGATCACGAAGAGTTAGGCCCCGGGAATGTGGATGTGTTGCTAATGCCACAGATGCTTTGGGTGCAGATGATCTGCAGGGACCAGGTGGGGACTACTAGTGAAGGAGTTGGACCAAAGTTGTGCTGAGACTAGAACACACTGCAAGTGAGCCATTACTTGTTAGAATAAATCTCCAAGACCACTTTGCTTCCTCTTCATTTGCCTTTCCCCCCCCGACACATGCCCCAGATGTAATCTTGTTAATTAAGAGCATCCAGTTATTTGAGCTCCAATCAAGCAACTCATTTCTTCTTTCCAGCCAGGGTCTGAGTTTTGATTCCTACTGAACCTGGGCTATGGGGAATGATTTATCTGGTTTTGAGCAGCGTCTGATTATGAAGTGACAAGCCAGTCCCAGCACCTCCTTTGAGCAAACAGCCTCCCAGCACCAAGAACAAGCTATCTGTCAACCAGCAGTCTGCTCGCACTGACGACTCCCTACACCCATAGTCGTAAGTGGTAATGGTAAGGGACGGGTATCACTGAGGGTGTCCCTAACAGCCTTTCCAAAGAATGGACCTCTACTGGGGTGCCTGGGTGGCTCAGTCAGTTAAGTGTCCGACTCATGATTTCAGCTCAGGTCATGATTTCAGGGTTATGAGATTGAGCCCCGTGTCAGACTCTGCACTGGGCATGGAGCCTGCTTAAGATTCTCTCTCTCCCTCTCCCCCACTTTCCCCCTTTCTGCCTCCCCGCCCAAAAAAATTAATAATAGACCTGTATATCCAATTGCCAGCCCTGATCTGTACCGAATAAGGAATAATTATTAATAATGCTAACAGTAGTGATGACAATAGCCAGCCTTTACAAGGCACTGACCACATGCCCAGATACCCCTGGGCACTTTGCAGATGTTGCTTTATTTAATCCCCACCACAAATGGAGTTATTTGTCCCAATTCTTCAGCCTTCATTATGGCTGTACCCATGCCCTCTGCCATGAGGCTATAATTCTTCTCCCTAGAGACAGAGTGCGTCTCTACCCCTTTTCCCTCAGAAAACCCTAGGCTAAAGCAGTGAAGCTGCAGACACCTGAGCCCGAAAACGTGGCTGTGATTTGAAGTCACTAAGTATTGGGATGATTTGTTATGCAGCAACAGCTGACCGATCCAGTCCCTGAGTACAGAGGTTGACAAATACATAAAATAAGTTTTATTGTAACTCAACAATACCCACTCATTCCTGTATTGTCTGTGGCAGCCGGCATGGTACCCAGCAGAGATGGGTGGTTGCAACAAGGACCATACGATCTGCAAAACCTAAGCTATTTACCACCTTGCTTTACAGAGAAAGTTTGCTGACCTCTGCCCTAGAACAGGGTTTCTCAGACTTTAACCAGACTTTCACCAGGTTTCTCAGAATCACCAGGGAGATTTATTAAAACACAGAAGACAGGGTCCCAGCCTCAAAATTCGGATGGTGCAGGTCCGGGATGGGGTTCAAGAATTTGCCTCGGTCTCCGACCCTCCCCTCTTCTCATGCTCCCCACTCACCCCAGACAGCCATCCTGCCCCTTTGTCAGGGCATTTGAACTTGCTGTCTTTTTGCCAAGACTGTCCAGGCCCCAGATATCTGCCCAGCCTCTTCCTTTGCTTTGTTCAGACCCCTGCTCACCCAACACTTCATCAGAGAAGTCTTCCCTGACCATCCTTGCTAAAAACAAGTCTCCCCAGCCTCTTCAATCTTTATCCCTTTACCCAGCACCCCATCTTTCTATAGCATCAACTACCCCCCTACACACATTTTCCCAGTTGTCTGTCTCCAAGCACTAAGCGGGAAGCTCCCTGAGGGTAAGGATTCATCATCAGTCCCTGCTGTATCCCCAGCACTTAGGACAGACCCAGGGCAGGGACTCTATCAGTTTTGAATGAATGAGCAAATGAACAGCTGTTATTTAAAGCTGGACCTTCTAGTTCCCATAACAAGCATCTTCTCTTATTCCCTGCCCCTACCTCCCTTCAAAAGGACTCAGCAAAGAGCCTAGAAGAAGCAAAGGAAGGTCTGTCCACTGGCCGCCCTGCCCCTTCAGCGCCCTGGCCTTCCCGCCGCCAGACCGCCCGCCCGGGCTGCAGCTGGACCCTTGCGGTGACTCTGCGGCCCAGGGCAGCTCGGCTGGGGAGTTTGCAGGAGCCCCTGGGGACATATGCTTCAGGACTTGCACTGCCAGGACACATGTGACTCTCCCCTGCCTGGATGGCTTCTTCACATCTGCCCCTGTGTACTTTGGCTTCCAAAGCCTGTGTTTACAAATCTGGGTCGAGGAAGGACAGGAATTCCAACAACATGCGATTCACAGAAGCCGGCCAGGGCCTCCCGTCCTGGTTTTTCCCTCTAAGTAGGCAGTGCCGAGAGATGGCAAGTCCTCCGCGGGCTCTGAAGCCCCACAGACCCCGTTCGTGTCCAGCTGGGACTCTGGGCAAATCACACAACCTCTGTGAGCCTCAATTATCTCATTTTAAGGGAAGATAATAATACAAATGTGTCATTGGAATTAGAGCCAACATGCAAAGTCCCTGAAGAGTTTGATAATATTATTTCTATTTCCACGTTATCCTCTGCTATGTCTATTTCAGGCAGAGTCCCAGACTTGTGCTCAGTTCCATTCTCTTCCCGAGATAAGGGACCATCGTCTTGACATTCTGCCTCTTAACATACCACGAGACCACCTCCTTCTCCCTCTCCCTAGGTTGGTCTCCCCGAGAGAACTGGTCATTCCAAGCATAGACTCAGGCATTGTCAGCCTGGGATTTTAACCATGTCTCCATCCCTTCTAGCTGAGTGAGTTTGAGCAAGTTACTTCTCTTCTATGTGACTCAGTCTCCTAGTCTGCGAAATGGGGATGACAGTGGTAGCTGTGGAGTGAACATTGCCAGTTGACAGCCTTAAAGCCTCTTTCTTCCCTCTTCCCCGTTGCCCCCTCCCACGCGGAGCCCTCCTTGCAGCTAGGGCTGTGTGTAACACACTCTGGCCCAAGAGATCCAAGCAGAAGGCTGCCAGGTAGTGCTGACAAAGCTTGAGGATTCAGTGATCATATCCCTGTGAAAAGCGTGGGGGAAAGCCTGGCCAATTGTGCATAAATACCTGTGCGAGGAACGTGGAAAGGTAGAGACTGCATGAGTCAGAATTCAGCTGGAGGCATGAGGTGAGGCCCGGGGTGGCAGAAGATTTGGAGCTGTGGATGGAGCTAGAAGAGAGGTTAGAATCTGTGTAGCTGGGGATGCAGGTGTAGACAGGACGCAGGTTCGGGCCACAGAGAAGAGCGCACGTTCAGGGCCCCCTGAGCATTGAGACTAGACACCCCCAGCCCAGGCTTCACAACGGGCTCAGGAGAAGCCAGTCCCTGGAGAGAAGCCAATTAAAGGGTCAATCCCAGGGATCCACCATTCATCGCTGGACTGAGAAGCGCTTATGAATCGGTCCCCACATCCACGGGTTTGGTAGAGAGGACATTCCAGTCACTGTGGGTGTGAATGGTGCCTTTCAGCTCACGCTGCCTGGCGGCCTGCAGGCCAGACGGGGCAAAGCTCTGTGGGGAGCCCCAGGACACAGGGCTGCAAACAGCCAGCTCCCCTGGGCTGCTAGAGCAATAATAACCACAGCCCCACTCTGGAGAAAAAGCAAAAGGTCGCGTCTGAAATCCCCTCGGCTACCCTGTCCCCAGCTGGAGAGCCGCCACGCGGTGTCCCCAGCCTCCGATGGAGGCCATGAAGAGCAAACGGCGGGAGCGGAATTCCCTGTGAAGGAGCCCAGTTTGGCTGATGTGGCTGAAGGCTCCTCATTTTCCTGAGTCTGAGTGGGTGCCTTCTGCCCCCCCACCCCAGCCCCCCACAGGGAGGAGCTACTGATATTGGGGGAGAAGCTAGTGACCACACTGGGAGCACTGATTCCCCTGAGGGAGTGACTCTTGGGTGCCCCACTGGGGTGACCGGTTGCTGCAGAGGGCATGTCTGGACACTGAGTCCAAGCAGGGGTGGTGCTAGCCCGACCTGGAGACTTCTCAAATATGTAAAAGGTTATATTATGCTGGGCATTCAGTAGCCCTTTGAAAACAGGTTTCAAACACCTTCAGTGTCCTGTGTCTTGCAGGCTGAACCTAGAACACCACCACGGGAATGTTCTTTCCAAAATGCAAACTGGAGAGGGTCACTTTCCTGCTCAGTACCTTTGGTGGCTCTGCATTAAGGATGAGACTGAGGCTTCATCTGGCAGATGCTCCTGCTGTTTACCTCTTCTTCATTTCTCCTTGTATACTGGACATCCCAGACTAATGGATATCCCCCCCACACACAGTGCCTCCCATCCCTGCTTGTCTCTGTCCATGATTTCATTCATTCAGTGATTCATTCATTCATTGAACACTGATTAGGCACCTACTGCATGCCTCTGTGTCAGTGACTAAGACACAATAGTGAGCAAGAGTGACTTTGTGTTCCCAAAGGTCATAGCATTGAATTCAGGAGTTCCCACACCTGGCAGCACATCAGAATCACCCAGAGGGCTTCTTAAAAGCACAGAGGTTTGGACTTCATCCCAATATCCCGGGATGGGAAGACAAGGGAAAGAATTAGCAAGCAAAATTGTTATAAAAGGAGTGGGGGACTAAACTCCAATTTCTTCTGTGACCTCCCTAGGAATCAATAGGATGAGTGGGAAAAAGCTGGATTTGGGAGTCAAAAAGACTGTCTCAAAACACAGGCATCCACATAGTCTGGCTTTCTGGAACATTCGACCTTTACCTGTGTTGTCCGGCAAAAGTCCTAATAGTCCCTCCTTTTCCTCTCCAAAGTGTCCTGATTGGGATGATAAATTACATGGCCACCGTCTTCCAAACTCTGTTTTAGCCCTTCCTACCGTGAGAACCTGGAGTCTATTGAGGCTCCCCGAGCCTGTTTCACAGTCTGCACCACGGCGCGAGCAGTACCCGTGTTAGAAAGTGAAAGAAGTAAAAGATCACGGCTGCCAAGTGCCTTGGAGAGTAAGTGCCTAATTCACAGAAGCCGTTATTATTCTTTGCCTTGTAGGAAGGAGCCCTCATTTGTTCGCATTGTTCCCTAGCAAATGAAATGACATGTTAAGGATGAGAACACAGTCAGATGAAAAATAAAGCATATATATTTGTGGAGAAAATGGCCCTAAATCACCAGGACGTGGCTTAGGCGGTTGCTGGCCAAGATGCCAAACCCATCTGGAGTATCTGTTACACTATTTAAACTGCAGCTCAACCTTCTAGAAAGTAGTGCTTTCCTACCCTCCTCCTTGGTTGAAATTTCTCAGAGAGTTAGGTCAAATGTCTCTAATCGGCATAGTCTAGATGGAGGCTATAGTCTAACATCTGGGGCCAGGCAGAGGGAAGAGAGAGACTGACACATCCTCTGTCTGGGTGACCATCCACTCGTGACTCATCGCCTGGGGAGAAGGGCCCCTCTTGGTCTGTCTGCGCTGTGATTCTGCCAGTGATTCACTGATGCCCACCAGGAAGCCCCCTTTTTAGGTCCTCTTTCTGGGCTCTTCAATTAGCATTTGGGGCCAAAGGGAATCTACAGGGAGAGGGAAGCGGAAAGATGTGCCAACTGGATGGAGTGTGGCTTGACCCAGCGGCAGTAAGAGACAGGGATGAGAGGAAGAAATGCTGCCATGCCTGGTTCCCTGGGTGGAATCTTACAAAGAGCTGGAGAAGAGAATGTTAATGCATAATCATGGTGGATATTCATAATATTTCAGAGATCCTCAAGGACTGAGGATTTCCCATGGACAAAGGAAAGGCCTAGAGCTTTACAGAAATCAGAAATCTCTTTGGATGAAGTTGCATGAAGGAATATCCACATGATTGCTTAAAAGTCTAAGGTATGTTCTTCTGAAGATAAAGTCGATCAACATAGAGAAGGGGTCAGTAGGGTCTAGAGTAACAGGAAGAACGAGACAGGAGTTACCAGCTCTGTTCTAGACAGATGGGCACTGAGGCTGGTAAGTATTTGAGTCTCTAGAATCACTCTGAGTTCTCAGGTGTGGGTCGAAAATAAGTGATTATTTTTCCCGAAGTGTGATAGGCAAAATAAGCACGACATAGATACAGAAAGAACACTTCTTTTACTAGTTATGCATTTACTCCTACCATTAGTACATACAACCCATAATATTACATGTGTTTTTCTTTGAACACCATTGGGTAAAAATAGACACACTTCTTTCTTCATTCAGACATGCCAAGCCTCAGAGACCATGCACTTCTCTCTACCTGAAGTGTTCTCCAGCCAACACTCACCTGCCCTCCTCCTCCCTGCAGATCTCAGTTCAATGCCACCTTCACAGAGGGGTGGCCTTCCCTGGCCACTATGTCAGACATGAGTGTCCCTGGTCATTCTCTCTCCAGCAGGCTGGTGATGTGTGGCGCCCTGGACATGGCCACAGGAGGAGATAAAATGTTTGGTGATAACTATACTTCTCTCCCCCACCCCAGCTGGCCTGTAGGTGAGCCACAGACCTGGGAGTTAGGTAGGGATGGACCATAAGCCCGATGGTGGTAAATATGGATTAGAGAACATGGCTTAGAACTGAGTCCAGAATAGTTTTCCTGTTTCTTCCTCTTCTGAGGAGCTCATTCACCCCATTGCAGCCATAAAACTTCAGACCTTCCTCCTCTCTCTCCCTCACCCCTCCTACCCCTCCTTCACCCTGCCTCAGGGTGAGGTCTGCTCCAGCCAATTAACTTCATGACAAAGGTAGAAGCTGAGAGAACACATGTGACTCTGAAGAGAGACGAAAAGAAATAGCTTGTCAGTGCTGGCCAGGGGCCCTGGTCCCAGCCTCACCAGTCAGAAGAACCATTCTTTCATGGATGGAAGAAGCCAGGCTAGAAGCTTCCCCTCCAATTCTTCTGAGACTGTGGAAGTTTCTATGTGGAGGCAGGTTAGTGCATGCAAGGTCACATACGCATCTGTGTGAAAAGAAAGTATAAGACCCCTGTGAACAACCATGAGCTCCTGGAGATCATAAATTATGTCTTGGATACCACCTGCCCTAACATATATCTCTGTGCCTGGCCAACGGTAGTGGTCAATAATGTGTGCTTAACAATGTGTGCTGAAACAATGGAAGACTGTATGAATGACTAAATGCAACTAGCCATTGAGTGAGTAAAATATGTATTATACATCAGCCTCTTATGAATCTTGTTAATATGTCTAATCTTAAATCCTGATCGCCTTAGGATATATACCCAAAAAAATGTTTTTACAAATAGGTAAGGGTGAGACCCAGAACCTGAACTATAGTGATCCCACTAACTTCTCGTTACCTTGTAAACCCCCTTGGAACATCTTTTAGCTCCAAGGAGGTTGAACTACATAGAGTAGGTGGTCCACACTCTTTGTGATCAATCAATAAGCCATCTCTGTCTGCCTTCCATCTCTTGAGCAGGGGATCTTAACTTGGGTCCGTGGACTTTGCAAGGATCAGAGGACAGATTTCTGGGGGTCTGTGAACTTGGATGTGGAAAAAATACACCTTTATTTTCACCCACCTCTAACCGAAATTCAACATTTTTATCACATGTGAATGTAGGCAACAAACCCCAATATTAATAAGATCTGTGATTTTATCATCAAGAGGAATCAGATAATTTCATATCATGTGTCAGCGTTTACAGGTATTTGTGTCAACTTCAAAATTACATTAGTTATTTGACCTCTTAGATCTTATTTAATGCCTTCGTAAATAAGCACATACAATACCCGCGCGCACCGATGCCCCAGATGATCCTTAATGACCCCACCTCCTGGTATTCACACCCTGGATGATCCTCTCCCGTGAATGTGAGCTGAACCTAGTGACCTGCTTCTAATGCACAGAATAGGGCAAGAGTGAAAGGCCATGTACGAGACTATAAAGACAGTGACTTCTGTCTTGCTTTCATTCCCTCCCACTCACTCTGATGAAGCCAGCTGCCATGTATGAGCTGCTCCATGGAAAGGGACTAAGGGTGGCCTCTGGCCAACAACCAGTGAGGAACTAAGGCCCACAGTTCAATCTCCCATGAAAAACCAAATCCTGACAACAACCATGTGAGTGAGCTTAGAAAGCAATTTTATCCCCAGCCGACCTTAAGAGACTGCAACCCTGGCCAACACCCGCATTGCAGACTCAGGAGACACCCTGAACCAGAAGACCCAAGCTAAGCCAGGCTTGGATCCCTGACCCACAGAAATGGTGAGATAATAGATATCTGTTGCTCTGATATGCTAATTTTGTTGCTTAACAACAGATAATGAATGCAGTTATCTATCTACCTATCTGTCTATCATCTATCTATCATCTATCTATCTATCTATCTATCTATCTATCTATCTATCTATCTCCTGATTGGTAAGTGCATCTCAGTATAACTAGTTTCCTTTGAGGAGGGGTCCTGGGCTTCACCAGTCTGACAAGATGGTCCATGCCACCCAGAGGTTAAGAGCCCCTGCCCCAGACTCAGTTTTGGAGAAGACACTGGTCCTGGAAGGGGCATTAGGGAATAGCGTACATCTGAAGTCCCATCCTCCTGACCTTGGAGGTAGCAAAGGGAAGGAATAAGGAGAACCAAGGAGTGGGGTGTGGTTCAGCTGATAGGGTATCCCAAGTTGGAGTATCTTCCTCAAGATTTTCATCAAGATAGCCAGGGACACCAAAGGGATATAAGATAGCTGAGAACCCAGGTGTTAAGCTTGAGCCCAAAGTCTGAAGGGTAACAGAGCAGAGGGTAAATGAAGAAGCCAGGGATGGAAGCAGGCATTTCAGACCTGGGGAGAGAAGAGTCAGCCTGGCCATGCAGTGCAGGGGCGCCACGCACACGCTGTGTCTCAGGTGTATTGTCTTGATGTTTTCTAAGGGCAAGACCAGCACAGAGAATATAATTCCATCTCCCACTCAGAGAAGGAATCTCATCTTGGGTGATAGACATTTAGACACTGCTTCCCTGCCCTCTCATCTGGATGGTAAGCTCCTCAAAGGCAGGGCTCCCATGTCCTTGTTTCCTTTGTACCCCAGCGATGGATGGTAGCATAAACTTTCATACATCAAATATCTGCTAAGTAACGGTGCTGCACTTGGCAACTGCAGATGAATTAGGCTCAGTCTCTGCCTCAAGTTGTTCGTGGTCTAAAGAAGGAGCCAGATAAAGACAGATAGTGGCTTTGGAAAGCCCTAATTCAAATATGAGCTGCATTCCCTAACTGTGCTTCCTAGTTTGGTTGTCCTCCAAGCCTTGATTTTACATCTGTTAACAGGAAGGTAGTAACACTCACTTCCCTGGGTTGTGAAACTTTAAACCAGATGATATATTTAGAGAACGCCACTCAAGGCATGACGTGTCATGGGTACTTCTACCTTGCCTCCTATTCTGCTTTCAGTCTTCAGTCTCAAGGCCCCAAGGGTTATGCGAGATCTAAGTCCTGTGTGAACGTTGTGGCCATGTGCCATAGCCCATGAGCTCTCAGGGGCAGGGACCATGTGGAACTCATTTTCTCAACCCCAGAGAATGGAAGAGCACTGCCTCAGAGAAGGGGCTGTTCAGCACATGTTTGATAAGTGATTAAGATGATAAATGACAAATCCTAGAAAATTCTTCAAAACTGGGTGCAACAGCGAGAAAGGTCATATGAGCTGGAGGAGTGGGACTTTGACCCTGCTCTTAAAAATCTGGAGGACTTGGGTGAGTGGATAGGACCTGGTAGAAGAGAAAGGAAAATCCAGAGGCTACACACCAGCCTTCCAACAGTGGTCACATCTGGGCAGGAAGGAAAACTACGTGATGCAGAGTGACATGAAGGGAACATGAATGGCCTCTGCCAAGTTTCCTTTAAAAAAAAAAAACATAAAATATCACAATCAATTGCAGCAAAATGTCAACATGTGTTAAATTGGAAGGGTAGGCGCAAAGGTGACTCTTACAGACCCTGCTTCTTGATGTGTTAGAAATATTTCATGCTGAGAGAGGAAAGAGAAGCATTTCAGATGAGAAGAATGCTGGGCAAATGCAGAGGGGTTGGTAGATGGTGGTGAGGACAGAACAGGGAAGGCCTGAAGTAGACGATTTGTCTACGGATCCCAGGAGCAGAGTGTCCCCAGTGATGGGGCAAGGAGCAAGTTGGAACTGTCCTTGGTCCTGTCCTTGGTCCTGAACCAAAACCCCACCCTTGGTCACTGTTCTATCTGGTTATCCTAGAACCCTGGAGGTTTGTGCCTAATTCCCCAAGTGCTCATTGGTCTTCTTGATATTCTCTAACCTAATGTCTTTAAGTCCAATTTTACCCAGGTACTGCAAAAAAGAGCAGAACATGAGTATTTCTCAGCCTAATAATAGTATCTACTATTGATCAGGCTCTCATGTGTGGAAGGCACCGATAGCACTTTTCATACATTGCTTCACACTGTTATAATTATCCCCATTTTATAGATGAAGAAACAGACACAGACTGAGGTCCCATAGCCCATAAGTGGTGGCACTGAGATTAAAGCATATCACATAAGTACATAGCCAGGAATTAGCTAATCATTCCCTGGCCCACACAAATAAGACCTTAACACAGAAGAAACTATCCCCTATGAAGTCATTGGCTCAATACCGTCTGGATTTTTTCCATCTACAAAAGCAGGATTGTGGATTCCAAAAAAAGACAATGTGGGTGAAAGTATCTTTAAACTATCAAGTCCTCTACAAATGTTGGCAGCTCTCTCTAGGTTTATTATCAACAGGAATGGTGATAATGAGAATAATAAGCCTTCTGCAGATGTCAACAACATAAACCATATTCTACTTCCATTGTTCATGGAGGTAGGCCAAGGAGGGGGGAATATATACCTATATCATATATATACATACACATATTGAGAGAGAGAGGGCCCCAAGATGGAGTGGGACAGACCTGGATGTATGGCCCCATTTCAACATGTAATTAGCAATGTGACAGTAGGAGGGTCATTTGATAGCTTCCCAGACTGTGTCCCCAGCTGAAAAGTGGTCATGTCCATAACATTACCTATTTCCCAGAGTAATCAGTAAAGACAAGAGATAACATGTGATGAGTTAGCCTAGGATAATTACGGTAACTGATAATGGTGATAGAAGCTATTATTTAATGATTGTTTGCGCCCTGTACCAGGCATTGTGTTGGGCACTTTTTGCACATCAGCTTCTATCCTCGTTAAGTCCCTAGGAAATGTCTATTATTCTCACTATTTTAAAGATGTGGAAATGGAGGTTCGACGAGCCCTTACTAACTGTCAGCTCAATCAGATGGAATGTGACTTATCCATAAACAAATGGCACTTGAGAAGCTGGATGGCAGGGGCTGGCAGGCACAAGGTGGCCCCACTCTTTAATTTTTCTTAAGTCTAGGCAGGTACTCCCATTATCAAGTCTCACTCAGAGTGCCTGGAGAGAGAAAACCTCACAGGCAGACACACAATTGAATCACAACGCCAAATGCCACATACGGTGGAATCCAGTCTGGCTCCCCCGATGCTCAGATGGCAGCTGCCGCTGGTTCTCCTTTTCCCCAGGGTCTGGATCTAAGGAAAACCTGCCCTCCAAGCAGGACAGAGCCAGTGCAAGGGAACTAGGCTCCCTCCTTTCTGCCTGGAGAGCAGGAGAAGAGATAGGAGGGACTTGTGCCAAGGTCACTGTGTTCCCGGTCAGTGTGTTCCAGCTTTGAAGTCAGAGAGCTGCCAGCGTCCAGGCAAGAAGAATGCTGCAGGGTGCTCCACCTGCCAGACCTCTGATGAGCTCCAGCTGGGCCTCGGCCTCCACACAGCTGCATGCCGCAGAGAGGCCGCATTCACCAGAGACAGCCTTTCTGGCCCCGGCAGTACCCCTAGGAACCTGTGGCTGGAGAGAGAGCCAAGCCATGGAGCACACATCAGTCTCACACATGTGCCTGAGTACCTTGCTCCCAGAGCTCTGCAAAGCAGCCAGGCATGCCTCCATCACCAAATCCCATGAGGAGAAGAATTCTCCACGCATCCCCTGGGTCTCTCTTCCTTCTGTCACCTTACTTGTACCTTTTCTTTAATTCCTTCAGTCCTGGACCCCCAGGAAAGGCTTATTGTGCACCCACGAGGAACAGATTCCACTCAGAGCTGGAGCCTGGGGAGAGCACAGGAGTCTTGGTACAGCAATGCCATGACCCACATGCTTAGTACTTCCACCCATCCTGAGCCCAGCCACCCAGCGAGGGTCAGCAAGCTCAGATGTGGGCACACTGGGGATTGTCGCCTCCCATTTAGGGCAAGCCCCAGTTTGCTGTTCTTGCAAGGGACCAGGACTATGTGGGGCCCCATGGAGAAGCAGGAAGGAAAAGTACCATGTAGTTTTCTCCTTTCTTCCACAGCCTTGCTCTTGACTTGCCATGCTGGTTTTTATTTGCTGTTGAATGTCATTCTAAGTAAAGCTTAATTACAATTGTAAATTATTGGCATGAATTTTAGCCTCCATGTTTATATTGTACTTCATGTTAAGCGCAAATGTGAGAGCATTTGACTCGTGCAGAATCCCCAGTATCACACAATTTGTACTTTGTAGCTCAGGCGTGTGTTTGTATTTTGTTCTTACTGGAACAGTGGGAACACTGCACAAACTCAACTACTTGATTTCACCTTCTCCACATACATGCATTACATCAAAAGTCGATGGCAGGGGCAGCTTCCATAACACATACTTGGTACCGGCTTTGAGTCCTGCCAGCTCCCATGCATCATGGGCTCCCCCGAATTCCGTACTCATGAGGCGTGCCATGTGACTGGGGTGGCAATGAACAACGGATACGGTGTTGTGCCTATCTCCTCTGCTCACTTACGTGTTCTATGGCTCCATCGGACTTCACTCACAAAGCTCACGTTCAAAGATAAGTTTATTGAGAATTCCAAAATGTTAACATCAGAGTATTACACTAAGCGTGGGGCTCTTCTGAGCACGAGGCCCAATAAGACTTTCCTGGCAGCACATACATGAAGCCAGCCCTTTGGAATGATGTTCTAGGTAGTAATCTTGACTATAAACACTTATGTGGCCAACTGTTTTGACTGTCATAAAAGATTTAACCTTTCTGGGTGTAATTTTAGCTTCCTAGAGGCTTTCGCCCTGTGGTTTGCAGATCAAGTGGGGGTGATGGGTGTAGGCATGAAAACCAGGGAAAAGGTCTCCTAGAAGAGCCTACGCTCGTACCGGCTTATACAGTGGATGGAGCCAGATTCAAAGCCCTGCTTCACCACTGAGTAGCTTAGTAACACTTGGCAAGTGATTTAGCCTTCTGAAGTCACAATTTCTTATACTGTAAAATAGGGGAAATGGCAACCATATCTCAGAGGAACTGCTAGAATTCAAGGTAACTCGGGCAAAGTCCCTGCACCCGTGAGACACAAAATTAATGAGCACTATCGTATTGTTTTTTTAAAACACTTCAGGTCTCTGAACTTTGGATGTCCTGGTTGCTCTTGATACCCCCAGATACTCCCTAAATCCCTTGATGCCTGCAGACACCCACATCTGGCAGAGGAAGCAGAAAGGGAGGGAAGGTGAGTGGTTCGGTGGGTTTCCGACTCAAGCAGACGTGGGTTCCAATTCCATCCCCATTTCCTGCTTGACCCTGAGCATGTGACTTCACCTCTTAGGGTCTCAGTTACCTTGTGAATAACGGGGAGGAGAGGAATGATCGTAGGACCTGCTTCGCGAAACCATGGTGGTGATTCCATGGGCTCTATGTGTCACTTAGCGGACTGCTGGGCTCGGAGCAATGCTCGGTCATTTATCCCATGCTTCAGTTACCTATCTGCAAAACGAGGATGCTGGTAGTCCACACTGCATGAGGTTGCTTTCTGGAACAAATGAGAATGTCCACGTAAAGTTATCAAATACAGCACCTGGTGCATAGTTAAGGCATCATGGCTGTGAACTGTTAGCGATGGTAATAATTGGTAGTTATCACATTATTGATGATAGCAGATAACCACCACAATTCTCTCTCCTCTCCGTCCCCCTGGGCTGGGTGTCCCTGACAGTGCCCAAGAGCACCTGCTAGTTCAGTGTCCAGTTTCCGCTTTTGCTGGGGCCGCTTCGATACCCTTCCTCCCCCGCCCCCCCCCCGGAGAATACACTTTACCCAAGGACTGAGTATAGTTTTGATTTTGAAGACAGAAAACAAATGCAAGTGCCAAAGCCCAGACTTCTTCAAAACAAGACAGGGCTCCAGACAAGGCCATGGCCCTGACTTTTAGGAACTGGAAGGAGGTGTACTTTCTAGCACCCTCTTGGAGGAATATGATAGCTGCCTCTCTCACCCGGCGGTTGTGAATCAAGGTCTCCTTGTCCTCTAGTCTAGCACAAAGGGCCGCATGCTTCCCTGTTAGAAGCTATGAGATTATCTTGCTTCAAACGATCACAGAGCACAAGCCTTCATCCCAGAACTCCCACACCCTTCCTTCTATAACAAGGAGCCATTCCTCATGAACCCTGAAGACATTATACAGGCCACATGGCAGCCACTATATGCCTACCTTTCAGGTAAACTTCTTGCTTCCCCCAACCCATCCAGGCCCACCTTGGTTAGCTCACTCTTGCACTCAACAAAAACTTCTGGAGCACTCACTACATGCCAAACCTAGTGCGAGACACTCAGACACAGACCTGCTGAGTTAGAGACAATCTGGTTTTTGTGTGTAAGCCAAACTATAAATAGAAGTTATCAGTATAATGTGTAAAATGCAGTGAGGAAGGAGAAAAGGGAACACCATGGAAACCCAGAAGAATAGAAGGGAGCTTCGTCCTAGGTGGGTGTTCAGCATGAGCTGCAGAAGGAGACACCTGATCTAATCAAGAAGGGAAATTGCTATTTCTCACCTATTACTTTACTAAGGCATTCATTCATCTCACACACACATGCAGGAGGGGACCCTTCCCTCCAACCCACTCATATTCTCTGGCAGCGCCCCCCACCCCGGCCCTGCCATCTCGGCTCTTGGCACACAGCTCTAGAAGTGCTTATTCCACCATCCCACCCCCTGACCGGAGTGTAAGCCCTGGGAAAGCAGCAACCAGGCCAACCAGGTTCTCTGTCACAACCACAACCCTCAACACAGAGCCTGGCTTCTAGCAGGCACACAGTCGACATCCAACACGTTGAATAACACATCTTTTGAGAACCGAATATTGTAAAGGCCCCACGCTGATTCATAGTGATACAAGTTTGACAAATATGCTTAAATAAGTAATTAACAAGTGGAGTTGACAAATGGAAATATTAAATGAACGATACAGATTGAAGAAGTTAGGAAGAGCGGCATGTTCAATTGAGCTCAATTAGATTCAGTCCAACAAACATTAACTGTGTTCTATGTGAGAGGAACAGTCTATGAACAAGTGAGGATACAAAAATATATCAGCAGAAAGAAGCCCTTGCAATCCCATGTTAACTCAGAGGAGAGAATACAAGTGCACAAAATAATGATCTACCTAAACCAGAGGTCATGAAGATTCAAGGGCAGGAGCCTCAGAAGAGATTTTAGAAGGGCTTCAGAATGCATCCTGAAGTAAAGCATTTCTCCCATGTGGGTTCAGATTGAGTGTGGGCAAGAGCTCATTCCAGGAAGAGAAAACACCAGAGGCAAATAGGAAGAACATGGATGGTGCATTTTGGAAAGTCCAGCTTGACAGTCATCTACAGACAGAACTCAGGAGGAGAAACAGCCTGGCTTCAAGGGATTCGATGACCCAACGAATTCTTCCAGAACCTTCTACATCCACAATGCGGTAGCCCCAGGACCCCAGGTGTCTGTGGAGTGGGCACAGGCTGCTTTTGTCCGCCCAGTACCTCTGGGGATAGACATTCCCCCCATCCCCGTTCCACATGGTCCTATTAGGACTTCAGTCAGGGTAGCCCACCACAAACTCCAGCCTCAGGGGTGGATACAGAAAGCGGCACCATAAAAACCAATCCGCTGCAATAACGGGGCAGCCCAGTGGCCGGCGTGTGACTCAAGGAGGGCCGTTAGTATCTTTTCCTGGTTTGGTACATAGACATTGGGAAAGAGAAGTACCTTTTTAGCTGATGTTGCTAAACTGGGAGAAAATGAATTGGAGATATTTGTGGCCATCCTCTCTGCCCCATAAAGACAGCCTGCCAGTGGCATGAAGCCAACATAATGAGGAAGCCAAGCTGAAGAATGGAGAGAGGGCCTGATAACAGGCTTTACAGATGGCTGCATTTTTAAACTTGGATGGATGAAAGAAGGATGGATCCATTAACAGAAATGCAGAAGTCAGGAGGATAAGCTGACTTCCAGAGAGAGATGGTATCACCCCAAATCACCAAATCTCAGATCATAAAAAGACTCGGCGCAACCAGTCATCCGATGCTCGTTCTTTCTGTTTTCCCAATAGTTAAGTTTCACTCTTCTGGCTTCCTTCAGTCAACAAAGTTGATTAAACGTTTGATCAGTTTGGTGAACAAAGCATTAAGGGCCTTCTTTTTGAGGACTTACCAGTTAGTTGAGGGGAAAGGAAACCAATAAATATATAATATAGTGTCACGATCACATTTTAAACATAGGCTATCAGGAAAAAATGAAGAGGGTCTCATGATGGCTTTGGGTATGCTGTATTACATTAGGCAGCCAGGGAAGGGCTCTTGAGGGAAAGCATACATAAGCAGAGCATGAACAAGGAGGAAATACGTCATACAACTACCTGGAGACAAAGAGGAAAGCTGTTCCAAGCAGAAGTCACTGAGGTAGGAGAGTGCCAACAGGGCCATAGGACACCCCCAAAGCTAGGTGTGTGCGGAGATGGGAGGGCATGCGAGAGACCAGCAGGGGAGGTCATGGTAGTGAGTGGGCTTGGTGAGCCGTGGTGAGTATGACCAAAAGCCATTAGAGAGTTTTAGGTAGGGGGGGTCCATATAAAGAATACCTAACCCAGGTTCCATTAATTGGAGATGGACTTGACTTGAAAATAGAGAAAGACAGCAAGTGGGCAGGAAAATAAAAAGGAGTTCAGGCACAGAAGCCATACAGAGCTGGGAGCAGCAATGGAAATGCAGCTGAGATGTTTGGAAGAGAGCAAGGGGCAAAGATGATGGATGCAGTGGAAACTTTAAGTAAAACCCAGCAGACCAGAAACTGGAAGAGGGAGAATGGAATCCTACTTTGGTGGGCTTATATGTCAGGCTGAGGAAATGGCTCCTTATCAGGTGGACAACAGGGAACCATTAAAGGATTTTGGAAAGAGAGGGTGACCTCACTCTCTGCCTCAGCCGATCATAATTGTGTCCTAGGAGAGGACGCGCATTGAAATGGGAATAAGCATGAGCTGGGATCCAGGGAGGGCTAGTTCAAGTGCAGACTCCACACTTACTCTGTCTGTCATCTGGGACCACCCACAAAAAGAAGGAGGAAATCAGAAATACATCAAAGAGGCACCTCATCTCCCACAAGGAGTGGAGTGGGCAAACTACTTTATCTTTATAAATAAAACTTTATTGGAACACAGGCACACTGTTCATGTACACATCGTCCTGCCCACCACAACGGCAAGGCTGTGTGATGGTAATAGAGACCCTATGCCGGCAAAGAATGAGGTAATAACTGTCTGCTTCTCTGCAGGAAAAGCTTGCTGGCCCCTGTTCCTCAAATCTTACAGACTCAAACTTGATATAATAGGTTGGCTATGGTGCCGAAGGAGAGAAAAAATAAAAACTTCTGGATTCACACACAGCAACCTAGAAGGGAGGAAAAGTTAACAGGACTGGCAGTTTTCCCTAGGCGTAGGGGAAAAATATTTTCTCCTGATAGACAATCAGGCAACGGCAGTTTTTGTGTGAGATAAAGAGGTCAGTGATAGAAATGGACAAACCCAGATGAGAGAGATGGGCAAACCAAGAGAGAGATAGAGCCATGGAGACAGGTGAAGAGATAGTATTTGATATATTTGATATTTGATATATTTCCAATATATTTATATAATATATCTCTGTGTGTGTGTGTGTGTATACACATGTATATGTGTGTATATCCGGATATGTCTGTATGTGAGTATATATATACACACACATGCACACACACACACACATACCAGTAGCCCCACTCTGGGGTGTTGACAGAGTATTTAAAAAAAAAATATCCTCAACACAAAGAAAACTTCTTGGGTGGAAATGTCAGAAAGTCTTTTCTTCATTCCAAACTGTCCTGAGACAGAAAATCAGGACATATTGCCCCAAGGGTCACTGTGTTGACAGAGACTAAGACAAGATCAATACTGGGTTTTGATAGCCAAGTTTGCAGTTCATGGAGGTAAATAAGACCATGTTCCCTGAATGCTTTTATCAGAAATATCGGCTGCAGGTTTATGAGGCTTCCTTCCCAGTCTGTCTCTTTCTGAGCTTATAAAAGTGCTTTTAGGGGATGTCTTACTGATTGCAAATATCACAAATGGAAGTAATGCGTTTTTAAAACCACACCTTCCCCCCAAGAAAACAAAGCTATTTCCTGATTTTAGAGACAGGAAGAGGGGCCTATTATCCCAGGGAAGAAGAGTCTGGCTGGCCTCGGGAAAAGCCACAACCCCTTTTCTGAGTGCACGCCATCAACCGAGACCACATTTTCATGACTGAACAGTATCAAAAGGCTTGCCAGAGGGGCTCAGGAGAAAGGAAAAGAGGGGAACTAGAGAAGATCCTTCCATGCCATTCGCTAGCTTTGCTCTGGAGCAATTCATAGTGCCTGGTGTGGAGGCTGACAGACCAGGATCTGAATTCCCAATCTGACACAGGGTTGCGGATGGATCCTGGGCACGAAGCTCCTTGAACCTTCTCCACGTCATTTGAGGAACTACAGCCAGTTGTCTCTAGTTGAGGTAGGTGGCACTTGTGGGGACACAGCAGGAGGTAGCTGGGGTGAGAATGACAATACACCGCCACCACCGCCACCACAATAGCTGTCATTGACTGAATGCTGGTGGCCCAAAATGCTTCAAGTGCCCTAAAACATGAACTCCTTCTCTAGTCACAACGACCTTCAGAGACAAGTTATTACGATCACAAGCTCCATGAGATAAATGAGACTCAGCACGGTGAAGTGAAAAAAGCTAAAATTTGAATCCAGAAAGCCCAACTAAGGGTTCACAGGGTTATCCGCTCTGCTTTGTGGCCTCTCCAATGAGGCTGGAAAGAGAAGCAGGAGTTAGACCATTGTATTAATTTCCTACAGCTGTTGTAACAAATGACCACAAATCGGTGGCTTATAACAACAGAAATCGATTCTCTCCCAGTCCAGAGACCAGAAGTCTGAAACCAAAGTGTCGACAGGGCCGTGCTCTCTTTGAAGGCCCTGGTAGAGGATCCTTTCTTGCTTCTTCCAAATTCCAGTGGCTCTTGGCAACCCTTTGCTTCTTGGCGTATGGATGTATCACACCAATCTCTGCCATTTTTACATCATCTTCTATCCTGTGTCTCTGAGTGTCCTTCTTACAAGGACACCAGCCATTGGATTTAAAGCCCACTCTGACCCACTATGACCTCATCTCAATCCTCAGCTAATTACATCTGCGAAAACCCTATTTCAAAACAAGGTCATGTTCTGAGGTTCCAGGTAGACATGAATTTTGTGAGGACACTACTCAACCCACTACAATCATGAAGCCCTTAAGTTCTAACCTTATTTTGCAAGGACTGAAGAGACAAGGCTCTTTCAGGCAGGGCTCCTTGGGTTATAAGCGGCAGAAACTCAGCTCAAATTGGCTTAAGCATAAAAGGCAGTTATAAGCTCAGGTAGCTAAAAAGCCTAGGTACACACTTCAGGTATGAAAAATTTCCAGCAGATCTGCTTCCAGGAGCCCAAATTAATATTTTATCTCACCATCTCGCAAGTCTAACTTCTCTTGTGTTGGTTTCCCTGAAGCAGAGTTTTCCCCAGAGAAGCCAATGTGGCTTCCATAGTTCCAGAAATAAGATTAAAGGAACAAATGGCCAGATCCACATTGCTTTTATTTTTATGTGCAGTTACTGGTAGTGGGAAGTTAACAAGGATTATATCGTACTTTCTCATCAATCCCAAATGAAGGAGAACATGTTTTTCTCTAAATTTCGAACAAAAGTCTTGGGAGTGAATCTCAGGGGACCAACTTGGATCACACTGCATTCTTTAACTAATCATCGTAGCCAGGGGATGAGGATACTTTAATTAGCCTGGATACGTACCCACCCCATTCAATCACCACTCATGTGGATAAGTCAGGGAAGGCTCCCCAAGATAAAATTGGGAAGTTGGACCAGAAGGGAGGATGGATGCTGGCAGAAACAATACATGTCAATCAGAGATGCAAAAGAGGAGAGTGGTAAAAAAAAAAAAAAAAAAAAAAAAAAAAAAAAAAAAAAAAAAAAAAGGANTTCAAAATAAAGGATACAGGTGCTTTCCATTATATTTTATCTTCCCTGTCTAAATTAATGTATTGCAAAGCAAATGGGACCTGAACCCCTGTAGCCCAAGGGTCGGCACTGAACGGTTCAGGTTCACGTACATGCCACCCCAGTGGGACTGACCTCTCCTTGCAAGCAAGGACTATGGTCACTATTGCCTCTTTGTCTACTCTGGCTCTGTTAGACGTACAGCCCGACCCTCAAGAGCCTTACATTTTACTTGCGATCGTGGCTCCTACGACTTACATAGTGAACTAAGAGGAATAACCCAAGTCCAAAGGATGGACTCGGCTGAGCACGATGTCTGAAGTAGACAAGCACTTCATCCCACCCTGCACACCCTAAATTTTTCCCAGAGTCAGATCCAATTAGGAGCGATGGCACAGGAATGAAGGGGTCCCATGAATCCTACTGCAGATGACTACTATAAAAACTGAGCAAAAAAACACAAAAAACTAATGACCCTGGAAAGCATCCAAAAGCAGAAGCCAGAGGACAATTGAATCTTGAAAAAAAACCCACAACTGTAAGGGAGAAAAATTGAGAATGTGTGGCTTTCTGATCTCAGAGCTCTCCACAATCTCCATGGCTACAACTGTGGCCCAAGGAGCCAGAGATCAGAATACAAGGTTATGAAAGCAGGTGGAAATTTAAAGAGGAATTCCTGGCAATGAGAGAACCACGAAAGTAGTGAGAAGCAAGCACTGAGCATAAATTCTGCCCAAATCCCTGGCTGACAGCTAAACTGTGCATGCTTGGGAGAGAGGCAGACGGGCCAGCAAGAACCATAAAAAGATCAGGACGAAGTCTACTCTTTAAAGATAGAGGGACAAGGGATGAGATCTGTGACTGTTCTGCTCTCTTTTGTTTTGTTTTTTAACTCTGCACCACTTCCCGCAGTTTGGGGAGCAGAAAGCTGAAATATTTGGGCTTGAAAACTCAGGCGACAGAACCTGGGGTTAGCAAGTTGAAAATTCGGGGGGGGGGACCCCAGGGAACAAAATTACTGAAAGTGTTGAGGCCCGTTGCTGCCCAAATTCTTGACAAATAACCAAGTTATGCAGGCATCTGGAAGACTCCCTGGGAGCCGGGTAAAGAGGCCACAGGAACAGAGCAAAAATATCAGACACTACTACCTTGCAAGCCAGGCAAGTTAAGTGCTTCCGATAACAAAAATCCAATAATCCTCAGAAGAACACAACATAATACAGAGTTACTACAATGTATTATCTGCAATGCCTGTTTTCAACCAAAAATTACTCCACGTGCAAAGAAACAGATAAGAAGAATTCATACTCAGGAAGAAAGTCAGGCCTTAGGAAATGACAATACATGGGAACGGATGTTGTACTTATCAGACAGAAGTTTCAAAATATGGTATCAATGAACGATCACGCAAGGAACGAAGAACACAATCAGTGAATATGTAATAGGAAGATAAATCAATAGAAACTATCTAATCCAAACAACAAAGATGAGAAGTAGTGAAGGAAGATACACAGAAGCTCAGAGCCCTGTGGGAAAATATCAAGCATGATCCAGCATGTGTGCAATTAGAATCCAAGGAGAAGTAAAGAGGTAAAAGGGGGCAGAATAATTCTTTGAATCAGTAATGGCCCCACACGTCCCAAACTGGCTGTAAGAGGATGCGGGAACCAGCCTTTTTCACATAAACTCAGATCTCCATCAGGACAGAATTAGCCTCGGGAACATTGGGCCCAATGGGTCACAGCTGAAAGGCAGGCTCTTAGGTGGTGGCCGCTGCTTTCTGTGGGCGAAGCATTGCAGAAGTCAGAAAGACCTGACATGAGAGCTCAGGTCCACCCTTGCCCTGTCATGTGACCCTGGCTGGTCATTTCAATGCCTCGAAGGCTTAGTTTCCTCATCTGTCATATGGGGTGTTTCCTACGCAGGGCATCTTGCTACCCCGTCCTGAAGCAGCATACAAGGATCCTATCTTTTTTACTAATTTTTTTTTTACTAATATATTATCTCTCTTCCGCCAGAACATAAATTCCAGAAATGGGGGGACTTTTTTTTTTTTATCTGATTGCTCACTCCTATACCCCCAGCACTAAGAACAATGGCCAATGCGTGATAGGTACCCAGTAAATATTGGTTGGAAACAGACACATGTGACTGAGTCAACGAGAGGATTACCCGCGGAGAGCCGGGCGGGGTGTGGAGGCACAGTGAGTGCTGTTTTCTTTTCCTCCCACACTCAAGGAAATGTAGCTGCCAGTTGCTGAGGGACTCAGCTCTGGGCTCTGGACGCTCTCATCCCAGTCAAAATAACATGATTATTTGGCTGAGTGAGACAGGAAATGACCAATAGCCACAGCTAATGACACAGCGCCTGGCCTGGGAGACGAAAAGAACAGCTCTGTGCAGAGGGAGCTGCAAGGCAGCCGCAGGAATGTGAGACAGAAACATTGTTTAGGGATTATTTCTAATGAAATGATGCAGCTTGCCTTCCAGTTATTCTTTGATAAATCTGACACTCACCTTACACAACTCAACTACGATTCAGTCAGAGAGAATCCTCCCTGCCTCTATACCCACGTCTCGAGAAAAGGGTAAATCATACTCAAGCAATGAGAGAATAAGAGTCCTGCTTCTCTTCGGGGCCACAGAGCTCTGCCAGGACCTGACAAATATTATGGACCCTCTGCCCAGAAAAAAAAAAAATGTACAGACACACAATGTTTTGCATATACTCTCAGGGTGTTAAAGGATCCCATCAGCCAGATCCATGAACCATGTGGTCTGAGACAAAGTGCTCCGTTTTGCAGATGAAAATACCAGGGTGCAGAGAATGAAGCCCAAGGTCACATAGTAGGGTCGCTAATGAGAAACAGCCATACACTGACTCCCTAACTCCTAGTATCAAGGCCAATGTCATATTCGTTGCTTAATAATTATTTCGATTTTCATTAACAGCCCAAATATTTGCTGTCCCCTCTCATGAGCAAGGTACGTGACTCAGCCAGTTAACATCCACGCTGGTGGGATACAGGAGGGGCAGAAAGTCATGACATGAGGGTTTGTGCCTGAGACCAATGCAGATTTACATCTTGGCCCTCCTCTTAGCTGTGTGATCTCGAGTCATTCCTGAACATTTCTGAGCTTCTGTTTCCCTTGTCTGGACAATGAAAATGAGGAGTACCGACTTCCCAGGGCTGTTGCCAGGATTAAATAAGATAGTGCCTGGGAAGCATTAGCTGTTATCAGTAGTCATTGGACCTTTAAAACCTTAAAGCAATTTCCAGAATGGATGTACGAAATATTTTGAACAGCAGCAATTTGGGATAAGTGCCCAACTACCTACAGTAATGACAGCAGTCAGGCGCGCTAATAATGCGCCCCCTGAATTTAGGAGAAACGCCATCCTGTGAGAGTTGAAGTCATAATATTCAAAAGAAAGGGAATGTTTCATCAGGATAGGCTGTTATTCTCCCATCACAAATAATCCTCCAAGTCTCAAAGGCTTACGACAATAAAGATTCATGTCTTATCCACAAGACTTATCCTCCACCAGTTCCGCCTTGCCTCGATTCCATGACCCGGGTGTGAACAGACGCTGTTTAGAACACGGACTGGCATCAGGTCAGAAGGGGGGCTGGGGAAGATATGAAAAACCACATGCTGTCTTTTGCCTGGTAGCGATGCATATCACTTCCACCTGCATGTCATTGGCCAGAGCCAAGCCACATGGCCAGGCCGTATCTCCATGGGGTAAGGAGGCATAATTCCACCCCTACGAGATGTAAAGAATATTCGTAAACAATAAGGCAATCTACCTTGGTAAATGGGAGCTGCTCTTTGCAGAATGGACCATCCTAAGGGATGAAATGTAATTATGGAGCTGAAACATTCAGGTCGCATCCAAACGGCCAGTTGAAAAAAAGAGTCCTCCCATGACATAGAACAAAAGCCAAGACCAAATCGAAAGGATCCCAACGGGGCAAATCCGAAAGATGCAGCTGAGTAAAGGGACCACGATCTATGTAGAGGCTGGAGAAGAGGAGATCTGCGTGGTGGCAGGGGTAGGGGGAATAAACCATGAATGCCGCCATCACTGCTCAGGAGAAAGAGGGTTCTCGTCGTTCGGCAAGAGTCTCCGGTCACCGCTGGCAAGCACGTTTTTGCTGCAGAGATATCTGTAAGACGGGGTCATAAAAATGCATGCCTCTCAGGATGGTCATGGGAACTCTTAGATGAAATGAGCGTGACGTACTTAGCGCAGCGCTTGGTCCATATTATGTGTTCATTAAATGCGGGCTTCTGTAGATGGAGACGCAGCCACGGACACAGACGCTGACGTAGTTCCCGTCACACCCTGCAAGGCTGCGAGCCTCAGCCCCTGCCTGGAACCGGCACTACCCTGCATCATCATGAAGCATGGCCAGGGCCCTCATATCTGTATTGTGCATTAATGCTGGCAAACTGCATTCTTATCCACTTTTTCCTGTTCAATCCCTGCAAGTCCATGAAGGGCAAGCTCCCACAGTTTGCTTTTGTTGTTGTTGTTGTTTTGTTTGTTTTTATTGCACTATAGCTGACACACAATATCACACTGATTTCAGGTGTACAACATTGTGATTCGACAGCTCTGTAAGTTACCACATGCATCACATGCAGCCGCCATCTGTCCCCATGCAGCGCCATTGGACCACTGACTGTATTCTTCACGCTATACTTCTTATGCCTGTGACTTTGTCCATAACTGGAAGCCTGTACCTCCTACTCTCCTTCATCCATTTCGCCCATTCCCCCATCCCCTTCCCTCTGGCAACCACCAGATTGTTCTCTGTGCTTATGGGTCTGTTTCTGCTTTGTTTGTTTGTTCATTTGTTTTGTTTTTTTAGATTTCACATTTAAGTGAAATCGTATGGTATTTGCCTTTCTCAGCCCGGCTTATTTCATTCAGCATAATACCCTCTAGGTCCAACCATGTTGTCACAAACGCAAGGTCCCACCATTTTTTAAGTGGCAAAGCCGATCTCCAAAGCTGACTTCATCTGAGGCCTTTGGGCTCCAAATCTTGTGCTCTTTCTCCAATGGAATACTACGTGAAGCAGAATTCTGGCCACGTTCTTTGATCGCTCCCTGTCTTTCTCTGCAATAGGTACTTCAAAGGGATAATATTTGAAAAATAAAGATACTCAGCTACCTTACTTTCCATTCAGGGCATGCATCCTTTTCTCCATTTTCCGGCATGTCCGACCCGGGATGTGACTGGCATTGGGTGGTTTCGGTCCCTGTTCTGGGCTCTGAATGCCCTGGCACAGAAGGCTGGGCCTGCTTCTCATTGTAACAAGGTTGCACTAATTAGCTGCACTTGATTTTGCATATGGAGAGTGGATGCAAATGAATGCAAAGCAGTATACAAATTAGCAACATCCTGGCTCTCCAAAAGAAGGATCCTACGGTCCTGATGTCATGACAATGTGTATTCATAGTCTATCTCACGAAGCCGCACTATTTTTTCACAAGGGGCAGGCATCCGGGTTCTTTTTTTCTGGAATAATAGTGACTTTATATTGAATTCCAAGTTTATGATCCTTGACAAGAAGTCTGTTAGCCATCAAGCTATGTTCTCAATAGAAGATTCTTATAGACAATGCCTACAAAGGACAGGCTTAGGAACTGAGCCGACTAGACTGTGGTTCAAAGTCCTGCTCTTCGTCTAGGAAAGCAACTTCGCCTGAGTCTCGGTCTCCCCAGCTATAAGATGGGGTTAGCCAACCCCACGACAGAGCTATGGGTGAGGACTAAATGAGGTAACATGGAAAGTCACCCGACATACAGTAGGCGCTCAGTAAGTGTTCATTCCCTTTGCCACACCCACTCCTTTGGGAGTCTAAAGGGACAAATAAAAGATGTAAAGGGAGCTCATCTCCTAATCCTTGCTGCCTCCGTTGCTTGCCATCTTCTCCAGTACAAAGCTGCATCACAGCTCAACCATTTTTCTTAAAGATTTTATTTATTTATTTATTTATTTGAAAGAGAATGAGAGAGAGAGGGCACAAGCGTGGGTGGGGGGGTGCAGAGGGAGAGGGAGAAGCAAACTCCCTGCTGAGCAGGGAGCCCATTCCAAGCTCCACCCCAGGACCCTGGGATCATGACATGAGCCAAGGGCAAACTCTTAACCGACTGAGCCACCCAGGCGCCCCTCAATCATCTTAAACAAAGAACTGTGTGATCTCTTAGAGTCCCCACAAGTGGGTAGATGACTGTCCTGCCCCCCAAAAGTGCCACCTGCTGAAAAATAGCAGCTACACTTACAAAGTTTCCTCCATCACCCACCCTTACCCAAGCTGGTGAGTTCCCCCACGTTCAAGATTTAGTTCAAGGACATGGTATCCTGGAAGACTTTCATGGAGCCCCTGATAGACTAGCCCCCCCCCCCGTGCTCCCAGAACACCCTGTGGCCCCATCCATGCCTGTGTTCCTTTACTGTAGCCTCCTGCCTTCTCTTCCTTCCTAAATGTACTAGATGTTTGTCATGGACAGAGACTCTTTCTTTCTTTCTTTCGAGAGGGAAAGACTCTTAAGCAGACTCCACACCTAGCACAGAGCTGGACATGGGGCTGGATCTCAAAACTCTGAGATCATGACCTGAGCCAAAGTCAAGAGTCAGACACTTAACCAGACGCCCCTGGACAGGGACCATTTCTGAATCATCTTTGTGCCCTCAGCCCAAGGAACACAGCCTGGTACAAAGAAGGTGATCTGTATGTGCGGGGGGGGGGGGGGGGCGGGGAGGGAGGAAGGGAGGAAGGGAGGATAAGGAAAGCATCATCATCATGTATTCAGCTGGAACCAAGCACATACATGCACGCAGTTACCAGCAACAAAACCCTGGTTAAAATCACACAAATTCTGGAAAGGCATAACACCTGAGCTTCAGTCGGTGACACCAAGTCCCACCTCAGAGCAGAACGAAGCCACAAGGACACAGATCTGCTCTCAGGCAGAGACCTCTCTTCCCAGTGGGCAGAACAAGGAGAGCGGGGCCTCTGTTTAGGGCACCACATCTCCCAGGCCAGGCTCAGGCACTCAGAGCCACACAGCGGAATATTCTGACCATATGTTGAGGATTCATATTCTGTTCCTAGAACCTGCAGCCCGACGCAAAATAAATAGATGGTTGTTGTGCAAGCCGCCTGCCCCCACCCTTGGGGAGGGCGTGCACACACATGCACACTTACACGCGCGTGCACACATACCCACATGGGCGCGCGTGCACGCACACACTGCCACACATACACATAGGCATGCTCGTGTGTGTGCACAGAACTACCGTCACACTGTACGCGTGCAGACATGCACATGCAAACTCACATACACACAGACCTGTCTTCGGACTCTGCACACACGCGCACACACACAACCGCGTGCACACGCAGGCATGCTCGTGAGCATACGCCGACCTGCCTTCACACAACACAAACACACTGAGGGCACACGTTCAGAGCTGCTCCCAGGCAACAGACACACACTCTGACAGCATCATCTTCCTCTTCTGAGCTGAACACCCGCACGCGGATACCGCTCCTGGGTGCCTTTGGCCCACCAGAACTCTGCAGACAGAACACATACAGGCAGTGCCAGGGGCTCAGCCTCCCATGCCACGGCGGGGCCTCAGCTCCGGTCTGGCCGCTTAGGGACCCGCCCCAACGAGCCTCCCATCCTCCCGGCCGGCCTTCCTACATAAACTTCAGGATCAAAGGCAGAGGCATCCGCTGATGACATGGCGGGCCCATGGGAAGGAATCTAGGTAGCACGCTCCCTAGCATTTTCTCATGATAGCTCTTGGGAGGGTTAGTCCCACTTTCTGAGTGAAGTAACTGAGAGATGAGGTGAGCCACCTGAGGCCACACAGATCTGTGGCCGGAGAACTGGAACCAAGATCATGCCATAAGCCCCTTGGCCCAGGGCCAGGCTTGCCCCAGCGCTCTGAGCTCTTTGCAAAATAAGACAAGGAAGAAGACAGTCCAAAGATCTGGGTGCAACTTCTCAGTCCCCAGAGGATTCTAAGGACCTCTCCATAGGGGCATTCCCCTTCCCTGGAAGGAGACTCAGGCTAGCCTTTTGCCCTGCTGCTGGCAGAAAGCTGGGGTGGCAGGAGGGAAAGGCAAAAGAAACTGAGCAGGACATGAAGGAGAGAGGAAAGGGAGAAACAGAGAAGGAGAAAGAGAGAGGAAGGAGCAAGGAGGGGAGGGGGGAGGGGGGAGGACAGGCAAGTGGGCATATACCTTGGAGGGAAGAGTGGGTTCTCCATGGAGACAAAAGTGCCTGCTTGTCTTAAGATGGCACTAAAGAGGAAAATTGTACATCACTTTCCACCCAGGAGGCAGGCATGATTGCCCTGGCTTTGACAGTTGAATTTGAAAAACATTCCTATCCATCACCCCAGGTGCTATGGGGGCTGTTTTTAAAAAGGCAGGCCCCACACACCCTATTTTATTGTAAACATTCCTTTTCGACAAAAAACATCCCAGGTTCATTTTTGTCTCTTCCTCCATTTTCAGTTGCAAAGAAAAGGAAGGAGAAAGGGAGGGAGGGCTGGAGGAAGAGAGAGAGAGAGAGAGAGAGGGAAACACTAACAAACGGAGATTTGGGCCAAACTTATTTATCTGCCATGACAGCAGGAAGGGTCTTTCACCCAGACAAAGGTGCTAGAGGTGGAAAGACGGACTTAAGTGTGAAATTCAGCAGCCCTGGGCCAAGCAATGGCATCTGGGAAAGCACCTCAGCCTCTGAACCCCCCTTTCTGGGAAGGGGCGGTGATTTACCCCGGCTCTCATGGGTGGTCGTAGACTTAACTTAAACGTGGCTTCTGTGAAAGGATGTGGTGAAGGGTCAGGGGCCTAGAGAGACTGCGCAGAACTCTTCTTCCTTCTCCTGCGGGGCGTCCGCAAACACATGCATATGAAATCACCCTCTACCCCACTCAAGGTACAAATCCCTCCTTCCCCAGAGGCAACATCTATCCTGACCTGCAGTCTCTCATTCCCTTCTGTGTTCTTACAGCCTGCTGGTCAGGAGGCACCGATGTCCCAGCTATTCTCCATTTGCCCCCCGGCCCCACCCAGATCCATTTTCTGGGCCCGAGGAGGCTGGCCCCAGTAGGTGGCATCTTCCAAAGCCCCTTGTGTTCTGGTTTCTGGCTGGCCTCAGCCAGTAGGAGGGCCTGGTGAGAGACTGGTCGGAGGAGGAGCGAGCGATCCGGCTATTTCTCCCCACCAACTCCATCCCTGCCACAGTTCTGTGCTCTGGGGTTCTGCTGGGAGCCCCCCTGGAAGGCCGCAGCCCCCGCTGGGTTCCCATAACATAGCTGCCCTGCTTCAGGAACCCCCATCTTGCTGGTTCCTGGAGGACTGAGCATCTTTCCAGGGTTCCTTAACTCTTCTAAGCTGATTATATACTCCCAGCAAAACACCCCAAAACTTAATGGCTGAAAACATTAACCGGTTTTTTGTTCGTAACTCTGTGGGTTGGTAATCTGAGCTGGGCTCAGTGAGGAAGTTCTGCTTGGAGTCATTCTGGCCGGACCCTTCATACATTTGGAGCCCACTCGTGGTCACCTAGGGGCTGGCTAGTCCTAGGCGGCCTCCTGCACGGATCTGGCGGTGGGTGCTGGCTGGCGGTCGGGGCTTTCTCTCCAGGAGGCCTCTGTAGGCTGGCGCAGACCCCTGTACATAGTGTCAGTAGCATTTCCAAAGTGTGAAGTGAGAGATTGCAAGGCCTCTGGAACCTACCCCAAGTCACTTTTGCCATAGTGTCTCTCATCAAGACAAGTCACAAAGCCAGCGCAGACTAATGGGGATAGAAAAATAGATTCCACCTCTGGATGGAAGGAGCAACGTGGGAATTTGTGGCCACGAATCAGCCACACCTGCCAGCCCTGTAAAGTGTCCCTTCCTTTCCTTCGCTCCAGTATTCCAAGCCTGCCTTTCGTTTCCTGACCCTGACTGGCACCATATATAATGTTACTTGTGACATCCTACGGTATTCCTCTCCTTCTTGAGACGGCTTTTGTGCTTAACGTCGTTTCTGAGGTTCATTTCTGTTTAGTACATGCAGCTTTAATTCATTTATTTCTACCTCATTTAGGCTCTTTGTATAAGTTCATTTTGTCCATTCTCCTGTGGATGGACATTTGGCTGAGCCGTTTTTTGCTATTACAAACACTACATTTCTCCTTTGCACATGAGAGTTCTCTGGGGAATATAATTAGGAGCGAAGTTGCTATAGTGTAATACTGCCAAATTACTCTCCAAAGCCAATATGGTTTTTAATAGAACAAATAGAATTTGAGAGCTGAGCAAAGGTGAAAAACTGGGTTCACCTTATGTTATGCAATTAGCTGTGTTTTGAAAAACTGCAGCGATGTCTGGCTGGAACGAACCTCCCATCCAATGTAAGAATCCTTTCAATGGTGTTCCCAGGAGATGCTCAAACAATCCTTGCTTGAACTCTTGGAAATACACAGGGGAAGCTTGTTACTTTAACCGTGATTCCCTCTGCAGAGCAAGAATAATTTGGGAAAAAGAATATTCCTCTCCCCCTGCAGTGCGACTACAGGCCGGGGTGCATGGCTATAGGAAGAAGGAACAAGAGAGGGAAAGCAAAAGCGAGCTGGGATAGGCCACAGAGGGATCCCGTTGCCCCCACCGGGAATATGCACTTTATCCTGAAACAATGGGGAGTCCCTGAAGGTAGGTGAGCATGAAATCCGCAGGTTCAGATGTGGGTTTTTCTTTTAAAGATTTGTTTATTTATTTGGAAGAGAGCAGGCGGAGCCTCAGAGGGAGAGGGAGAGAAAGAAGTTCACGTAGACTTCCTGCGGAGCATGGAGTCCGTCGTGGGGCTCGGGCTCAGGACCCTGAGACCATGACCTGAGCCTAACGTGAAAGTCAGAAGCTTAACCGACTGAGCTACCCAGGCAGCCCCAGATTTGTTTTTTAAAAAGTCATTCTATCTGTGGTATCTAGACTGGAGGCAGAAGGACCAAAGAGGGAACAGTTACTGTGACTCCCACATGTCACAAATGGTAAGATGTTCATGACAAAGAAAGGAACTTGCTCAAAGTGGTGGAGGTTAATATCTGGCCTAAAACTTCCATATGGTACCTACCTGCCCTGCTCAGCTCCTTGAACATTTGTTTCGTTATCTGTAAAACAAGAATAATAATAGTACCTCTTTCATAGGGTTGGTATGAAGATAAAATGAGCTCTTATATTTAAAGAGCTTATGGTCTGGCTTATAGTGTGTGTTCAATAAATGTTAGCTATTCTTATCATTCAAGAATTATTGACAAGGCTTCGTGACTGTAAGTAGTTAGGCTAGATTAAGTTGCTAAAACCAAGAGATCCCCAAATGCACTTTTATTCCCGTGAAAGTCCGAGGTGAGTGTCTCTGGTTGGCAGGCGGTTCTCCCCACTTGGGGATTTAGGGTCTTAAGCGGCTCCACTGTCACCATCAGGCCTGGGGGTCAGATCTGGGCCAATAGGATCCCTACGTAGTTCCTCACGGAGGCCTCGGGTTCTCCTGGGACCCAAACACACTCCCCCCACTCCCAGCCCCTTATCCTCACACCGAATGTCTCCTCGGCAGCAGATTGTGATGGAAATGACAGCTGTGCACCTCTATCTGTTCTCCGAGTCGTACTGTAGACACAAGTGTTTATGAGGAATAAACAAATCACCAGAAAAAATCACTCTCTTTTCTTCATCCAGCCTGAGGAAAGGGAAAGAGGCCTATCTACTTATTAAGAGTCCCCCCCCAACACACACACACACCTGGGCGTGGACACAGCACTGCTGTTCACACTCGGTGGGGAGAACCAGTCACATGGCCACACCTAGCCCCATGGGATGCTGGGAGATGCAGTCTCCTCTCTCCACCAGAGCTGCTCAGCCTCAGCGGTTGGCCCTGCAGGCTGGGTAAGTCTTCGCTGTGGGGGCTGCCCTGGGCATGGTGGGATGCGGGGCAGCGTCCCTGGCTTTTACGTACCAGGTGCTAGTCACACATACATATACACACAGGTCATGACAGCCAAAAGTGTCATCAGGCATTGCCACTATCTTCTGCGGGGAGGGAGGGGAGTGGCAAAAGTGCCCCTGGGTAAGAGCCACTGCTCTACAAAGGAAGGGGAGAAGAGATGGGGGGGGGCACCTGGCCACATCTGCAGGAGAGAGAATGCAAGCTAATCGCTTAGCTCAATTCTTAGTCTCCCCTAGAATGTGAGCTCCCTGAAGAAGATAGGGGTCTTGTATATTTTGTTTCCCGCAGAATGCCCACCCCCACCCCTCCCCTGCCCCCAAAGCAGTGCCTGATCCCTAGCAGGCATTCCGTACCCAGCTGCCAAAACAGCAAATGTGCTCTGTGGCCTGCACCAACATCCACCATTCAAACTTGAGTGCTTTCCAAGAACCAAGTGCTATGCTTATAAAGGATGCCCTCTCTCCTTGGGTCAGGAAATAATCCTCATAATGAGAATAATCATGTTCAAAGGCCAGATCCACGGGAAGAAGGAAATCCCACGGGGTCTCCCCACCCCCACCTACCTCTGGAGGGGCTGAGAATCTGGAACTACAGAGAAGAGCCTCCAGCTCAGGCTGCTGTTCCATTGCTGCTGATTTCATCCTCCTGAGGGCCCCCCCCATGCCTGAGCTTTACAGATCCCCCCACTATGCGTGCCGCCAAGCCACTGCATTCTCTGAAGGACGACCCGATGATACCAGAGGCAGCCACCCGCAATTTCTCATCCGTTAAGTGAGGCTCCGTGGGGTTTTAATTCTCCCCTTCACTTCAGAGGCTCCGTTCCTTCTTTTAAGTGTCTCCCCTCCTCCTGGCTCTGACATCTCTGTCAACAGGACGGGGCAGGAGATGCAATGACATTATGGTCGCCACGGATGAATCTAATGGCTATATTGATTTCTCGGTCACTTCTGCTCGAAAGGAGCCACAGGGAAATCAGCCCCTCGGGGTCTGGGAAGATGAAAGAAGAGGAACATAAGTGGACATTTTTTTTTTCCTTTTGGGAATTAATAACTACAAACAAATTAGCGTTCGAGTCCATGTTACGGGAGACCAAGAAATACAAGCACAGCGGTCTACACATGCAACGTGTGACACAGAAGAAGCCGGTTGCCAAAGTTCCCTGAAAAAGAACCTGCAAATGAGACAGTCATGGCCATTAAAAGGGGGGACAGATTACATAGGTAATGAAAAGACGCTTACCAGCCATGTGAAATCAAAATCTCTGAGCCACAATTCCCTCGCCCGTAATGTGGAGCTACTGATATTTACTTTGCAGGATTATTGTGAAGAATAAAGCGTCAACAGGTGTGAAAATATCATGCGAAGTCTCTGCCACGTATTGAAATCTCAATATTATTTTTACTTCACAAGGGGAAAGAGAGGTGGATACCCAAGCTATGTGGTTTTAGGTATGACAACTGATGAAAAGTAAAAGTTAGGACGGTGTCAGAACAACCTTCTATAAATAGTGTTAGAAAAGAACAAAAATGTCTATAAAGTGATTTGCAGCTCCTGCATGACATAACCAGGCACAAGCCCATGTGTCCCACTAAGGAGGTCCCATGGAATAGATGCCAGATTCAGCCTTTCCAAACCCCAGCGTCTGCCCTGCCTTCTGCCGCAGGGCCACCACCACCAGCACACAAAGTGCTATCCTGGCCTGCCCAGGAGAGAGCAAACTTCCCACCCTGCCACTCCCCAAGGGGCCAAGGAAACAGAAGATGAGATAGAAAGGAGACAGATTCAGTTCTAGAACCACCTTGCAAAGCAAGACCAGACGTCAGCTGCCAAAGAAATCAAATTCAAGAAAGAAGAGGGACTGTTTTGGCCAAAGATTCCCATCCACAGCATTGGTTGAGTGGGGCAATCATTTTGACTCCCATTCTTCTCTAAGATGTTGGCCAGTGGGGAAGGGCCTATTCCTTTAACCCTCCCTCCCCATTTCTTCCCTTCCTCTCCTCTCTCTTCCTCACTCCTTGATTTCTAGGCACTGATCTAGGCACTGGAGTTCCAGGAGACCTTGGGACATACGCTCTGAAGCAGATCAGGAAACATGGCAGTCGAGAAGTCTTTGATGACTCTAGGACTGGTCCAAGGGACACAGGTGCAAATGGCATCCTCTTGCATTTTTCAGAAGACAACCTCACTAGTCACCTTCAGCTTGGTCAAGCAAGACCAGGAAAGTTTTCTGGTTCATAAGTTGGCAAAAATCCAGATATACTGATCAAAAATGACTCATCCCCAACCCCAAACTCTAGGTGATATGAATGCAGAGTGATTTGGTTTCATGCAAGAGAAATAGAGTCCTACAATATCCTAGACATTGGAGGCAGATTCAGAAGTGACCAGCATTCAAGCATTCATATTCAATAATATTTATTAAGTTCCTACTATGTGGCAGCCGTGATATTAGGAACTGGGTTCAGAGCAGTAAATCCAGTGGGGAAAGGGACATTTTTTTCTGCCCTTGAGTTACTCACAGAGATACAGAAAAATAAACAACTTCAAAACAGGAGCCGTAAATTCAATGGGAATGACAGCGTGAGTAGTTGTGAGCTCAACAAAAACTTTGTTAAATGAATGAATAATGAGTAGGTATGAATGAATGAATGAATGAATGAATGAATGAATGAATAGGTGAAAGATAGGGACCTCTAAGCAGAAGGAACATCCAGGGCAAAGGCAAGGGGGCATGCAAGACTATCAAAATTGCCAGCAAGTACGTGTGGCGGGTGTGTGCGAAGGTTGCGGAGTAGTAACAAGAGTAATGACGATAACAGAAAGATGCCTGGCGGCATTTCTTAAGTGTTTCCAATGCACTTGGCACTGTTCAAAGGGCCTCAAGTGCATTATTTCGTTGAAGAGGCACAATACTATTAGCCCCACTGCACAGATGGGAAAAGTGAGGTATAGTGAAGCTAACAAATTGCCCACAGCCACACAACACACGGGTGATGGAGCTGGGACTCAAACCAATCCCAGAGTCTTCACTCTTCACCTCTGGATCTTGGGGAGGGCTTTGCGTGTCTCAGGATGGTTTCTGGACTCAGTGTTGCAGGTAATGAGGAGGCCAGTAAAGGATGCCTTATGGTCTTTCCTCTCAAACATCTCATGTCCCACAAGATGGACATGGCGGAAGCCTTCAGAGTCTACACAGGCCATGACTGGTGCTGCTGTACAGGCACAGACGAGAAGGCATGTTTATGCCTCTGCTCCAGAATGAGGGCAAGTCGGACACTCATTTGACTGATGGATGAAGGCTTCATGGAGCTTCATTTGATCTGAGTCTGGAGGGAAGACAGGGAGCCCAGGCAGATGTAACAGTATATACAAAGGCATGAAAGCTGGAACTCACAGATGTTTGAGGATGCTGCGTTTGGAGCATTCCAGAGCATTGGGGAAGGAGTGGCAGGAGTGTCATGTTTTCCACTTGGACAGAGCTTGTCTGTGGCTCTGAGTCCAGAGTTTAGGCATTGAAGAAGCAGTAGCCAGAGGGGTCCCCAAATGCTGGAGACAGCGGCCCTGTGTTGATTGCTTCAGGTGGTAGAAGTGAAACTCATGCAAGAAACTCCTGAAAACACACTGGGAGCTTTCAAAGTGATTAACAGCTGCTCCACCGAGCACCTGGACCTCTACAAAGGTGAAGGCTGATGGCCACAGAATGGGCTGATGGACCCAAGAAATGTCTCTTTCCTCTTTTCTTTTTTCAATTTTTATGGGAAAAAAAAAGTCCCTTGACACTGGCTCATATGAGAAAGCACCTGAACCAGGGAGAAGGCAAGAGATGAAGGGGGAAATCACCTGAGATCAGGTCCCAGCCTGGCCCCCAACCAGCTGCGTGCTAGGCACACCATCACTTCCTCCTGCGGAAGACCACATTTCCCAGCTGCCCCTGCAGTTATTTCGAGCCATGTGACTGAGTTCTGGCCAATGGAGTGTGAGCAAAGGGCAGGAAAGCCACCTCCAGGCCTAGCCCTTTAAAACATCTGCATGACCCTCTGCCCTCTTCTTCCTTCCAAGGTGACTTGGGGGGACCACACGGTCCAAATGGTGCATGGATGGGAGAGGCAGCTCGCCCTGGGACGACTGTGACTCGAGCAAGAAATACATTTCATTCATTAATCCACTAACACTTCAGGGGTCCGCCATGGCTGCAACATTGATTCTCCAGCAGTTCTAAACTGTGAAGTCAGCTTCACCCGAGAATCTGTCTGAGACACAGATTCTCCAGCCCCACCCGGGACCGATGATCAGAAACTCTGTGCATGGGCCCAGAAATTGTCTTCAGGTGATCATGATGGGGCTAAAATTTGCAGACCATTAACTCACTCTAATGTGCTACAGCATGGCCTTCCTCTTTTAACCCTCAGTTACCCCTCTGTCAAATGGGAGTAAAAACACCTCTCCTTGCTGGGTTCATGTGAGGGGGAAATGGTACTATGTGAGGGGATGTGTGTAAAGAATCTTGCTCAGTGGCCCACACACAGTCAACACGCACTGTTCTCTCTCTTCTTCCTTCCTGGAGCCTGATGCCTGGAGAGAGCCAGAGAAAATAGAAGGTAGGATTCCTGCCTTCGGGCACTGGGGTGGGGGAAGGGGGACCCCCTCCAAGATGGCCCCCAGTGATCCTGCCTCCCCGTGTTCAAGCCCTGTGTAACCCTCTTCAGTGCGTGCGGGCTGGACCTAGTGACTCCGTCTAATGAGCAGAATATGCTAAGGCCATGTTCCCTTCCAGGCTGAAGGGCAGAAGTCTTTGCTCCTTAGAGCCTCTGTAGCTCCACACATTCCTTGGCTTGTGGCTGATTCACTCCAGTGTCCGCTTCTGTCTTCACGTCGTCTCCTCCTCTTCTCTGTCTTCTCTTTTGTCTCTCGTAAGGACACTTGTCATTGGATTTAGGGCCACCCGGGTGATCCAGGATGATCTCATCTCAAGATCTTCCACTTAATTCCATCTGCAAGAACACTTTTTCCAAATGAGCTCACATTTACAGATTCTGGGATGTGGGCATATCTTTTTGGAAGCCACCATTCAACCCACTACGTGGCCCAAAGACAGGGATGGGTCTTGTTCAACATCATACTCCCCCTGACAAAGACACCTAATGTCGTGCTTGACAAAAAGTAGAAATTTGACAGAGTTTTGTTGAACAGAAAGGCATCAGAGCATAGCATTTAGGTCCCCGGGCTTTAGAATCAGCTACACCTCAGCCACTTAGAAACGATTGGACGTTAGGCAAATTATTTAACCCCTCTGAAGCTTAGTTCCCTCCTGTGGATGTTTTAATAATACCTATCTCATGAGGTTATTATGAGCACTAAGCTAGTAAGTGCAAAGCAGCTACACCTGGAACCTAATAGGGATGCAAAGTGTAGACACAGCACCAGGCACGCAGGGAGTGCTCAATAAGGGCTCATGACTCTGACTAGCATGTTGATGATTGTAGTTTCTGTGGTTCCCACTCTTACACAGCCTCCCAGCCATTTGCTCGGACTGCCACGGGGGCCCCTTCCCCTTCTCAGAGTCCCTGGGGCACCCAGAAGCTCTCTTTGAGTCAGCCATGGACACATATGGTAGCCCTGCCCTCCTACCCACTGGCCCTCTTCCCTCCCCACAGCCCGGCTCACCTCCTCTAGGGACACCTCCCAGAGCAGGGCTGGCAGCAAGCCTGCCTGGGCCCCTCATTGTTATTCCTGGCATGAGCTAACCCTGCCAGCATCCTCAGAGGCCCATAAAATTACCCACAGTTTGTCTTTCATCAGAGCAGCTCAAAGCCCCGTGGCATCCTCCAGAGGAGACGGTGCCCCAACTGGGTCCTGGGAGCCGGCTACTTCCCAGGATGGTCTGGTACTGTGCAAAGCAGAGGGAGCAAGTGTGAACTGAAATAACCCCTCTGGGCACTGGCTTGAGGACGACACATCTCCAGACTGCCAGGGAGACACAAGGAGTTGTGTGTAAAGAGACGCTTTCTGGAATTTTCTGGATGTCAGTGTTCTGAGTCACATACGAGCGGGGTCTGCATCCCCACTCTGCTACTGAGTAGCTATGTGACCTTGGGCATCTCACTTAACCTCTCTGTGCTTCGGTTTCTGCCTCTCTAAAACAAAGTGGAGAGAGTAACATTCACTTTACAGGGCTCCTGGGAGGACGAAGAGGATGATGCAGGCAGACTGTAGCACGTCTGTCTGACAAAGGGCTGGTATCCGGAACATACTAAGAACTACAACTCAGAATAACACAAGCAAACTCCCTCCCCAAGTGCAAAAAGTCTCAGATACTCCACAAGAGAAGGTATCTGTAATAAGTACATAGCAAGGTGCTTGGTGTCATTAGTCATCAGGGAAATGCAAATGGCAACAACAAAATAGCATTTCCACCCACCGACCAGAGTGGTCAAATGAGAAGGACCATCAATACCGAGTGTTGGTGAGGGTGTGGAGCAACTGGAACTCTCACACACTCATGGCGGGAGTACAGTAATGATACAACCCCTTGGAAAAACAGCTTGGCAGCTGCTTATAAAACTAAAACTACACTTAACGTGTGACCCAACAATTCCACTCCTCGGTATTTCCCCAAGACAGATGTCTACAAAAAGGCGTGTACATGAAAGCTCCCAGCAGCCTTACTCATAATCACCAAAAATTGAAAACAACTCAAATGTCTGTCAACAGATGAAGGGATAAACAGAATGTGGGTGTCCAGACAATGGAAGAGTGGACAGCAATAGAAAGGAATAGAAAGCTCCTGGCGTACCTGAATGAATATCATAAACATTCCATGAGTAAAGGAAGCTGGACATGAAAGAGAACTTCATTCATAAGTTCTAGAACCGAGAAACAAACCTGTAGCATCCGCGGCCGCAGAAATCAGAGCAGTGGTCATCTTCACGTGAGACTGATAGGAGAGTGAATGGGAAGAAGCTCCAGGACATTTCTGGAGGGAAGGAAATGTCCCATATTTGTATTCGGGGCTGATGTGTGGGTCCTTGAGGGTGATGGCTGGGAACATTCGTCAAAACTCTCCAAACTTGGTACTTAAGGTCTTTGCATTTTGTTGTATGTAAATTATATCTCAGTAGAAAAGATCAAAGGGGTGCCTGGCTGGTTCAGTAGGTAGAGCATGTGACTCTTGATCTCAGGGTCCTGAGTTCAAGCCCCATGTTGGGCCTAGAGCTTACTGAAAGACAGACAGACAGACAGGCAGAAAGAAGGGAAGGAAGGAAGGAAGGAAGGAAGGAAGGAAGGAAGGAAGTAGGAGGAGAGGGGAGGTGAGGAGAGGGAGATAGGAAGGGAGGAAGGAGGGAGGAAAAGAAGAAAAGATCAAATGGTGTATACAGAGTGCTCAGCAAGGGGGCCAAGCCCATAGACAGAAGTCAGTGAATGTCAACTACTATAAGGAAATGGGAGACACAAGTAAAAAGCATGTACTCGACTACCTGTTGGGAGTTCAAAGTGCTAATCTGGACTCTGACCCTAACTAGTCTTGTCCCCTCTCAGAGACATGGCAAAACTCACCCAAAGGAACCCTAGGCTAAGTCTTCTGTGCCCTGCCCCCACCCTCCCAGTGTGTTCTCCTGTCAACAGAGAAGCAGGAGAGCTGCGTCGGGCTGGGTAAAGACGCTGCGCAGAGGTGCGTCGGGCTGGGTAAAGACGCTGCGCAGAGGTGCGTCGGGCTGGGTAAAGACGCTGTGCTTAGGAGCAGTGCAGCCGGTGGGTGGAAGGGGGAATTTCGGGGGTGCGGTGAGAACAGGCATACTAACAATAAGGAGGCATGGATGCCTCAGTGGGTCCACAGCATAAGCTGCCACATCCAGGGGTTTCAAAGATGCCCAAGGCAGCAGTGGAAAAGAGACTGGCCTGGCTGCATGGGCCATGGGCTCTGGAAGATGGGACGGTTTCCCAGGTAAGGGAATTGGCTGAGGCCCCACTGTCCCCAAACTCCTATCTAATCCCAGGCCACCTTTCCCGCCTTACTGAGCTTCCCCAGAGGGCTCCTCCTGCATCCCTTGCTCTTTCTGGAATGTTCCATCTGTAGAATGTGCCCTGGCTTGCACCGAAGCAAGGAGACATTGCCCTCAGCAGGGCACGTTGTCTATTCCACTCTGTCTGAGGCCCCTCACAGGACGCGGATCTGCTGTGGTTCCTGGGATCAGCCTGGGGTTGCTGCTTTTTCTGCCGTAAGGAGCCTCATCCGCTACACAGGACACAGGCCAGGGGAGCAGCTCTCCCGCCCCACGGCTCGGAGGAGCCTGCTGCGTGGCTGTCCGCCTCCCACTGCTCCCGCTGTGGCCTGAGTCTCCTCCCAGAAGTTACGGGGGCAGCAGCGCAGGGATGCCAAGACCTACTGGCGGAGCCTCCCTGGTGGCGCCCTGCCCAGCCCATGCGGTCCACCTCTTATTGCTCCATGGCCGGCGCCAGCCTCGCCAGCCCCAGAGATGCTGCATTTGCATAAAGTAATTGCCCACAGTGTATTTTAGAGAGAACTCTTTGCGTCTGAAGATTATAGCTACAGAAGAAGGGGAAAAAATACGGTCTCCCTCTCACCTGCTACCAAGCAGGGCTGCCGGTTGGGAAAGGGCCCGCACTCGGGATACAGATCACACGTGGGCCTCACAAGGCTCTGGGGAAGCCGTCTTTGCGGAAAGCAGCAGAAATGCCACCATCCGGGTTTCCATCAAGAGTTTGTTCCCACCGGTGGATCCAGAGCCAGAACCAAGTGCACGGACTTACTGAGCTCCGAGTAAGCATTCCAGGGGTTTTGTCCAAGGGGAAGGCAGCTACCATTTCCACCTACGACATGCGAGGTGCCCAGGGTTGGCTACGTAATTAGCAAGGCCTACCCGGGGCAAAATGAAAATGCAGGGCCTCTGGTTCTAAGAGGAAGAGGCAAAGCCTTTTAGTTCATTCTGTAACGTCTGTCTTGATCTGTGGTAAGCTGTTTGTTGGCTATTTAATGTCTGTTTGGGGATGCGTGCGGGGTGTGTGCAGCCTCTCACAGACACCCTTGGCCCGGCCCCACCACCCTGTCCCTTCCCATGCCTGTGCCCCGGTCCCCACCAGGAGCAGAGGGCAGATGCTGAAGGTTATGATCCTGCTGGCCAACACGGGTGCGGGGCCTTGGCCAAGTCACACATCTAGCACCGTTTATGAAATGAGCACAGGTACAGCACCCCTGTGTCAGGCCGGTTTGAGAATCAGAGGATCTAATAATGATCGCTGGGTCTTGTTTAGCACTGATGATGCGCCCTCACACTATTCCATGTGCTTTACAAATATGAACTCACTCCACACTCCTAAGAAGCTGGCAGTTGGGGGGCGCCTGGGTGGCACAGCGGTTAAGCGTCTGCCTTCGGCTCAGGGCGTGATCCTGGGGTTATGGGATCAAGCCCCACATCAGGCTCCTCCGCTAGGAGCCTGCTTCTTCCTCTCCCACTCCCCCTGCTTGTGTTCCCTCTCTCACTGGCTGTCTCTATCTCTGTCAAATAAATAAATAAAATCTTTAAAAAAAAAAAAAGAAGCTGGCAGTTGGGGTTCCACTTTACAAAAGAAAACACTGAGGCACAGAGAAGTAAAGTAACTTGGCCAAATCCACACAGCTAGTAAGTGGGGAGCGTTGTAGCCAAGATGTGAACCTGTCCGCCTAGCTCCAGAGTCTAGGGTCTCTTCTGGGCCCACCCCGCATAGCTCAGGCCCCTAGCAAGTCAGGAAGGACCGTTACTCCTTCATTTGGTGTCGTTCTCATGGTGAGTCAATGAAGTGAGAAGCTTTTGAAAGGAGAACATGGAAGCTCAGAGAGGTGAAGAAACTTGCCCCAGGGCCCCCAGCAGGAATGGCTCCAGGAAAGGAGAGGAGGGGAACGGAGAGGGGATAAGGAGAGACAGGCAGGAAGAGAAGCCTCTGACAGCAGGGCGTTGCATGTACGCCTTGGAATTTTCGGTGTAGGCTATGGGCTCCGGATAGAATTGAGAGGCTTGAATTCGAGGGGGGTAGAAGCAAGGAGGCAGGCCCCAGGATATGCGAAAGTCCTAAATGATCAGGGCCAGACACCGGCTTGGAGGTCCCTGAATCAGAGTTTTAATTTGATGGCTGGGGAAACTGAGGCTGGAGGCAGGGAGTGGCTAGCCTCAGGCCCAGAATCAGGAAGAATGACCACACCCCCCCTTGCCAGGTCTGTGGAGTGTCCTGAACACCCCCCTAGGGTCCCGGGTCCATAAATCTAATACCAAACCCCTTCCCCACAGACTCCGGGATAACCAGTGACACGGCAGTCCCGGGCAAAGCCAGATCTTCATAAAATAAAGCTTCTTGCTGTTAATAAGGCAATTTCTGATTAGGGTTACTTTTATCATCCGTAAAGTTAGAGGGGAAAAAAAAAACCCACCTCACTAGCTTTGAAGTCAGACAGACCTAGATTTGAAGAGGGTTCTACCACGTATAGGCTGTGTGATCTTAGGCAAATTACCTAACCTTTCTGAGTTTCAGTTTCCTCCTCAGTAAAACAGCTCCGAAGTGAGATCACTTCATGGTGAGCATAGATTCTGGAACACATTGAATGGAGAGGAAGCTACAGGCTATAAACCCGCCCTGTGTGTGGCTGGCACACAATAGGCACTCAATAAAGGCCATTCTGAATCCATTAGAGGCCAAACCTACGAACCAGGGGCCAGATGAGTGTCACAGGAGCTGTCAATTCCAGAATCACCTAAAAGCCCCTACCAGACACCTCCATCGAAAGCCCGAGAAGGGAAAATACCGCAGAATTTGAAGAGGTCTGAAAGAGGGCCACCGTTCATCACGAGCCAGGAGACGAGACTGGGAGGTCCTGGGGCTGGGCGGTCAGGAGGGAAGCTGAGAAGGAGGGGAAGTGGGAAAGAGCTTACATTTTTGGAGGGTTTTCTCTTTTTTTTCTGTTTAAGGTGTTGCTAACCGCTTGGTCATTTTTGATTCTTGGCAGGAAAACACATTCAGGCTAAAAAGTAAGATTAGACCCTCATTCGGAAAGTCCTCACGGGGCCTCGGTCTCTCTTGTGTTACTGCAACTGACTTGGGTTGAACAATTCATTTGAATAATTGAACTTTGAGGATTTCCAGGGGAAGCACCGAGGGTTATCTTCTGACTGGGGCTTCTATGACACAAACTGATCCTGTAAGTCCGGAAGAGTCCCCTGGACTGCAGTGCATGCATATATATGACAAATACTTATTAAGCACCTACTGTGTGCAGGTGCCCCATTAGAGACTGAGGACGCATGGGAGGCACCATGGAGCCCCTGGCAGCGGGCTTACAGGCACCGGGGGAAGCTTTCAAAGCAGAATCACACACGGTAATAAGCACCCAGTGGAGGAATTAGTAAAACGTGCTACAGCTGTGTGACTCGGGGACCGGGTTATGATTGGGAGGCCAGCAAAGCCATCAGGGAGGTGGCATTTAGAAGGAGAACTGAGGTATAAAAGGGGGGCGTATGAGCTTTCTGGGGTGGCCGAAGTTCCACAGACCGGGGGCTTAAAACCATAGAAATTTACTGTCTCACTGTTCTGGAGGACAGAGGTCTTGAAATCCAGGTGTCCTCAGGGCCGTGCTCCCTGTGACACCCGAACGGCGAGGTCTTTGCGGGCCTCCTCTAGCCTCTGTGGTTGACCAGCAACCTTAACACATCACACAGCTTACAGACGCATCTTCCCCACTCTCTGCCTCTGCCTTCACATGGCTTTCTCCCCGGTGTGGCTGTCTGTCTTGAAAGGACACCGTCCCTGGATTAGAGGCCAACCTAATCTAGAATGACTCCATCGAAGCTGGGGGTTGTGTCTGCAAAAACCCTGTTTCCAGATAAGGTCACACTCCCAGGTATTGCAGGTTAGGATGCCCATGTGTCTTGCCAGAGGACCCAATTCTACGCAGTACAGAGAGCAACACAGGTAGGTGAGTGGTCAGCAAGGCTGGGAGCTGGAGGTGGACACAAAGAAGCCAGTGTGTCTGGCCCACAGTGAAGGGAGGGGAAAGGGGGCCCAGGAGACAGAGAGAAACTATGGGGAATTCACCAGCTCTTGTAGCTCTGAGACGGACACGCCTTTGCCAGCTCATGTTCAAGTGGGCCTCAAGGATCCTGACTTACAGGCAGGGAATCACGGCCCCCGCGTCTCCATAGGTGGATGCACCACACATGTGACCAGCCCGCCGCTCCACACAGTAGGGGTGAGGCGGAAACTTTCCAGCAGTGATGTGCTCTCTGCTCTGCAAAACCAGAGGCTGGAAGTGCCCTGTTTACTGTACATGGCTGTCTGAGTGCACCCTGGCAGGCAGCCAGGGACACCAGAAAGTGTCCTCCTTTGCAGAGAGTATGGCACCTTGGCTATATATATAAAATATATTTTGGTCTTTGAGAGATATATAGACACACATACACTTTACATATATCTTGATATACGTGCTATGTATATATATGATATATATGCTTGAAACATTCAACCATATATAAATATACAAAACACATAGATTTTATCACTATATATATATATACATATATATATACATATATACATATATGTATATATGTATATATATATGTATATATATATATAAAACCAAAAGGCTTATGCTTGAAATTAAGGTTTATTTTCTATGCTGGCTGTCTTTGGTCTAAGGTCATTCATTCATTCCACAAATATTTACAGAGTGCTACCATGTCACAGGTGCGGCTCTTGGCAGGGGCTTAGACAAAAATCCCTGCCCAACCCCGGAGTTTAATCTCCAGCGGGATAGGGGGAACTAATGGATCAACTCACACAATTGTAAGGCAAGCTAAAAGGTGCCAAGAAAAACGGAGGAAAACAAAGGCAGGAAAGAGAAGAATGAGAGTTGCAGAATGGGGGGGTGGGGGGGTGTTGAAATGTGAAATACAGTGGCCAGGGGAGGCCTGGCTGAGATGGTAACTTGTAACCCCTGAACAAAGGCTTGGAAGAGGTGAGGGAGTGAGCAGAAGAGAATCTTGAGTGTCTGAGGGATGATGGGGCAGGATGGCAGGTGGGGTGAATGGCACAGAGGAGCTAGGGCGCGATCATGGTAGCAGGGCTGGGTTGCATGGGCCTCCCAGACCGTTGCAAGGCCCGTGGCTTTTGCTCTGAATAGGATAGGAAGCCTGCAGGGGTTTTGAGGCCGAAAGGTCATGTGCCCCGGCTTGATTTCAAAGGGTGACCCTGGCTGTAGCTTTGAGAATAGATTGTAGAGGGGCGAGGGCAGACGCAGAGACCAGTCAAGGGCTGTTGTACTCATATGGGCAAGAGAGGATGGCGGCTGGGACCCAGGTGGGGGCAGTGGGGTGGTGAGAGGACGTGATATTCTGGAAATGGTTTGCTGATGGTCTGGATATAGTAGGTGAGCGACAGGAACCCAAGGTTAACTGACTCCAAGGTTGTGGTGTGAGCAATTGAAAAGTCGGCATTTCCGTGAACAAAGATGGAGAAGACCATGAACAGGAAGACACGAAGGGGGTGGGGTCAGAAGCCTGCGATGCTGGGGAGACACCCAGTCGGCAATACGGCGGAGGCAGTCGAAGGTACCAATCTGGAGGCTGGGCACAGCCACCCCTGACCCCTCGCTTGCGCTCTGCCTCTTCAGGCCTTGAAAGGAGAAACACACCATGTCGGCCGGGCCCTTGAGAGGCCTCTCCTGCCAACCTTGACCTAGAGGCCTCCTACACACACTCGATCCCAAAATGTTCTTGAGGGCATCCTTCCCCGGAAGACCTGGGAAGAGCTCACGATTCGGCGTCTCCCAGGGGAAGCAAGCACGAGTGGCTGGAGCGGTGACATCTGCAACGGTGTGGAGAATGGGAGTCAGAGTGAGGCGGCCCTGGCAGGTGCAGCGGACACGCATCCCACCAGCCAGCCGACAAGAAGGTCCGATACAGTCCCTGTGGCCTGGGAGTCCCACAGGCCCCGTTATGGCCTCTGAGCTCTGGGGATAGGGTAGCCTGGGCACATGGCAATAGAGGTAATACCCGGAAAGATGTGCCCAGCAGGATGTTAGGTGCTGCCAGCTGGCTGTGACAGAGGAAACCTCTGCAGAAAAGGGCTCGGCTGGTGAAGGGGAGCCAGGCAGAAGCCATTCTCGTGCTGAGCACCCACTGTGTGCCAGGAGTGCATTCTCTCTAAGTAAGACCTACCCAAGCCCTCACCATCGCCATCACCATTTGAAAAAAAGGAGGGGCGCCCGGGTGGCTCAGTCGGTTAAGGGTCTGCCTTCGGCTCAGGTCATGAACCCAGGGTCCTGGGATCGAGTCCCGCATCAGGCTCCTTGCTCAGCGGGGAGCCTGCTTCTCCCTCTCCCTCTGCCTGCCACTCCCCTGCTTGTGCTCTCTCTCTCTCTCTCAATCTCTCTGACAAATAAATACATAAAATCTTTAAAAAATTTTTTAAATTAAAAAAAGAAACAGAAGAATATGAGGTAGGAATGCTAAGTAACCCGTCCGCAGTCGCACAGCTGGAAAACGGCCTCTGTCTTCACGCCGCACACGCTGACTTCCAGTCCAGGTGGAGGGGCCAGTCAGAGCCGGGCTGGTGCGGTGGGGAGGGGACGGGGAGGGGGGATTTGAGAAGCTCTCTGTTCCTCTTGGCAGCTGTCTTTCCATTCTCACCCCTCCTGAGCCCCTGCACCCAGACTGTGGGTCACAGAGACGCCACCCCACCTGCTCAGCCCCGAAAGGCAGCGTTTCCCCTGGTTTGCGACACCTTCACCTCCATGCAGTTCTCTGTGATGCTGGACAGCTAGGGCCTTCTCCCCGGCCTCCTGGGAGAGGAGGGTGTCAGCTGAGGTCCTGGGGCTACAAAGGGGCCAAGGCTCAGGGCCAGGAGTTAAGGACACCTCCCACTGCGGCACCCTTGCCCCGAGGCCGAGCACCAGGAATTCAATTCCATGTTGGAGGGGCAGGATGGGGTGGGCAAGACAGAATGGAAGGGGACACAGGGAATGCCTCAGGAAGGGAGACTCAGTGGGAACAACTTCAGGCCTGGCTCATGGAGACGTCTCCTGGCTCAGGGAGCAGGACGGGATAGGTTCCAGGCCACCATGTGGGGCAGAAAGGGTGGGAGGCACAGGAGAGAGCTGTCTTAGGAGGTGGTGGGATGGAGGGAGGATGGGGAGCCAAATACTTGAGGGGGGTGGTATTTTCTGAAGTTCACCTCTGCGATAAGGGGCTCAGAATGGCACAGAGTATGGGCGAGTCCTAGAGCTTGACCTTGGCAGTGTCCAGAGGCAAAATGGCACCATGGTTAAAAAGCATGGGCTCTGGAGCTAGCCTGCCTGCGTTTGAATCATAGCTTTGCCATTTATTTATGAGACTCTCAGGCAAGTCAACTAACCTCTCTACACCTCAGTTTCCCCATCTTTACAAGGGGCGATAATCCTACCTGCCTTGGTGTGGATAAGAGGAAGGAAATGAGACCGAGCCTGAAGCCTCGCAGTGGAGGCCAGCTCACACAATCGGCCGTCCTGGCTGGTGTGTCAGAGGACTCTGTGGGCCACGAGTCAGCAAGCCTTTTCCATAAAGGGCCAGAGAGTCGATGTTTCAAGCTTTGTTAGCCATATGATCTCTGTTGTATATTCTCCTTAAAAGTTTCAACACTTTGGAAAAGTAAAAGCCATACTTAGTCCAAGGTCCTTATAAAAACAGACCACTGACCAGAGCTGGCCCGCAGACTGTAATTTAACAATCCCTGATGGAGACCGAGATTGAGCCTGGAGATCCAGATGTGGCTGGGGGTGGGATCATGGTGGCTGGCTTCCTGCACCTTCCAGGGCTGGGCTAGGGACGATGGTGGGAAGAGCCTTGGGCACAGGGGGAACAGTAGACTTGGCCAGGACAGATGATGCAGGACAGGAGGCCTGGGGAGGGCCAAGCAGGGTGACCATGTGCTCTCACTCTGAGCCTGGACCTCACCTGTCGGCATCATGGCATCTCGGTCTAAGAGTCACATGAGGCCGGAGCCTCTGAGGGCAGCAGGCGGTGTGACATTTACAAGGGGTGACCATTTATCCTCCTGACAAACATTTGTGAGACACTTACTATATTCCAGATGCTGTTCTCAGCCACGGACACAACAGACGTGACCAGGCGCCACACCAGGCAGTCCTGGCTGGTGGCTGGCACCTTTAGTTGCAAGGATGCACTTGCTTCATTGAACTCGGCCCTCAGTGGTCCCTGGGCGGTCTCTTCAATGGGGCTTGGGGATCTGGACGCCTGTTTCTCTGTCCTTGTAGAGGGAAAGGAAGAAAACCAGCTGCTGACCAGGAAACGGTAACAGGACGATGGCCCGGCATCGCTCGGCCAGCGTGGCAGACAGGGAGCCCTCGATAAATGCTGCCCAGGGAGATCCCATCCAGCACCCCCAAAACCGAGGCTGCAAGAGGCCCCTAACTGTGGGCCCTGTCATCTAAGGGAGGGTCAACAAGAGGCAGAAATTGTTGACTATCTCTCTCGCAAACTGAGAAATGAAGGATTTATTTTATTATAAAAATAGCTGACAAGTTACTATGTTTCAGGCACTTGACCTTATGTAGTCTTCACCACAACCCAATGCGGTTTCATTGTTCCCATTCTACAGATTGGAAAATTGAGGTTGAGTGAGGGTAACTGAGGTGTCCAAGGTCATTCCGTTGGTAACAATGAAAGAAACCTATGTACTCCGTGCCCCAGACACTCTCGGTCAGCGCCCTACCCCTTGATCCCGAATAGGAAGTTGTATGTAGCAGGGCCATCCTTTTTTATCTTGACTCACCTCCTGTGAGGTGCCGTTCCCCAGGCCGAGACTCATCGCAGGATATGTGGCCAATCCCTGAGGAACACGCCCGCATTTGACAGGTGGCTTGAGTTTCTTCTTACACAGACATTAAAATTAACACCACCTCACCCATGAGAACAGTGGGGCATCACTAAGTCTGTTCTGAGCGTGTTGGAATCCTGTGGCGGAATTAAGGCACCAAAGGAAAAAGTAAGTATCTCAGAGAGGGCATCGAGAATGTGTATTTCAAGCTAGCAGCTGATTTTCAACTCGTAACTGCCCGTACACCTGCCATCAGGAGGAAATGAAATCTGTTGTCACCGATGGACAGGGTGGCCTTGACATTCAGAGTAGGGGCCACAAAGATTTGCTATAAAAAGCCGGATAGGACAGATTTTAGCCTCTGCAAGGCCATGCATTTCTCTCACTATTCCACTGCATGGCTGCGGCAAGGCTGACAACAGGTAAATGAATGGGGATAGCCATGTGCTGATAAAACTTTGTTTACAAAATCAGGCAGTGGGCCGGGTGTGGTGCGTGGGCTGTAGTTTGCTGATTCCTGGCTTAGAACAGACCCAGCAATCCAACAATTTAATGGGAACCAATGGTGCGGCAGGCACTCCACATATTTTATCTCTTTGGGGTTCATCTCTTTTCAATAACAGGTGTTTGCCGTGTGCTTACCGCCGGCCAGGCACTGTTCTCGGCGTAGGGCTTCAGTGCAGAAAAAGACAAAACGCTGCTTATGTGACAAAATTCCTGTCTTCCCTGCTCCCCAGGAGACACCATCACCCCGACCCTCCAGATGAAGAAAAGAAAGGCAGAGGGAACATCCCAGAGCTTGTGAGGGGCAGAGCTGGGATTCCAGACCCGATCCCAAACCTTGGGTCTTGCCACAACTCCGTGCCATCCCCCAAATCCCAGTCAAGACCGTGGATTCCAGCCCAGGGCCTTCCTCTGCCAAGCAGTCATCCCGCGCTGAGCTGGAGCGTGGCTGTGGACACATTTTGTGCAGCACCTGCCCAGCTTCCAGAAATGCCCAAAGCCAGAAGCGATGCAGAGGAAAACACCGACCTCTGATAAATGCCAGAGAAGCTGTTCCGTAGGGCACCCCTGCACGACTGCCCTCAACCATGTCTGGGACCCAGCCGTCCCTAAGGACACGAGGGGCTCGACATGGCCCCACCCACAGCAGCCACACAGACCGGCCAGGGAGGCCGAGGGCCAGAGGACGGAGCCGACAACACAGTCCTGCTGTCTGAAGGCCCGTCTGTGCAGGGCACTGGTGGGAGTCGGCCTGTCGTCCTGTTTTTATGGTTTTATGTGGCTTGGACCCTGAAATAAAAGAGCTCTCTGTGGAAGGGAATGGTGAAGGGAAAGGGAGAGAGTGCAGGAACGGACTTTTCTAGAGTTTCTGCTTGGTGCTAGGCACTTGAATGGAACATTTCATCCACACACGGTGGGGTGGGCATACACCATTGCTCCTGCTTCATAGACGAGGGATGGGCAAGGTTTTTTTGTAAAGGGCCTGGTAGTAAATATTTTTGATTCTGTGGGCCATGCAGCCTCCGTTATAACTAGACAGCTGCGCCTCGTAAAGTGTAAGCGCCGTATGCATCCTCAGTGGCCGTGTAGACCACTCATGGACGAACGGGCATGGCTGTGTGGCAAGCTCTGCTTACAGACACTCCGAATTTCCTATAATGCACCTGTGTTCTGAAACGCCATTCTTCTGAGTTCGTATTTTTAAAACGTAAAAATGAAAAATAAGTAAAAATGTAAAAATGTTCATATGTCAACTTAACTCACATTTGCATTAAAAATGTGCGTGCAGGGACACCTGGCTGGCTCAGTCAGAGGAGTGTGAGACTTGATCTCGGGGTCGTGGGTTCGAGCCCCATGTTGGCGTGGAGATACTCAAAAAGAGGGAAAGAACTAGAACAGGAAGGACTTTATTACAACAGTAAATAAATATAATGTACGTGCAAAAATGCAAAATCTCAAATGTAAACGCCATTTGGGGCTATAACACCCGTTTTTAGTTGGTGGGCTCTACAAAAGCAATAGTGGATTGGAGGTCGCCCATAGGTCATAGTTTGCTCCCCCCTGACCTAGATGATGTCACTGTGGTATGGGAAGGTTCAGCCTATTCCCGGATCACATACTTCAATGGCTGACCCAGGAGTCCAACCCAGAACCTAGGTTTGCAAGCCTCTGGTATAGAATTCCTAAGGGCAGGGTGGACGATAGCAAAAGCCTACCTGTTTTTGACAACTGCAAATAGAACAGTAAAGGCATTCATTCATTCATTCATTTGATCCTTCAATTAATCATTCATTCACTGATCTTTCAAAATGTGTAAGACACTGAGGTGGGAGGTATTCAGGTCAAGAGCTTCTTTTAAGCCTTATGACGATTCTTAAGAGGGCTGGCAACTTACGATGGTCATCCCCATTTCACAGATGGGAGGACAGAGGCATGAAGAGAAGCCCACGTTCATTCCATTTTCTCCTCTGCCTAGGCATTGCGCAGGTAAGATTTTCTCTTATGGAATGTGGCAACGAAGAAGTAAAATACATGAGAAGGTTTAAAAACAGAGAGATATTAAGGTTGAAAAATAGGTACAATTGCTCCAGATGGGACCCATGGGCAAAGCTCAGGGCGGGGGCCTTTGGGCTGAGCTGCATTTCAGCCATCAGAGATGGGTACCCCTGGGCAGCAAGAAGCAGAAAGGACAAGGTCCAAAGAAGGGGATGGGAGACTGTGGAGGGCAAGGGACTTCCTGGCTGTGCAAGAGCCACCACAGACCCTGGGGAGGTGGGCTAGGCTGACAGAGAAGGGCCCGAGGCCCTGCCTAGAGGATGGGATGAGCCGTGGGGTGCTGGAGACTTCCGGGGACCCTCTGCTCTGCTGTGACAATTAAGCAATGGCCAGTGCCTGAGTTTAGCAGCGCAAAGACTAGGGAGTTTCAGAAGGTGCTGGAAGAGGATATTGAAAAGTGGGGAAAGAAAGAAAATTCAACCCAGCTGAAAGGCTGACTGCCAGCTCGAAATTCTCAGTTCTGGGAGCGATCGTCGAGCCCTCCCTACAGCCCCGACAGGTGAGGGGGGCGGGGGGTATCACCTCCAGGCTTGAAGACAGCCCCAGGCTGAGCAAGAGGAGAGCGCTGTCCAATTCGGGACCCTCTGGGCCCCAGCTTTCCCAAACCCCTCCTCCCTTGTGATCCGTACACCCTCAGTAGGGCAGCTGTCAGCAACCCCACTTGGCATCAGGAAGCTGACACTGGGAGGCCACAAGCTTCAGCTGAGCCCACATCCTGCCTCTGCCCCTGACTGCTAAGAATGACTGCGCTGATCGATAATGATTGATGCTGAGGGCTTAGATGTGTTTCCATGGGTTTTCCTAGTGAACCATTTAAGGTTCACATCCTGATGTTTATATATAGGGGTGCCTGGATGGCACAGTCGATTAGCCCCGACTCTGGGTTTCAGCTCAGGTCATGATCTCAGGGTTGTTTCGATCAAGCCCCAAGTTGGGCTCCGTGCTCAGGGCAGAGTGTGCTTGCGATTCTCTCCCTCTGCCGTTTCCACTTGTGCTTGTTCTCTAAAATACATAAATAAATCTTTTTAAAAAGCTTATATATAGAAAGCACATATTATATGCGATACCAACAAGGAACCTTCGGCAGGGAGCCCCAGAGGCAGTAGCCCCTGTTTCTCGGCACTTCCCGAGCCCCATTCTGAGAAGCACCCTTGGGGGACAGAGTTAGTAGGGCAGAGACAGAGATGAAGGACAAACAAGGGTCTTGCACACACCGCAGCCTTATTATCTCCCTGGGGGAGGAAACAAAGATCGTGCTGGGAGGGAGGGGATGGGTGAGCACACCGTTTGACATGGGACGGGAAGATAGTTCCGGATGAAGGTCAGGCTTCTCCAAAGGGAGAAAGCAGGTTGAAGGGTAGTCGTTCCCTCAACCCCAGAGGTACAGGCTGAGCAGGCTGCCAAGACGAGCGTTGAACTTGGCCGGGCACACAGGGTTGTATAATCATCTCAGCCCTGCCGGGTCACTCCGGAACACCAGGGAAACCTTCATACCAGAAAAACAAACTCTGACCGCCTGCCAGTTGGAGGAGTAAACAGAGAAGCAGTCACACACCAGGGACCCCCGAACATTGCCCCTGGTTTTGCGGGGCTGCTAATAACCACAGTACTACTCTCGTGGAGTGCTTCCATGTCAGGCGTGTGTGCTCAAAGCCTTAAACACACAGTCTTCAGTCGTCAAGAAAAGACTCCCAGGAAGGTGATAAAACGATCCCATTTCAAAGATGAGGACTCTCAGGGTCAGGAACTTCCCTCGGATCGTCATGCCATTTGATAGTTGAGCTGGGATCGGAAACCAGGCAACCTGATTCCTAGAGCTGCGCCCATGGCCTCCACGCTGTAGGCACGCAGCCGGGCATGTGGCAGTGGAAACAGAGATCTCAGAGCCTGGGATTATGTGGAGTCAGATCCTAGCTCCCCCACTCCTAGCTGGAGTTTTGGATGAATTCTGCTCAGTATCTGTTGTCTCGTGGGTAAGATATGGATCCTTGGGTCCTAGGGAGGTAATAAGAATGGGAGATAGAAGCAAAGTGGCTGCCAGTAGTTCGTCCACAATGTGTCTGGTCTCATGGGGCCCACAGCCGCTGCCAACGTAAAGCATGGGTCCTCCCTGAACCTCAGGCTCCTCTTCAGCTCCTATAAAGGGTCTCCCTATCCATCTGGACTGTACTCTGTATTCAGTAAACTCCCAAATAGGGTAGAAAAGCCTAAGAAGTGATCCCAAAGCCTACCAAAGAAACACATTCTCTGATCTCCCAGCCCCAGGCCTTCCTCCCTCCCAGCAAAGCCAGACTTTAACTCCTTACCACCCTGTCTTGCCAGTTTATTATACTCCCTCCACCCAGGGGACAGCAAGGGAAATTAAAAAGGTGGAGAAATCAGCTAAGTCTTGGAGGTAACTAGTTCCTTAAACATAGAATTACCAACCTATGGAAAGAATTTTTTTTCTTGCCTGCAAAACATTTCTCCACTACTCCCAAAACCTACAGGCCCCCCTTCCCTGCTCCATGCAGGTCCCTGCATAGAGCTGCATTTCAACATCACTGTTTTCCTTTGTGATCCTGAATGCTGTACCATATACGCATTTTTAAAGCATTATTCTCAAAAGGCATCCAGAGCTTCCCCAGTTTGTAAAAAGGGTTCAGGGCGTGCTGGAGCGAGAGCGCGCGTGCGCACACACGCACACACACGTCTCAGAGCTTTCTCTTTTGTCCTGGCATGCCAGGCCCTAGGATTTCACAAGTTCCTCGCCCTTTGTGAAATTATTTCCTAAATAAGTTTGCAGATAGGACCATGTTGCCTCCACCTTTCACTTTCTCTGTGGAAATTCTCCTCTTTTATCTGTGAATCTGTGTCACTGAGAAAGACAGAGGGAGAAGCCAGGCAAGAAGGACTCTATTCTGATATGTATGCACTTTTCCAGCTATGACCCTTACCCTGGTTGGCAAAACCACCTGTTCCATTACCTGTACCTCTAGCGCCCTGCAAATCCTGGGAGGGAGCACGCAAGGTTGAATCCGTTATTCCACAGCCTAGAGCAGCAACTACGAGGAGCAAGTCTTGGGTGGATGGATCCTGAATCCATGGGGAGGAGAGGCAGTCATGTGAGAGAGAGAGAGTTCCAAGCGCACATGGCTTCGCTGCTCACTTCTGTGGGTAAATTTCCCTCCCTTTATAGCAAATCTCTATACATTTACTCCCGACTTCAGAGGTCCATTTAGAGTTCTTGGCCTTTTCTTATTTGGGCCACGCAGAGAATAAGTTGGCACAGTGTCTGTCTCCTGGGGTCAGAGCCTGGCTGTGCCTTCTCTGCCCGGAGCATGTTTGCCCTTGCCCTTCCCCTGGAGAGCATGGCAGAGTGAATACGGTCCGTCCCCCCTGGCAGAGGCCTGGTCTTTCACAAATGACATCTAGGGAGCCGTCCACCCACACCTCTAGAGTACACGTTCCTTGCAAGCACACACACGGCATTCCCTACTAGAGACCACTAGAGACCGTATGCCGAGCCACAAAGTAAGTCTTATACATTTCAAAGGATTGAGGTCACACAGTACATCTTCTTCTGAGGACAATAGGAATAAATTAGAACTCAACAAGCATTGATACATGGAAAATCCCCAAATATTTGAAGAAACTCTCAGTGCCTGACGTGGGATGGGTCCTCCATAATTTCTGTCCCAGTCTTTCTCCACCATAGTTATGATCCCTCTGCTGCTGTGAAAAGGGGAGGTCAATGTCATGGTTGCAGTCCCGCATGCAGCACAGGCTGCCTGGTCTACCCAGTGAGCTGAGACCATGAGTCAACCTGGGAGCCCCCTCTGAGTCCCTTGGCTTTCACCAGATCACATTCACAAAGGAAGGTCTCTGCTGTGCTGCCAAATGGGGTTCCCCTCCCCCACCCCTTCTCTCTACTCTGAGAAGCCCAACCTTCTCGAGGGCCTGTCCCATGTCAGGCCCTAGCAGGTGATGGATCTTGCTCTGTTCACTCAGAATCTTCTCTGGCAAATAAAATGAAGTTCACTTTGTTTAGGGACTCCCACTGATACTCCTTGAAGAAAAGATGAAGGTAGCACATCAGAAATGCCTGCTTTCCTTTGCCCACCATTTTAGGGGATGTCCGTGAGACCAGCAATACAGTCAACCAGAAAGAAACTCAACCAGCCAAGTCATTCAAGGTCAATGGTGACTGAGACCCTGACATCGCTGGATTGGGGAATAATACGGGATCTGAATTTTACTCAAGGGTTTGCTTGAGCTTCTGAAGGACAATTACCTGATCTGTGTTTTCAGTTCATTATATAAACGGGCAAAGGTGGTGCTGATAATACATCACCCATAAGAGCCAGAGGGTGGGGGAGCCTGTTATTGACAGGAATGGACAATGTGTAAACAACATTTCACCAAGACAGAGCTGGTCGGAGCACTCTTTTCTTACAAGTCAGGATAAAGATCTCCTAGATGGGAAGGAGTGGGAAATTAAGACCTTAATTAAAGCACATTTGGAGGGACTGGTATGTGACAAAACTTCCTCAGAACTCAGTCTATGGAAGGTTTCAGATGGGGTCCCATCAAGAGAGGATGTTTTCAGAGGCAAGATTCAAGCCCAGTTTTGTCACTTTCCAGCTGTGGGGCCACAGGGACAAGACTTCGCCTCAGCCTCCTCACCTGTACAGTGGGGATGAGAGTCAAAGAACCTACCTCAGAGAGTGGTCGCGAGAACACACGAAGACACTGAGCGAGTAGCTCACACAGAATAACAAACTGTCTAGAGCTCTTATCACGTGATCTAAGCAAACACTGAATGTTCAGGACATCCTGGGATGAAAGCTCTTCCCATCTTGTAGATAGGATCATTAAAGCCCAGTAAAGCTAGGAAACTTGTCCAAGGACACAAGCCGTAAGTCGTAGAGGTGGGATTCAGACTCAGGTCTAACTACAGAGCTCAGGAAATTTCTAGTCTAATAGGAATGACCCACAGAAACACCACCTCCAATATGAGGAGCTCCAGCCACATTGCCCCAGGGACAATGCACTGGACTCGCCCTTTAGGAACAAGCATTAAGGTGCCCCATTTCAGCTGGACCTCGAAGGACATTTTGGTTTTCTTTTTTCTTTTTTTAAGATTTACTTATTTATTTGAGAGAGAGAGAAAGAGTGAGCAGGGAGTTGGGGAGCGGCAGAGGGAGAGAATCCTCAAGCAGACTCCCCACCGAGCACAGAGCCCGATGTGGGGCTCGATCTCACGACTCTGAGATCATGACCTGAGCCAAAACGAAGAGTTGGATGCTTAACTGACTGAGCTACCCAGAGACCCTGACATTTTGGGTTTCACCAAGCAGAGGAGGAGGTAAGAAGAATCTTATTAGTGGAAAACTAATTTTGGCAAAAGCAAGAAGGTGTGAAAAGGAATTCCCTGGTAAGTTAAACTGGAATGACCGCTGAGCTGAGCACTGGGCTGGCTTGAGTCTCATATGAACTCACTTCCATGTCTTTGCAAGCACCCTGATCAGCAAAGCACTGTGGGTAAGAGCACAAGCTCTGTGTCTGATGGATTGTTGACCTAATGAAACTGTGTGACTTTGAGCAAGAGACATAATGTCTCTGGTCCTGAAAGGGGATCACTTTTTAAATGAGAGCCATCATCTTAACCCTCTGGGAGTCTGTACTGACTACATGGAGCATTCCATTTAAGGCTAAGCCTTGAGCCTGCTAGCGTTCTGATGCTTATGTTTCCGTTCCACTAGATACATGTCGCCAGTGTCTCCTCTGCCATCATTCTGCCCACTGCTCAGACCCCTTTTGCTCACTGGAGATGACATCTCTCAAGAACTACTAGTTAATGTCCTAAAAAAGAAAAGACTCAGAAACTGAAGAGCAATGGGACTTGGTCTGTTACTATTACTAGAGTTGAGTTTCCACAACAAACGGCTTGTCCTCTTATAGCCAGAACTGGGGATCTGACTTCATTCCTCTCGCAAAATACTTTTTTGCTAAATAACTGTGGTGTGATATCATTTGAATTCTCACCATTTGACAGCAGCCTGGAGAAGGTACTTTCTGCCTGGACCACAAGGTTGTCTCTATGAGTGTTTGTGTTGTATCGTGTAAAATAGGATAACAGATTGGAGGCTTTCAGAAAAAGGCGTATTTGCTTCATGCTTTCCTCTTGTTCCACACAAACTCAAATCTGGGGGTCTTGTTCTGTGCCTGGGCTTAACTAGGTGTTTGGGATTCTTTAAATCAAACGTCCTAAGATAATACATCCTTTTGATTTTCACCATCTCCAAATACGCACGCATCTTACAACAAGCGGCGTTCGATAGTTTAACTGAAGGCCTACTTGTTCCTTTCTTAGTGGCACATAAATTAGTAGTGAGTTGTATAACTGACAGCATCTCAGATTTGAGGAAATGCATTATGAGCTGGGAACCAGGCTAGGCTTGAAACAAAATTTGCTTTTGCTCTGAACAACGACCACATAACTCTAGACTGTCACTCCTCACTTACACATGAGAAATCCGATGCCCAGGGTGTGAAAGAAAAATTTGCCAAGATTGCTTTAGTATGTAGGAGGAAGAGTGAGGGCGGAGTTCTGCCTACCATGGCTGAGGACGAATTACCGCAAAACTTAGCATCATAAAACAACAATCGTCTTATGTTACTCATGAGTTTTGGGTCAGGAATTTGGGAAGGGTTGGGCTGGGCAGTTCTCACTTGGGGTTTCTTATGCCCTTGTAGTCAGATGTCAGCTGGGCTGTGGTCATTTGAAAGTGCAAATGTTTGGCTGTCGGACATCCAAAATGGCGGTTTGCAAGGCTGCCAGCCCGTGCTGGGTGATGTCTGGGAGCTCAGCTGAGACCACAGACCAGAGCACCTACACGTGGCTTCTTCAGCAAGGTAGTTGCAGTGCTTCCCTCAGAAAGAGTACCCCAAGGCAATCTGGAGGGAGTTGCAGAATCTTCTGTGACTCCACTGCTTGAAGCCATCACCAAGACTCAAGGAAAGGACATCAATCCTATTTTTCAATGGGAAGAATGTCAAGGAATGGTGCCACTTTGTTTTTAAGCCATCACAGATAAGAACCGTCATCTGGCTGGTGCAAAGACACCGTATGTGAGATTGTTTGTCTGGTGTCCAGAAGCACAGGAAGAGAGAACAAGAACTAAATGTGATGAAGAGGATTTTTAGAAAAAGGCAGTTGGAGTCATCTGGTCACCTGCGCGTTCACTTTCAAAGTCTTTGCTTTGGGATATTAAACATGGATCCAGGGTTGCTCCCATTGCTTAGAACTTATCAGCAGCTTTCTGAGATGTAGATTCAGGGCCAACCTAGCAGGTTCACAAGAGACCTCAGGCTTAGAACTTTGTCAGACAAACCTTGTTTCTACCCAAAAAGAGGCTTTATCTAGTTTAACATTTATTGAACACTAGTTGCAGAAAATTCTGGGGTCTGTGGCTATCTGAATGAACAAAACAATGCCACTTTCCTCACAGGGCTTATATTCTGATGGGAGATGCATAAAGTCACCAAATCTGTACTAATATCAGCAAGGCATAAGAACTATGGGTAATGACAGAAAGTGACGGGTGGGGGGAGCTGTGCTGGGGGAGGGTAGTCAGAGACGGTCTCTCATGGAGTTGACATCAGAACAGAGATCTGAATGCGGTGAGGAAATGAGCCAGGTATGTAGGGGAAAGAGTGTTCCAGAAAAGGGGAACATTCCGTGCTAAGGCCCTGAGGCCAGCCTGCACTCAGGTATGTGTGGTCTATAGCAAGAAGTCCAGTGTGGAAAGTAGGGTGAGCAAGAAGAGAAAGAAGGAAAGGAGAGCCTCGGGTTCACTCAGGGAGGGCCTTACAGGGCACAAGAGGAACTTTGGATTTTATTCTAGGTGAGGTGGAACTCCCCTGAAGGGTTTCGAGCAGGTAAGTCCCAGGATTTAGTTTACATATTGAAAAGATGTCCCTGGCTGCTGAGAGAGAAGGGAGGGCAGGGAAGAAGCCAGGCCCATTAGAAGGTTTGCTCCCTCAGTGGCCCAGGCAGAAGGTGGAGGTGGCTTGGTCCAGACGGTCACTGGTGGAGGGGGTGAGAAGGGGTGAAATGGGCATACATTTTGAAAGAACATACCACAGGATGTGCTGATGGACACATCTTGCCTGCTGATCTTTGAATCTCACAAATGATATGTAGCCAAAAATGTTTGCCTTTGCCCAAATTCAGATCTGATCTCTAAAGAGGGTGGCAATGTAGGTAGTGGCAAGTGACAGACCCAGGTCAAGCCAGCTCCCTTACACGCACTGGCCAGGGGTCTCGTCATCATGGCAGAGAAGGGTCTGCAAAGCAGGTATTGTCCCCCACCCCACCACCCCCCGAAAGAAAGATTTAAGATTCAAGAGAATAAGCCACTGTCTGGAAAGACCCTTTCAAAAAGGAGTTTGAGAAATTCTAGAACCTTCTAAAAGGGCTGTCAGGGAGATGCACACCCATTTGCATGGGCAAGTTCGGGTATTTTGGTCATTCACTCCATGACACGACCTGGTAGCCACAGCCCCTCCTCCTGCACAAGTCGGTTCTCTAAGGGGCCTTTTCTGTCAAAAAGAAACCACTGCTGTGGCCGCTTTGAGACAGACTTTAGGGGGAGTTTCATGCTCCATGAGTCTCAGTGGTGAAAGGGTCAAGATGCTCTTTAAATACCACAAGTGGCCAAATGATTAGATCAAGGTGCAAACCCACGCCTATAATAGTGGCTACTTTCCTTTTAATTTTCTTTTTCTTTTTCTCTTTTCTTTTCTTTTCTTTTCTTTTCTTTTCTTTCTTTCTTTCTTTTTTTTTTTTTTTTATGACCAACAGGTATACAGTTACTCACAACGTGTCAGGCAGGTTCTCATTACTGTATGAAACATTAAGTCATTTCACGCTCATAATAATAACAGTAGGAACTGCTAGTACCCTTCATTTGATACTCAATACACATTTATTGAGCATTTTGCAGATGAGGACAATGAGTCACCGGGGAGCGGAGTGACTTGCCCAGATCACTAAAGCTAGTAAGGGGCAGAGCCAAGATTAAAACCGGGTACTTCTGGCTCTGAAATCTGGGCTCTGAACCACCATACTAAGCTGCCCAACGCTGACTGTGCTTTGGTGGAAATCTGTATATCTATTTAAAATATTTTCAGCTGCAAATAAAAGACAACTCAGAGTAGCATAAAGAAGTAGGAATTGTTTCAATAACAGAAAGTCTGGAGGTAGTCTTCTGTCCTGGGTTGGTAGGGACAGCCTAACAGTGTTATCAAAGATCCAGGCTTTTCCTATCTTTTCTTTTCTTTTTTCTTAGATCCTATTATATTTACTTTTTTATTATTTTTTAATAATAATTTTTCATTATGTTATGTTAGTCACCACACAGTATATCTCTAGTTTTTGATGTAAAGTTCCATGATTCATTACTTGAGTGTAACACCCAGTGCACCATGCAATATGTGCCCTCCTTACTACCCATCACCAGCCTATCCCATTCCCCCACTCCCTCCCCTCTAAAGCCCTCAGTTTGTTTCCCAGAGTCCAGTCTCTCATGGTTCATTCCCCCTTCTGTTTACCCCCCCTTCCGTCTTCCCTTCCTTCTCCTACCGATCTTCCTACTTCTTATGTTCCATAAATGAGTGAAACCATATAATAATCATCTTTCTCTGCTTGACTTATTTCGCTTAGCATTATCTACTCCAGTCCCATCCATGTTGCTGCAAATGTTGTGAAATTTATCTTTTCTGTTTCAGGATTTCAGTCTGTTGACTTGTCACCTCATGCCTGCAAGATGGCTGCTATACCTCCAGATATCTTACCCTAGATCCCTGAAGGAAAAAAAAAAAAAGATAAGAATGAGCATCCCCTGTGGGGTACTTTGTCTTTTTATTTGAAAAGAGGACCGCTCCCTAACAAAACTAGATAACATCCCTGCCATGTCCATACCTGGTCTAAACCAATCTTGATTCATCTCATTAGGCTGGATTGGAACCTGTCTTCCCTGAGGCCCCAGGGATAGATACCACCTGAACCTACCATGGTTCTATGCAGTGAGAGACAATGGCCATTTTGGAGACAACAGATAGCATTTGTCACTGTAAGTATTACTATCCCCATTTTACATGGGCACTTTTCAGCTGAAAGTCACAAAGTTGAGATTGCATGGCTGGTAAAATGGTAGCCCCAAAATATGAACCCAGATCTGCCTGACTCTAAATCACATCTAAATCTTAACTATGGCATAGTACATTGTTGAGTGGAGTCAGGAATGGATGGGCACACATTTGGCTTTATTACTAATAGTTGTGGAGGCGTGAGAAACTTACCCAGCCTCCCTAAGCCTCAAACTTCTTATCTCTAAATTGTGGCTAGCCACTGCTATGATACCTGATCAGAAGGTGGCTGCAAGAGTAAATGAAATAATATATGTAAAGAGCCTGACAATACTAAGCAATCAATAACTCTTGGCTTTATTATTATTGTCACTTATTACTGCTGTTGTTATTTTAATGCCATGAGACTTTGTAGCCACAGTGCACTTGGACCCAAATGAAATACTACTTGGGGCATCTCTGGGTGGCATGGTGGTGGTACAGACTAGTGAGTTTTTCCCTCATCAGTAGTCAATGTGTAATGAGCATTAACTGAGCACCTATTGCATACACTGTGCCATAGAGATGCAGTGATGAGGAGGCAGATGTTGCTCTCGGGAAATGTAGAGATTCAGAGATCTTCAAAGTTCCTTTCCACAATAAAATTTGATGTTAACGAGAAGGTGAAGCTAATAACTTCCAACCCGGGGTTATTTTGAGGATTAATGTGTTTGAGGTAATATAACTATAAGCACCAAATAAATGTAAAAAAATATAAAGCTTAGGCAGTTTCTTACAAGGCAAAAATAGTCTTACCATGTGATGCATCAATCAGGCTCCTGCTGTCTACCCAAATGAGTTGAAATCTTATGTCCACTCAAAAACCTGCATGCAATTTACACTGGCTTTATTTCTAATGGCTAAAACTTGGAAGCAACCAAGATGTCCTTCAGTAGGTGAATAGATAAGTAAACTGGGGTACCTTCAGGCAATGGAAATTATTCAGCACTAAAAAGAGATAAATAATCAAGCCATACAAAGACATGGAGGGGACTTACATGCATATTACTAAGTGAAAGAAACCAAACAGAAACGACTCTGTATTGTGTGATTCCAACGTTATGACATTCTGGAAAATGCAAAACTATGGTGACAGTAAAAGATCAGTGAGGTTTCCAGGGGTTTGGGAGGAATTAGGGACGGACGAATCGGTGGAACATGGAGGATTTTTAGGATGGTGCAACTATGCTGAGATAACGTCACTGTCAATAAAGGACATTTTGCATGTGTCAAAAATCCACAGAATGATACAATAGAGTGGGCCCTGAATATAAAGTATGGACTTTATTTAATCATAATGTATTGTTTCATAACTTATAACAAACATATCACACAAATGCCAGATGTTAGCAATACAGGAAATGGTGGGGAAGGGGGTTGGTAGATATGAGCTCTCTACTTTCTTCTCAATTTTTTTATAAACCTAAAATTTCTCTAAAAATAATTTAAATAATTTAAAGATATTAATTTAAATATCTCTATCTATATTGCCAGGTAGATAGATAAAGTTTAATAAATTACATATATTTTGATCCGAGGATTCCACTTTTGAGATTCCCTTGAGATAACAGCACATACTAGAAGGACAAGCTCATTTATAGAAGGGAAAAGAGTACGCAACCTGAAGTTGCTCACTAGCAAACACATGGATACAAGCAAATTAAACAACGGTGGTTGAAAATGTTCTGAACTCGGACAATGCTTCCGGGGGAAATGCCCAGGAGGAAACAATGAAGAGCGTCTTAAGATAACTATATAAAACAACAGAAAAGCTTTACAGCACCTTGATACTGTACTTGCTCTGATGCTACGGAGGGTCATAAGATTACGGAGAGCTCTTTTATTATTTTTTTCAATTTCTTGTAATATTTTAAATATATATTTATAAGATATATTTTTAAAGGTCTATGGACCCTCTAGCTAGGGAAAAAAATGACAAGAATGGTAGCAAAGCCAGACAGCTACTAATCCAAGCACCAGCTTCAGTTCCACCACAATTGCTTAGCGGTTTCGGCAGGGAAGTCAGTGTTCTTCGTACTTGGATAACTTGAAGGTCATCTGGGGAACTCACTGAAAGTCACAAGGCTACACAGCTCCTGCTGCATACACTTCACCAAAGCCATTAGCATCTGAAGCTCTGGCTTGGTTGAAAAGATACTATTGAGAACACAGTACAGTCGGTTAAGAATCTTACTCACTCACTCACTCACCTACCCAGCAAGGCTATATTTACTGTTTACTAGAGGCCAGGCACTGGGGATGCCCATATAAATAAAGTAACACCTTTGACCTTTACTTAAGAACTTCCAGTCCAGTCTCCCCAGAACCCCATGTTTCCACACTGCAATACTTTTAATGGTGGAAAAGCACACTAACTGTATAAAGACAGGCATAACCTTGAGCTCTGTGGTCACCCTAAGTCCTCCCAACACAGTGCATCTCTCCAAAGGCAGGAACCATCCCTACAAGCTACAAGATGAAAACTGCCCCCTTCCCCCAACCCCCTGCACCCCATGCTTCTTCACTTATGCTAACTTTTAGGGTCAGGAAGTTTATTTCTGAGTCTACCTCCCACCCCACCCCCACAACATCAAGCATTTCAGATCAAGTTATCTGTGAATCATAGGTCAGGTTGACTCATTCTTAAAGTTTCCAGGCTGTGAATTAAAACTATATTGACCACTTGGAGGAGAGTCAATTATAGGGAGAGACAGTGTGACTTGCTCTGCATTTATCTGTAACAATGCAAAGCAGGGGTGTAAGTATTTTATTGAAATGGGGGGTGGGGGTGGGATGGGGAAGACACCTGCTGAAAAATTTGCCATGAGTGAGGGTTGGTGAATGAATAGGACCCATCAGTCCCTTTTCCCAGGAAGTGAAGATATGTATCGTGCTGATGGCGTTCTGTTTGTTTCATTTTGGTCCGTGTGAACAGTATTTACGGTAGGCTTTTGGAAAGTGTTACAGACTCAGAGCCAAGGAAAGGGGAAGGAAGGTAGCTTGGGTTGAGCACCTGCTGAGGGTCTCATTTCATCTTTCAAGATGGAGCAGGGCAGGAAGCCGAGGTGGGGAGAGGTGCTGTTCCCAGCCCCAGGAGCTTGCGGTGGAAGGGCTCCCCAAACTGGCCTCAGTCCGTACAGACCTGCTCAACCAGGGGACACGGACCCCAAGGGATGTTCAGAAACAGCAGCTCACGGGAGGGTGAAAAACTGTGGGGAGCAGGAAAAATGAACCCCAGAAAACAGGTGGGGCTCCAGCACCCACGCAGTTTTCACACCCACTGACCACAACCTTTCACCTGCCCAATCACACTACCTCAAGACCAGTGTGTAATGCCAAGGCCAGGGGCCAGAATTCTCGCCCCATGTGGGAAAACCTGCCTGGGACCCCGAGGGAAACCCGGCCTGTGTGTGAATCACCCTGTGACCCGTGTGGTCCTGCGTCTCAAAGTAGGGGATACACATCAACACGAGCTTCGGGGCTCAGAGGAGGGGGGAAAGTCTACCTATGAATCATGGCTGCGCAGAAACTTCTCTGGGCCTCTCTGGGAACCCACTGAAGGTCTTCACCAGGGGCTGGGCCAGCTGCACACTTCTCATGTGAAAGAAGGTGATTTCAGGGGTTTTGGTGGCCTTTTAAGGTGTCCCATCAATTCACAAGATGAGCTATCTGCAGGTGACGAGGCTCAGAAATGCCAGATGAACACAAGTGAGTGTGGTTTTCAACTTTTTAGTTTTTTTAAGCAGACGTTTGGCTACTTTGAAATCATAGTATTAACAGATCGAAATCCAGAGAAGGTTAGCGATCACCCAGCTGGAACTAGATAAGCCTGCAGGGAGAACTGGGGGGGCCCAGGACCTCTTTCCCCAAAACCACACGGCCTTGCTCAAAACAAAAAGATGGCACAGAGAGAAGGAAAAAATATATATATACATTTTAATTGGATAATAAAGTAATAAGAAAGGAGAGTAAGATCCAAAGGCAGTACATTCTGGACTTCATGACTTCTACTCAGCTAAAAGCTCTGGGCTCCATCTCTATTTAAAAATTTTAAAATATATTTTGGGGCGCCTGGGTGGCTCAGTTGGTTAAGCGTCTGCTTCCGGCTTGGGTCATGATCCCAGGGTCCCAAGTCAGGCTCCCGGCTCAGCGGGGAGTCTGCTTCTCCCTCTGCCCCTGCCCCCTGGCCCCTGCGCTCTCGCTCAGTCTCTCTCTCAAATAAATAAGTAATCTTTAAAAATTTTTTTAAAATATGTTTTAATTAAAATATAACAAAATATATTTAATTAAAATTAAATTTAAAATGTATTCTAAAATTGCCCCTCTCCCATCTGGACACACAGTGAAGAGTAAGCTAGTGCCTTCTGTGTAAGAAACCTGGGGCATTGTGTAAATCCTACTACTCAGAGTCCAATAGCTGGAAAAGACTCAAGAGTCCATTGTGCAGATGAGAAAATAAAGGTCCACGGAGAGGAAATGACCTGCCCAGGGAAATTCAGCTGGCTCTGAGCAGAGCTAACACGTAGCTAACACCACGCTCTACGCAGACCTGCGGAATTCCCCGTGCACAGCGCACCTCCCTTGCTTCTGCAGACAAGGGAATTCAGGTCCCTCCGTCAATCCTTAGCATCTCACGGGATTCTGTCCACTGGTTTGGCATAATCTCCAAGGCAGCTGGCTGATTTTCATGAAACGTGTTGTAACTACCAAAGGTAGCAGTGGACATGGTTAGTTTCTTAACATGTACACGAGAAGGAATCCTAAACTACAAGGAGCATGAGAACAAATAAAGAATTTATGGTATCTGATCGACTAAACGGTATATCCACGCAATGTAATAAAACTAGGTGGAAGTTAAAAGGATAAGCCAGCTGACATGGATAGCACTCCTGGATATGAGTGGGAAAAGGCAAGTAATCAGTTTATCAAGGTCTGCAGAAACAGCACCGCGTGTGCGTGAACACCCTAAATACATTAGAAAGGTCTACGAGGATGTGTTCCAAAGTAATAACCCAAGCAGAGCTGATAACAAGCAAGGATACGGACCCAATGATTGAAAAGAACGTTAACTTTATTTGGAAAGTTTTATCTTTTCAAGGTGAAAACATTCACTTACTATTTGTATAATAAATGGCTGATTTTTTTTTAAAAAAGAGAAAAATGAGATTTTACTCATTCATCTATGTATCCATCCTACTCTTTGAGCACTGACTGCTCCTAGGTGAGAGGAAGGTTGTCTGCTTGGTTCATGTAATCAGGTAGGTTACGTGTGTTCTGGGGAAGGAAGGAAACAGTACAGAGTGGGAAAATAAAGGGATTTCTATGTTGCACGGGCGATCCAGAGGCCAAAGCAGTCTCCAGTAAAATTCCGTCAAGTCCTGCCATCTTGAAAAAAGGGCAATGACAATAGTTTGCAAATGAACAAAACTTTGATAATTTTATTTTTTCTATATATATATTTTTTTTAAGATTTTATTTATTTTTATTTTAGAGAGAGAGAGAGCACGCGAACAGGGGGAGGGGCAGCGGGAAAGGGTGAGGGAGAATCCCAAGCAGACTCAGGGCTAAGTGTGGAGCCTCATGAGGGGCTCAATCCCATGACCCTGAGATCATGACCTGAACCGAAACCGAGAGTCGGATGCTCAACCAAGGGAACCACCCAGGCGCCCCAAAACTTTGGTAATTTTAAAGGAATTTCAATTGTCTTTGACTTTAGTTAGAGTTCACAAAGGAATATGTGATGATACAAAGGACAGCCTGTAGTCCCCAAGAATTTAACCCCCACAGAGGGAGATGGTCTCCGTGCTTCTTAAAGGCACTCTTTGGTGGTGTTTATCGGTACGTATGGCTTACTCTGCTAGGCTAGAAATGGCCTCCNTATCGGTATGTATGGCTTACTCTGCTAGGCTAGAAATGGCCTCCGCCAACATTGCTGTTTTGATTTGGATTTCCCAAAATAACTCATGAGAAGCCTATAGTATGAGGAAGAGGGTCGCACACAGCTCCGGGGAGGAAAAGAAAAAGCATTTCATTTGAATCACCTAAGAGCAGAAATTGAGTGCAAATATCTCCTTGTAGCAACTGCTATATAATTACCCATCCTAATGGAATCCTTTCAAAAACAAAGCAGTTCAACAAGGAAGTTTAATTGAAAATAAAATTTCCAGACCAACTGTTCTGCAAAACCACATTAAATGAAGATAGCTCAGTAGTGATCGATCACTGCTAAATATATCATGTGTTACGGGCAAGAGGCGGGAAGGGGTGGGTGTTCTCCTATGTGGGGGAAGCATAGCGATCTTCTAGGCTCCTTTTTCCAGGTTCATGCATCTTCTAGTCACTGGGCACAAGGATTCAGTTCTCTCTGGGTCCATATTACCTCTGTCTAGTGTTTTCCAGTCTCCTGAAAATAAGAAGCCAGAGTGAAAATCTCAGAGATAAGGACAGGGAGAGAAGAGAAAATGACACTCACCATCCAACCTGTTCATCAGAGCAAAGACAAGTCCCATTCCAGACACAGGCTCGTGGAGGATGGCAGTGATGGAAAATGACCTTCGCCACTTGGGACGTTCCTGTGTGTCCCTTAGCTGTGTGACTGCTGCTGCGTTACTTAACATTTCTGAGCAGTTCTCTCACCTAAAAACAAAACAAAACAAAACAAAACCACACACCCTCTGGACAGTCAGGAAGAGGAAAGATGATAATGTCACAATTAANTAATATCACAATTAACAGCTACCCAGTGACAGAGCCGGAATCCATGCAGTGTAGGGCTCTAGACAGTATCTGGTACTGCATGGAGTGTGAACAGGGCTGGAAGGAGAACACGGTGCTTCCTTGCTATTCCAAACGGGTCAGTGTGTGGGCCAGTGGCATCAGCAGCACCTGGGAGCCCACCATGATTAGTGCAGGATGTCAGCCCCACACAGATTAACTGAGTGAGAATCTGCATTTAACAAGGGTTCCCTGGAGATTGGTGTGTGGCTCAAATTTGAGGAACAATGCCTTTGGCCATCTTTCAGGTGCGTGGTTCTGCACCAGGTGACTGAGTCAACAGAACGTGGTCTAAAAGCTGCCCCTGGGGGAGAAGCAGGGTCCCCAGAGGGCCACCTGTGGCAGGCACATTTCTGGAGACCATCCCAAATTGTCTTCCAGTCTTCCTGCTTCCTGCCTGCAGAGAAGGAAATCAAGACAGAGCTCAGGACCTCCTGAAACCGAGGGATTCTCCACCAGTGGGGATGGACCACCCTGGGATCCACAGTCATGTCATCACAGATGTCCCCATGTCATCACGTGTACCCAGGAATAGGCCCCGAGCGCAGAGAGGACAACGGCAGCAGCTAGTAGGTGGCAGGTGGGAATGGTGTTAGAAACTCAGGAGAAATGGGACGGATGGCAGACTGCCCTCTTTTCCCTGATTGTGGCCTAAATCACAGTGCTCATGTGCTCTCAGACACAACAACCTGACCCCGCAGAGAAAGAAATGGTATTCACACATAGGGATTTTGCCATCTATGCGCAGATCATCTAAAATCACAGATGGGACTCTTTTGACATTGACTGGTTCTGGGAAGGGAGACCTATGGGCTGAGGAACTGGAAACTGAGGAAGAAGAGAAGAAAGAAGAGAAGGAAGAAGGAAAGAGAGGGAGGAACGTTGAAATTTTAAAAAATCATAATAAAATAAAAGATAGTTGAGTCTTCTGTTACACATACAGGGTTAGGTTTCAAACTCCTCCTGGCATATTCACACCCAGCACACCTGTGGATGAAAATGCTCATGTGGAGAAATCTGGCAAGGGCACGTCCTAGGTGGCAGAGAACCACCTTGCTTATTTACTTCCCCAAACCAACTGACACTAGAGCCACCCCACCCTCTCCAAATCCTAGAGGCTCCCAACTCCAGTTCCTTTGGCTTAGACAAGGACAAATGTCTTCGAGAAGATTCAAGCCCTGGTTTCCAGAGACTTCCCATGACTAAATGGAGTTGGAGGATACTCTGCTTACACTTCCTGTGAATGTGTGTACGTTGAGAATGGAGATATGAGGTGAAACAGGAGGTGTCAAATCCTAATTCTGGAAGAAGCAGCACTGATTACGCTCAGTTCATAAAGCATTTCCTAAACCCTTCCTGGGAGGAAAGAGAATAAAAACCGGATTTAAAGATGGGGAGACTGAGGCCCAGTAACGTTTTGCAGTAGAACCAGGAATTCAACGTTGTCTCTTTGCTGTCCCAGGGCACCGGCTTCTCTCATGTCCCTGTGCCCCCGTCTCCCCAGCCACCTTCCAGCAATGACCCGCCCATCCACCTGCTGCTGGAAGCATTACACTCTATCTTTAAGGTTGGTGATTAGACACGGTTTCTTTTTTTTCTTTCTTTCTTTCTTTTTTTTTTTTTGGTGACTGTTTCTTTACAAAAAGCATCCCTGGGTCTTCGGGTGAAAATTTATTCTGCTGATAAGGAGAGTAATGGCAATGTTCCGTTGAGCCGGGGGGCTACTACTGGTGATGTATCGTTGGACCGATAAAAGGCCCGCTTTCAAGTCAGAAACTCCTCGGTCAAATTGTGCCCTTAAAAAAAAAAACAAACCCTCTGTCCTTGCTACTCATCACTGTCTGACATTTGGAAAGCCGATCTCTCTGATGCTCTGGTTTCTTCATTTTTAGAAATGGCAACAGCACCAGCTAATGTTTATCAAATGTGAGCTCTATGTGTCCACCTGCCAGTGTTATTCTAAGTAAGCACTTTGTATTTCCTAACTCATCCAGGACTCGTAACATACGATTACCATTCTCTGCGTACGAATGAGAAAGCTGAGGCACAGAGAGGTAAAGTAACTTGCTGAAGGTCACACAGCTGACAAATGTCAACTGGCATTCTACAGATGGCCTGTGGAGCCTGGGCTTTCTTTCACCTTAACAGAAATGCTCTCATGGGGCTGTCAGGAGGGCTCTGTGAGGTCACACGATTAAAATGCTTACCGGGTCATCTGACCCAGAGTGAGTACTCAGTAAATTATAACTATTAGGTATCTTTCAGAAATTAATTTCTTTGGTGAGGCAGAAACACAAGGGTTAGTACAATATGCACGTGGCTGATGAGAAGCTGCTGCTGCCTACAGTGGTCCTGTTCCCTGCGAGGTGCTCCCCCCACCTGCCTTCAGCCGGCGTGTGGCCTCGGAAGCACGGCGCACGCAGGACCTTTGGTGTCTGCCCTGCAATCTCCGTACTGACCTCTTCCAAGGGGAGCACACACAGAAACCTATTGGGGCGGCTAGGACGGGAACAGGTCTGACGTCCACCTGGCAAGAAGAATGGCAGATTCCAAAGTGAGTTGGACGGATCGAATCCCCAAGGCAATGGCCATGTGCTGGCTGACTCACGGCTTTAGGAAGTCTCTGCAACTGGCTAACTGCACAGAGTTGGGGGAATGAGTCCTTGTCCAGAAGAGGCATCAGGACTCAAAACCCTGGCACAATTCAAGATCTGGTGTGGAAGAAGAGTCCACTGGGGGCTGAACGACCGGTCAGCCGCTGCTTTCTTCCTCCTTATTCAGCTATTCCCAGTTCTGTTCACGTGCTTGGAAGAGGCACACGGAGGCCATGGCGATCCTGTTGTCTCCATCAGGGACGGGCCTAGGGAGGACTCCCAGCCCCATAGGGCCAGTGAGACAGAAGGGGAAGTCTACCGGGGATTTCTGGGGAAATTTTGTTCCCGAAGCGAAGATAAGAGAGTGGCAGTAAGAAGGAACCCCCTTTCCCTGTGGACGTTCTTCCTGCGTGAAATGCTGATAAGGTGAAGTCTGCAGCACTGAAGAACATCCCAGAGATGCTAATCCGATGTGCTGACACTCTGTCTATCAAATGCAGATGTTCTGAGACATCTGATAACAGCAGGTGCTGGGGAGGATATGGGGAAACAGAAACCCCGGCACACTGTGCCGCTGGTGGATGTGCAAACTGGTACAGTCATTCTGGAAAATAATCTGGCAGTACTTGTGAAATTAAATATGAGCATACCCAGTGACTCATCTATCCATCCCCGCCCGGAGGCCGTACCAGAGAAACTCTCCCACAGTCCCCGTGGGCACAGGTGCGAGCTGTCATCACAGAGCTTCGCTGGGCTTCCCTAGCACCCATCTCCAGGGGCAAGAGGAGGGAACAGGGCAGGCCCGACGGCAAGGGAAGGCCAGATGCAGCCATCGGATGAGCTGTGTGTACAGAACGAGGAGGAGATCTCTAACAGAACCCCATCTGTCTAAATTAAAAGATACCCAATCATGGCCCTAGAGTGGGTCCCCCTGTGCGGCACATGGCAAATGCCCCGGAGTGGATGCCGATGAGAAGCGAAGGGAACAGAACGGGCAGAACACAACAAGAAGAAAGACAGGGGTCTTGCAGAGGCCAGAGATAACGTGCCTGGAACAGAAGAGGTATTCATAACAATTCAAAAGGAAAAATGCAACCAGATTTGGAGTCAGAAAACCCAGCTATCCACGTTCCCATGATTGATTCTTACTGGCTGTGGGCCCTCTGGCAGGTAACTTACAGCCTCAGTTTCCCCACTGCAAAAGCAGATACAAAAAGAGGCTGGCCCTAGAGAGGAGACGCGTGCAGGGCCCCAGTTTGGAATGCAGCAACTGGATGGTAACCGAGGACTCAGCTTTCTCGTCTATAAAATGGGGGCTATGACATTACCCAGCTGGTACCTTGGGACGAGGTTGCAATGAGACATGGGGAGGGCAGGACTAAAAGCACAATGACAAGCAACACTGTCGGGCACACTTGGGAGAAAGGGAGCATATCCCCCAGGGAGCTCAGGCTCGTACCAGGCACTGTGCCGGGAGCTCGGCAGCGCACCTTGCCCTCACTGGGTGTGGCACACGGGGCCTTCAGACCTGGGAGCAGTGCCCGCCCCTCACCGCAGGGTGTCCGTGCTGTCCTGGGCACAAGCCTGACGGAGGCGGCATTTCAGGCTGTCTTTACGTGCTCACTCCTGGACACCCGGGGCCCTACAAATCCACACAGGTATTTCTTTTTCTTTCCTGTCGTGGCAGTGAATCCATTTTTAACTAGATAAGCTAGGTTACCAAAAAGAGAAGAGACGAGAGGAAGAAACTGTCATAACTTGCCTGTTACACCACCAAGTATAGGCAAATCTTCATTTTTCCAACAAAGAGCCGCTCTCTTTCTGTAACTTCCATAATCCAGGAAGGACCCATTGCTTGCTGTAGGTGACTGTCACACCACGGACTGTCACCGCTCTTCTCAAAGTGAACACTCCTCCCCATCCCTCAGATGCCTGGGGAAGATTCAGTGGTGCCCGAGTACCGCGTATCCCTGGACGCCACTTTGTTTCCAGTTTTGCTCCTACATGTGCCCAGCGACAGAGAACCGCCTCCCTGCAAACCAGTGCCTTCCCTCCTGGAGCGTGTCTCTGAAATACGTTCCCTGAACAGGGATACAAGGTCAACGTGATGCTTTGATACCTACCCCGACAGATAGTTTTTTCCAAAAGACCCATTTATGCTGCCACCTGTGACGGAGGCATGGGCCAGGTCTTCGAATAAACTCCCCACCCCGTCATTCTACCGTCTGGTAACAGGCAGGGAGTGGGAGGCCACAGACACACTTGGAGCCTCAGGGAAGGTGGACTGACCCCCGAGGTCACTGATGTTCTACCTTCCAGTGAGATCTGTCTGTTCACAAGTTCACAGAGGGTTTCTGCATGCAAAGTGATCTCCTTCACACAGGCCAGCCTGAGGAGTGGAGGGGGCAAATGGGACAGTGGGGGCGGGGGGCAGGGGCAGCCTCAGGCCTCCGGGAGAGAAGACGAAGCAAGGGAATAACCAATGGGAATGCTTGCATGAAAAGCTGCAGTTAAAAAGTCCTCCATGCACCAAGCAGGTGTCTCTACGGGACGTAGGCATGCGCCACACGAACGGAGCTGGAAACGGGCAGGAACAAGACTTGTCGTTGGTGGACTATGGCTCTGGATTTGGGCATTTTAGGGTTTTCTTTTTTTTTTTACCCCTCTCTGGTGCTCCGGCAGCACCACTCCGGCTGGAGGGTCTCCAGCCCCCAGGGCTTTCTGCAGGCTGGGGCCTCCCCAGAGCAGGCGTCTGCCCACCGGGCTCGTTCCTGGCACGCTTCCTTCCAGATGGGCTGAAACCTTGCTTCACCTGGGAAGCACAGCTCCCAAAGCGGACGTGCGGCCTGCCTCCCCCCGCCCGGACAGCCTGAGCTTCTCTGACTTGCCCAGAGCTGCACTGCTCCGGCGGCGCTCTGCATTCGAAGTGCAATGCTTCGGGACCGGATGTGCTCCCGGACCACGCTCGCTGTGGACGGCCAGTCTGGCCTGGGAGCGGGAGCAGCGCATGGACCAGACTGTGGAAGCGAGGGAGCGGTCCTCAGCGACTCTGCGCTGGTTTCCCCCTTCCACTCCCCAGCCCCGTACTGGCGCGCCAGCCAGTGCTTGGACCGCTTATTTCTCCAATGCCTGTTATCGCCTCGACGCCGGGCTGAGGGATTGCAACACCAAGGCCATTCCTCGATCGTAGAGGCGAGTTAGGGAGTCAGGACACCAACACGAGGAATGTTAGATACCAGGGAGGAATGAAGGCAAAGATAACAAAGCCAGACAATCAAAGATTGATTGCGTGTGGGCACTGGATGGTCTGGGGTCACGGGGCAGGTCCCTGCGGGCTGCAAGGAAGTGCTCAGGAAGACCGCAGCATGGGGGATCGGGGGGCAGAAGGAGGAGGCGGTGGCCTGTGATCCAGGCCAGGAGCGGGGAAGGTGGGCAGCACACTCAGCGGCCAGGGAGGAGCTCCTTGCGCCCAGAACAGAAAGAAAACATCTGGAAATCCAGGGAGGGTGAGTTAGGGCCTGAAGTCTGAGGACCCGGAAAGCCAGGTAGGGGAGTCTGTGCTGGGAAAGAGAACGTAGAGCTGGGTAAAGCTGTGCGGCCGATGCGAGAAGCTTGTGAGGACATCAGTGCGGGGGCCGCCGTCAGGACGGCCTGCCGGAAGAGCCCCGTTAGTGGGGAGGCGTGTGCTACCAGGGCGTCCATGTCCCACCTGCCAGCATGACCCTCCCGGTCAATCCAGGCTGGGATTCCGGTCTTTGCCCCGCAGGCCGTATCACCGAGGAGCAGCAATGCTAATGCTGTACTAACACGGAGCCTCGACGTCCAGTGGCTTCAAGCAGCCGAAGTTAATGGCTCATTCAGGCTCCGTGTCTAACGTGGGCCAAGCAGAGGGCTAGCTCTGACCCGACCGGGCCTGTGTGGGGCACGGCAGGGCACCGGGGCGGGAGAGGGAGGGACCTCTGGACGGACGCTCACGCGCGTTTCCAAAAGGCCAGAAATTGCACGTCACCTCTGCTCAGTCCTCGTTGGCCAGAACTAGTCACTGCGGGCAAGCAAGTGCAACCCTAACGTGCAAGAGACAGAGAGCCTGGAAAAAGGAATGGCCCAGGTGTGTTACTTTCCAGGGCACGTGTAATTTCTCGCTCACTCACATTTAACCAGCAAGAATTGAAAATACATTTACTGAGTGCCCAACATCTTCAAATACGACCGTTTCTTTTAGCCCTTTCATCGGTCCTGTGAGGTGCCAGGTCTCCCCATTCCCATTTTACCGATCAGCAATTTAAGGCTAAAGGGGTTGAGGCGCCCAGATGGGAAGGGAGGGCCTGACTCCACAGCACATGCTGTCCCAGCGCCACAAAGACAGCAGAGGAAGGTGGCCGTGCGTGGGGCCTTACGGCACAGCGGTTAAGCAGGAGGCCTCTCGAGGCGGACGGCCCGGGGGTACATTCTGGCTCCACATTCCTGGGCTATGGGATCATGAGCAATTTACACCTTCCTATACCTCACGTTCCTAGCCCAGACACCGCCAGGATCCCAACAGCACCTCCAACCTCATCGCAGCGCTGCGACAACTAAGGGAGAAGAGGCCCAGAAGCCCTCGCAGCGTTCCTAGTATAGAATCGGGGCCAGGAAATGCCAGCGATGACATGAAGTTAACATGGCCATCTTACGACAAGGGCGTTGGAGCTCACGCAGGCCACAGGCCCCTCAACCCAGAGACCATCTACTTATCAACAGGGCACCGGCCTCCTAGGTCAGGGGGGCTGCCGAGACGGTGGGTGCGCAGGGAGAAAGGCCACGCGGAGTCAGGGCCACCCCACCACAGGGCCTGCCCTGCACCCAGCAGCTCGCCTTCCCCTCATCTTGTTTTGCTTCCTTCCCAGCACTTGGAACTCTCTGAAAGGCCCTAACTGTGTGGATGGGTCATCCTGCTTCTAGCCCGTCTCCCCGACTGGAAGGTCTGCTTCAGGTTAGCGCTGGCTGGAGGGTCAGGCTCACCGGAGGGCACTCAGCAGATAGGAATTGGGGAGCAGAGACACAAAGTTCCCTGAGGGCAGGGGGTGTCAGCTTTATTTGTTGCTACCCTTGCTGCCCAGCACCCGGCGTGTCAGGTGCACGGAGAGGCCTGGCTGCTTCCTCGGCCTCAGGGTCCAGCGGGGGACTCAGCCCTTCTTTCTCTGCAGGGGATGATGCTAAAGCCTGGCCACATCGCGTGGGATGCCTGTCAGTGAGCGGTTTCCACACGGAGTCCCCTGCAGCCTGCCCCCTGCGCCCCACTCAGGGCCCCAGGATGGGCCTCAGGGTGGCTTGAGGACACACGGACCAAAGGGGAGAAAAGTCAGAGTGACAGACAGAGAGACGTGGGCAGTGAGGTCACGCGCCCCTGAACCCTGGCGCACACACACCAAGCTATAAATGCTGTGCTCTAACGTGGCCTCTTCTGGAACATGCTTGCGTGGCCGAGGGTGAGTCCTTCTCCCTCTAGGCTCGGTTTCTCTGACAGTCAAACCTGGACACTGAAGAAGAACATTTCTAAGGGTCCTTCTGGATGGAAAATGCTAGGAACACGGCACCATCTCGGCTTTATGCCTCAGAGCCCGGCTCACGGGGCTGGGGCTTCTTTAAGGCTTTTGCAGGCCCCACAGACAGCTTTCAGAATGGTAACCCCACCTGGCTCCTCCATTAAAAAGAATTCCCACGTTAACTGCGGAAGTGGAGCTTATATAAAGTTATATAAATATGCATCACAATTTCCATTTTGCAGCCCTGGCTTCATATTCTGAAACTAATACATAGTGCCTTCCTGGTCCAACGGACCTAAGCTGTCCGGTGAAAATGCCATTTCCCAGGCCCCACCCCAGAGCCGCTGAATTCGAAAAGCTGGTGGGGGAAGCCCAAGGATCTGCATTTTACCAAGTTTCCCAGGTGGTCATTTGCAAACTGAAGTCTGAAAACCACTGCCAGAAAAAGAAGCCGAGAAAAGGGGCTGGGGCAGGCATTCTGGAGCCAGAGGGGGGGTTGCAGAGGCGACCAAGGAAGGGGAGGGGACACAGATGACAGCACGTGGCTCCTGTTTTGCATGAGTGCAAATCGCTTCTGCCCATGTGTGCCCTGCGTGTTCCACCAGCGTAAACATAAATTTGCAAAACCCTGACTCACCCTCTGCTGAACCCTTCCCCCCGCCCTGGAAAAACGATACTCACACTCAGCCAGGGCCTGCGTTCCCGCTCCCGAGCCACGGGGAGACAACAACGTTTCCAGCGTAGGGCCAGGCTGCTTCAGGCCGAGGCCACCACCGCCAGGAATCGCGCTGCAGGGAAGGACGGAAGCAGCACGCTCACCCAGAGGTTTGCTCAACTAGTGCGGCCCCCCGTTTGTGACAGATCCTAGTCCCCGCAGCGAGCTGTCCCGGTTCGTCCGCAGGGACGCAGGTTCCGTTTAATGTCGCGCTACATGCAGACGTGCCGCTGACGTGCCTGCACACGCGCACACACACACACATCACACACCATACACACACCACACACACCACATACACACACACTACATGCATGCACACACACACACACCCCCCACATGGTGTGCAGGTGTTTATAAGCTTCTGCAATGATGTGAGGGCTGGAGCTCGGCAATCGGGAGTCACTCGGACCCCTCGAGAGCTGGTTTCCAAGGTACCAGGAAGGCATCACGCTGAGAGGGGGCTGGAAGACCAGTGAGCCCCTGCGAAGGCCGAGTACTACGCTGGGGTTTCCCATGTATGTTTCACAGCCCTCGAGGGGGAGTATCATCAGTTCCATTCTCCTGATGACGAAACCAACACACAGAGAGACCTGCCCAGGATCCTACAAGACGGAACTCTGACCTGGCGGACTCTGAAGCTTGTGCTGGACACTTACGCAGAGCTACCTCAGACTTCAGAACCTGGAGGAAAGGAGGGCAGAGAGGCGAGCCTCTGGAAACTGACCTCTCCCACCAGTGAGAGAACCAAAATAACTCCTTACAAACAACTGAGTCCACAAGCAGTAAACGGTCATTGGAAAAAATAAATCACAGATAAGCAATAGAAAAAAATCACATTATAATCACATCCTCCAAAAAATAATGGTGTTTATATTTCTAGGCTTTTATTCTAGCCAAATATATACATATACATATATTTTCTAGCCTACAAATAAAATGATACAATTTTATAAAAAATTTCATACTGCTGATTTTTAACGTGGGGAATGAACGATGTCTGTCCAATCCTGATCTTCTGTGTGCTTATGTCCATCCATAAATTTCTCTGCAGAGTTTAAGGGGGAGGTAAAACCTTTCACTTCTTTTTTTGTGTGTTTCCTGTTATTGTCTGTTCATCAGCCACTAGTGCATTTAAGAAAGGGTTAAAGAGTATTCTATCTAAACAGATCTGTGCTCTGGTGGATGATGCAGTTTTGAAAAACATACACTACCCCACCCCAAAAAACTTCAGGTTGGTTTTCTCCTCTCCATAGGTGAAAATGAGGAATAGGTTTTGCAACAACTGAGAAAACGATGCCCTCCCCCACCCAAAAAAGTATCTTAATGGCAAGGGAAATGCAGCTCTACTATTCAGAAGGGCCTGGCACAGGCCCTCCCATCGCCCAACCCCCACTCCAGGGACCGGCCCCCCGAGCGCCCCCCAGGACTCCCTTCCAGCCTTCCCCTAGTTAGGTGAGTGAAAAATAACCTCCTTTCCTCCCTTTTGGTGTTAACGAGGATCCCTATTGAGACACAGTTAATCACATCAATTAAAAGCCTCTAACACTTGGCCTTGCCTGCCAGGTACGGGCTCTCCAGCCAGGGAAAGGTGGGTGAGATAAGTCACGCCTGGAGATAACTTATATTCTTTTCTTTTTTCTCTCTCCGCTTAAGCTTTTTTTTCAATTGTATGTTATTTTTTATTTTTTTAAGCTCAACTTATATTCCCTTCTTTTTTCTCCCTCTGCCTAACCTTTTTTTTCATTTGTATGTTGTTTTTTTATTTTTTAAAATTCAGGCTTAATTAACACAGTAAAATGTCCAGATTTCTAATGAACAGTTTTGATGAGTTTTGATTAATGCATATACCAAAGACACAACACATTTCCCTCACCCAGAAAGTTCCCTGTACCTTTTCTAATCATCACTGCCCTCCTCCCAGAGGAAACCACTGTCCTGATTTCTAGCACCATTCATTAATTTTGTGTGTTCCAAAAGTTCATATAAATGGAATCTTGTGATTTGTAAAGACAGGCATGAATAATGAGCAAGAACACACAGTTCCTAGTGGGCATGAAAACCAGTGCAGGCACTTTCGAGAACAGTCTGGCAGTTCCTCAAAAGGTTATGGAGAGAGAGACCATGTGAACCAGCCGTTCCACTCCTAGGTATCTATACTCAAGGAAGTACAAACATATATCCACTCAAAACCCTGTACAGGAGTCTTCAGAGAAGCATTCATTATTCACAATAACCCAAAACTAGAAACAACCCAATGTCCATCCACCTATGAAAGAACAAATAAAATGCAGTCTATCCACACAGTGGAACATTACTAAGGCACAGAAAGGAATGAAGTACGGACGCACGCTACAACGTGGATGAACCTTGAAAACCATGTCATGCCAAGTGAAAGAAGCCAGTCACAGAAGACCACGTATTGTACGATTCCATTTGTGTGAAACGTCAGAAAAGGCAAATCCACTGTGACAGAAATTCTAGGTTGCTCAGGACGGGAGGGGCAGGGGGAAGGAGGAGAGGGAGGTGATAGCTGATGGGGACAGATTTTCTTTCTGAGGTGGTCAAAGTGTTCCAAGATTGATAAGTTGTATGATATGTGAATTATATCTCGGCAAAGCTGTTGAAAGAAACCACTCAGAATCAACCCAAGTGGAGCCAGTTGTGATACATGGGAAAGATGGCAGCTCTCCTTCCCTGGGATTTCCCAGGGGTCTCTGTCCTATCTCCAGAGTCTAAATTCTGAAGAGTCCAGGAGCTGTTCATCAGATTCACTCACTCACTCCACCAACATTTGCTAAGTCTGTATTTAATAGAAAGCACATAACCATATCTACTCTTGTCGTATTATCTCCCTGCTCTCAAGGGACTACATTTTTAGGGACATCTTGAATGCCCCTGTACGTTTGGTCATGGTGTTTAGCAGGTGACACCAGGAGATGGTGGTAGGTGGGGAGGGTATGAGCTCATTGTGAGAGAAAGGTCAAGAACTGTGAGGTCCAATCGGGCTGGTTCTCAATCCTGACTGTACCACTCAACGAAAGCATGCCTTCGCCTCTTCCTGCCTCGTGTCCCTCACCTGCAAAGACCAAGAACTTGCCCTATGGTGGAACCATCAGGAGCCTCAGCTCCAAGAACCAAAACCCCACTCTACCACCTACAAGCTACGAATGACTTCAGGCACTTTCTTAACCTCACGTCCCCATGTGGGCAGTGAAGATGGCGGCAGTAACAGCCTGCCCTATGCAGAATTAGGGGGGTTCATATGAGGCTCAGCAAACCGAGAGGCCAGACCGGGAATATTTATACCATCTCTGCCCCAGCTCCTCATCTTCACGATCAGAGCATCAAAGCCACCCCAGACAATACCGAAAGAAAGGGCATGCTGTGTTCCAAGAAAACTTTATTTATGGACAATGAAATCCGACTTCATACAATTTTTATGTGTCAGAAAATATGATACTTTTTTGATTATTTCTGTCAACCGTTTAGAAATGGAAAAGCCATTTGTAGCTCATGGGCTGTACAAAAAAAGATGGCGGGCCAGATGTGGCCCGTGAGCTGCAGTTTGCCACCCCCCGCCCTGACATCAAGCACCCAGAACGGAGTCTGGCACACGGTAAGCACTCACCACCCACGAACACGGCCCAGGCGACAAGAGCCGAGCCTCTGTCGTGTGTCACACCGTGTGCTGTGCCCTCCACAGACCACATCTCATTTAAACCTCACCTTGATTGTGTGAGGCAGGTAATGTGACCACACAGACGAGAAAGCAAAGACCTAGGTCAGCAAAGGGACAGAGCTGTTGTAAATCCAGGTCTTTCCGTCCTGAGCTCTCGCTTCTGACCGTTATAAACTACCGTGCCGGCTGCCAGGACACAACAGGGAACCAGACCCACTCCGGCTCCGTTCCAAACACCACAAATCATGATTTAATTAATTTGAGACATTTGTTACAGAAAGCAAGGGCTGGAAGGAGGAACAAGGGTATTACACAGCCCACAGTGAGGGAGGTCCTCGGTGCAGGGACACGTAGGTTGGGAAGAGTGGCCATGTGTCTGGTGCCGTGCCAAGTGCCAAAGAGAAGAGGCTAGAAAAGGCACGTCCACCCCGGCTCCCTGTGGTGGAGGGCTCGGAGACGTGACAGTGTCAGATGCGGTGCTGGAGGGGGAAACAGTCTACACTTCCTGAAGGGCCTGCAGCAAGCGAAACAGCCTATCCTATTTTATGAGAATATAGCCTCAGAAAATAGGAAAATACAGTCATGAAGATTTAACCATGAGAATATTCACGGAAGCACTGTTGGTAATTGTACAAGTGTTGAATTCATAAGTGCCCCAGACACTTAGGAAAAACTGAAGGGCCTTTTCCACTTCTGTCCGAACAATGGCGAAGCTGTGTGTCCAAGCAGTCAGACGGGGAAGGAGCAGATGTGTGCCTGCCGAGGGGGAAGGCTAGCTGTCGTGGATTCAGTAAACAGCTCTGTGCACACTAGCAGGTGCATCCATACTATTACTAGGATGCATACATATAGACCGTGGTCCTTTTAATTAGTCACCTCGGAAGGATAACAGAAGTGTTTTTACCTTCGCCCTCTTGTGTGTTTGGATTTGACGATGTTGCAGGAATAGATATTCAGTGCTTTGTGAGAAGAAATGAAGGACAGCTGGTGGCCGGACAGGAGTTCCAAACTCCAACGCTGCGTGACCGGTAAAGCAAAGTGCTATGTATTCATTCATCCAGCGCCTCCGTAGGAAAAGTCCGCCACACGCCAGGGACTGGGGCAGGCGCTGAAGACGGAGGTCGACAAGGCAGACGGAGCTCCCGGGTTCGAGGGGGGAAGCTGGTCAGGTGAACACATCAGTGCACTCAGGGGGCAGATATTCCACCATATCTGCAGAGAGACCACCAGATCATGGGGAGGGGAGAGACCTTGTCCCAGAACGTGAAGGCAGCCTCAATGATGTCACATACGCTCGGCTAACGGTCTACTGGACAGAGGATTCCTGGGAGCTGGGAGCAGCCTGGTGTCCAGCCTCAACGGGAGGCCCTTGGCCTTTGTCTTTCTCATCCACAAAGCCGACGTGCTCTCCGGGCCGCTGTGCAGAGCAGCTACGGTTCGGGAAGCACTTTGCAATGGCAAAGCCCTGCACACATGACGGGAGAGACTTAATGCCAAGATCTGAACCCCTTTCTACAAAGGTTGACAACCTGGAATTTCAGTCATGATGGATGCCAAAGGATGGGGAAGAAAACATGTTTACAACGGAAAGACTCCACAGAGAAAGGCAGTGAGCAGTGTGACTCCCCATCACCGCACCCTGGCCAGCCTCCCCACTTCTGTGCCTTCAAACTCGGCCAGTGCCAGGGCAGCTCCTGACTTTCTGGAACACAGTGTTTGTAACCCCAAGGACAGTCTGTACATTTTACACTGGAAACACTCTCTCTGCAAGATTTTGTTGACATTTGTTAAAGGGAAGTATGTAGGACATATGGCCTTGAAAAGAAATCCTACGTATCTCACCTCTGATATAGGAAAGAGAAAAGGCTTTCCAGTTAGGTGGACAAAGGTTTAAATGCTAGCTCCTTTTGTAAATTGTTTATTATCTCCTAGCTTCAGATAATAGTATCTTTCCTGCAGGGTAATAATTAGAGCAACATATGTATAAAGTATAGATGTTCAATAAATGACGACTGTTTTCTTTCCCCCCTAGTGGGAAGACTAAGGGAACAAAGCAACGAGGTCACATTGACCAGAAGCTGTACCCTGGGGGAAATCAGCTCATTATGACAGGGAGGGATGGAGGCCCGGGGTGGTCTGGCCACCCAGAGCTAACCCTGACCTCAGCTCAGCCTGGGAAAGGTGAGGCAAGGAGACCATGTCCTTCTTGATGTGGGAAAGTTAAATTAGACTGAAACTCCGAATGTGAAACCAGCCCTGTGCTTTGTCCCCCTCTGAGATCCTGGCTGTGTCAATAGAAGGTACAAGAATTTTCTGGAAGGAAACAGGAAAGCCACTGAATCAGAGAATGAAGGTGGCAGCTGGGACACCCGCCACCAGCAGAAGCAGCACAGTGTGGTCCCCAGGCAGACCACCGCAGAGCAACTGGTCAAGCAGGTCCGGGATGGGGCCCAGGAAGGCCCATATTTCACCAGGACCCATAACACTCTGCTACCTCTCAAGGGCAGGCTAGGGAAATGCTGCTGGGGTGAAGGCACCAGGCGTGGGCCTGGAAAGGGCTCCGTCCAAATTCCAGCTGGGCACCAACTCTCCCGTCCAACTTTAAAATTTTCTGGAAAACACGAGCCAGGCCCAGGGCAAGGCAGGCTGCAAACATGTACGCACAGGGAAACAGCCTTAGAAGCGATGTACTGGGGGCGCCTGCGGGGCTTAGTCCGTTAAGCGACTGACTCTTGAGTTCAGCTCAGAGTCGTGGGGTCTAGCCCCGCATCGGGCTCCGCGCTCCACGTGGAGTCTGTTTCTCCCTCTCCCTCTGCTCCTCCCCCTGTGCTCTCTCATTCACTCTCTCTCTCAAATATATAAAGAAATAAAAAATTTTTTAAAAAGCAATGTACTAAATTCCATACACACACAGACGTGTGCATTCATATGTAACACGTACATGTAAATACACAAACACAACCAGACACATTTAGGTGTGCATACATATGCACAAATACATGCACATTCACACACGTGCATGTGTGTAACGTACACCCGCACACACACACACAGGCATAGCCTCACACAAGCCCTACTTCAGTACTCATATTGTCCCCATTTTCCTGAAGAGGAGCCAGAGTCATGGAAACGGGAAGAAACTCGCCTAAGGTCACACAGCCAGTCTGCGGCAGTGGCAGGATCTGAAACAAGACAGGCTGGCTCCAGAGACCCTGCTGGTACCAACAGATGAAAACAGATAACCCAAGAGCCGAGAGTCATCAACTCTGAAAGCTACTTGTGCCCTGGGGTTGGCTGTATCCAGAGAGGCCGGCCAAGAATTCCTCCTATTTCCATACAGGCGTGTTGTTTCCCCCATTCCGCGTTGGGGGCAATTTCTCCTGCCCCTGGATCTGGACTGACCTGGGACCCCTGAGCAGGACACTGGGAAGGGAGTGATGTCGTGTGAGTTCTGCGCCTTGCCCTTGGGAGGCCGGGCTGCTTCCACACGAGGCCCTAGGGGGATCCAGCCACCACGGGGTGAAGATGATGATGTTGAGATCTCCGAGAAAGTGAGAGGCCCCAGCTGCTGCCCCCATCACCCCAGCCCAGGCCCCAGCTGTGTGAGGAAAGCCTTCTGGCCGCGAGTCTCACAGAGTGCCCCGGGGAATGCAGCCACATGGACTCCAAGTGGAACCCAAGAACCACCTGGCAGGGCTCAGCCACCCTCCAAGACTGAGAAGGATAAACGGTCGTTGTTTTAAGCCACAAAGGTTGGGAGTGGTTTGTGGTACAGACAACTGGTTCACGCACTGATGTGGCTCGCAGACAAGTATAAATTTTACAATAAGCCACATTATTTGTTGAGCTAGGTGCCGGGCAGCATGGAAGTGCTTTACACTTATTGTCCTGTTGAGTCTGTATCTCTGCTCGTTCACGTATCATGTATTAATATTGTTTCCATCTCACCCACAAAGACACTGAAGCCCAGTGAAGTAAACCAATAAACTTCCCCAGGCAGTGGCAGTTCTTGGATTTGGACCGAAATCTGTCTCGTTCTAACAGCAGGTACTAATCAGATTTCTCCAGAGAAAAGAACCCATAGCACGTGTGTGTACACATACTTAGAAGTAGGCGCCATGGCCTCGCCAAGCTGGCACATGAGAGTAACCCTCACGCTGCACTTCCCCTACTCTGTGCCTCTTCGTCCTACAAACCTGGACCCCACGCTCCTGGCCCACAGTCATGCTTTACAGTCATGGAGCACACGGTTAGTGAAATAAAGGAGACCTGCAGCAGGGTCTGTCACGTGAAACGGCGGGATGCCTCAAGTATGTGGCGAGAGGCTACTGGCCATGTTGAAGCCACCGAGCAATTAGCCTGGAGAAGAAGGGCAACTGGCAGGTGCTTCCATCAACAGGTAACAGGAACAAAGATGGCGGCACGGAATGCCTAGCGGAAAAGCAGGGAACGAACTGTGGTTGGTTCTAGGACCTGGCTTTACTCCCAAACAGCTGTGTGACCGTGGATTATACATCACCTCTCTGGGCCTCATGTCCCCAGGCATGCTCGGTGATGTCCAAAGAACTGACCAGTTCTTTCCATGACTCTCTGTGGCTTCAGATCACACAGGTCATTGCACAGCATCTACTTTTGATGGGGGGAAGCCCAGTGAATGGCATTTCACCACCGTAAAGATGCTGTGGGACTGAGCACATAATGTGCTTTCCAGTGGCCACCCAGTAAGTCACTGATGGAACCCCCAAAACACAGGAACCCCCAAACCTGGGCTTCTCTCCTATTGGTTAGTCCCACTCTGTTCTCACCCACTGAATTCCAACTCCCCTTCTATAAGAACTCACGCTCAACCAACAGCTCTGAACGTGTCCCGCAGCCACCCAGCAGCCCCTCCGTTAACGCAGAACCTGACGAGAGGTTATCACTGTCATTGGGGTTTGTTTCCCTGTCCCCACCAAAGCCAGCTACTTCCTTCAAGTTGGTATCAGGCAGGCCAGGAAGTTTCTTTTTCCCTGCAATCCATTGTATGTGGCAAGATCAGAAGGACCCGTCAAGGGCAAGGACGGAACCAGCTGGGCACGTGGAGATAGGGGCTGGCCCTGGCCTGGCTTCCCCCAGCCCTCCTGGTCACTCAGCCAGTCCCAAGCTGGGGGGCTAGGCTGACACACGGTGAGAACAACAGGAGACTTGTGTGATAATTAATCAGGAACGTTATCATCATCCTGAAGAACCCCTGGCTTGCTCCAAAGCCAGTGAGGAAACTGACCTCACCCCCTTCCTGTCTCCTAAACCCAGTCTCCAGTCCATCTAGGACCAAGGGATGGAATATTTCTCCAGGTCCAGCACAACAAAGCCTGTCTGAGGAGCCCGTGTGGACATCAGATGGAACCACCTCTCAGCTCATCTCATGAACGGGAATGCTAAGGCCGACAATCATGCCGGTGGGTATGAAGTACTCGGTGCACACAAGGCCGCGTTCTAAATGCCACACGTGCAGTGGCTTGCCGAGTAACCACCCCCTGCAGACACCCGCACCCTAATCCCTGAAGCCTGTGACTACTGAGGTTGCACGGCAAAGGCAAATTCAAGGGCAGATGAAAAGTGCCGATGTTAAATTAGAAAGATTATCCTGGATTATTTCTGTGGGCCCAATATAATCGGAAACATCCAAAAATGGGAGAGGGAGGCAGAAGAGAGAATCAGTCAGAGTGAGACATGACTGTGGAAGAAAGGCATAGACAGGTGTTCAGTTGCTGGCTATGAAGATGGAGGAAGGGGCCATTAGCTAGGGAATGAAGGCAGGGGCTTCTAGAAGCTGGGAGCGGCAGGAAAACCCTTCTCCCCTAGAGCTGCCAGGAGAAGGCAGCCCTGTGTTCCTTGAGTTTAACCCAGGGAGACCCACGTTGGACTCCTCACCTATGGAACTGTAAGATAATACAGCATGTTGCTTGAAGACACTGAGTAATCTGTTACAGTAGCAAAGGCAACCAAATACACGAAGCAACTCACTCAGTTCATTAAAGTTCTTACAATAACCCTACGAGGTGATTACTGGTATCTGCTATGGCTACAAGAATGCCGCGTAACGAAATTCCCCAACTCTGGGCAAACGACAAGCACTGATTCCTCACTCGCATGTCTGCTATCAGCTAGGGACCAGCTGGGGCTGGGAGGGCATGTCCGAGCTCAGCTCCATACGAGGTGTGGATTCGCAATCTGCTCCATGTCTCTTCTGCTCTGCGGACTGAGGCTGTCAGAGGCCCGTTGTCACCATGAACGGTATACAAGCAAAGAAGCCCAACCTCGTCCAACTTGCATCTTCCACTCCTGTTATGCTGCTAATAACCCCATGGACCAAAATAAGTCATGCGGCCGAGGCGGATGTCAGGGCAGGGAGGAGTGCACCTGCCCACCCGGAGGCCACGGCCACGATGTGATTGTGTTAATTTGATGCTGGCGGAGGGAAGAACTGGGACTGATAGCTCCGTCTACCACAGAAAAGCACTACTGTCAGCATTCCAGTTTGCAAATGAGGAAACCAAGGCACAGAGTCTCATCCAGGATCCCACTGCTAGTCAATGATGGAGCCAGGATCAAAATCAATCTGGCTTCCAAACACGGTCACGGACCTACACCTACTAAGTGGGGGAACTAGGACACCATGGGTCTAAATGTCACAGTCTCTGGGGCAGGAAGGGGTGGCCTCCGGGGGCTGCAGTGATCTCCAGAAGTAAGAGGAAGACCCTGCGAGACGTCGCCCATCGAAAGTGCAGCCAGGCTGAGCTGTTGCTCTCATGAGCGAGGCCCCACTGTCGGGTCCAGGCCTGGGGCCAAAGCACTTCCAGGGATGAGGTGCACAGGGAGCCCAGCATCCAGGATGAGCCAGCTGTCCGTGGCTGTCACAGGACCAAATGTCCTTCTCTTCCTGCCTTGGCGGGGCCAGATCAGCTGCTCGGCGTGCCACCTTGCAAGAAGCCAGCATGTGGGTTCCTTTGAAAGCTGTGCATCTGAAGGCCAGAACGAGGTAAATTTAGGGGCAGTGAGATATGCAGAAAGAAAGCGATACCCATGGAATGTGGAAGGAGGGGAAGCAGGGAGTGAGGCAGGACTACTCGTGAGCCTGGAGAGAGGATACAGGAAGGAGGCGGGACCAGGAGAGAGGGAAAAGAGCAAAGCAATGCTCAGAACTCAACATTACAGAGGAATTTCATTTGAAGGCACCAGGCATGGATTTCCTGGAAAGGGTCAGAAAGTCACACTGATGATTCTGGGCATCTGGGGTCATAGGGTGGAGGTGGCAGGTCCTCACCATCATGTCCAGAGACTCAGAATGCTCTTGGGCCCCTTCAATCTCGTGGCATGGGCAGGGCGGGGGGAGGGGTCACCAGAAGCCCACCCCCTGTAACCAAAGTCAGCGAACACTCCACTTTATGGCAAGGACATACTAAGGATGAGAGGAGGTGGGGGGACCACCCTCTGTGTCCTACAGGAACTGTGCCTGTCCCTAAGCCTTGTCACCCAGCCAAGGCCATCCCCTGCTGGGGGAGGGGGGTGTCTCCTCCTTCCCTGCTACTTTCACCTGAAAGGGGGTGTGAGGCACTCTTCCCAGAGATAAGAAGCCCCCTAGGAGGGCAAGTGCAGTGGACACTTTGTGGGTACATGCTATGAGCCCTTACCTCCCAGATTCTCCTGTACCTCCATGCAAAGGGAACAGCGCTGCTCCCATCAGAGCTAAGAACATCCCGGCTCAGTGAAGCGAAGGGCTTTCCACAGTCACCAGCTAGTGAATACAGGAGACCCTGACCGCAGTCCAGGTCTGCTGGGTTCATTGCAAATCCCTTCCTCCTGACCGTGCTGCCAGCCCTGGACCCAATACAGAAACTGCAGCGAGGACCTCCCTGAGAGATGGGACAGTGGCTCTTTGACTCATGCACCAAGCACTCAGTGAGCATCCCCTCTGGGGAAGTGCCAGCAGGCTCTGCCAGAGGGGTTAAGAGCATGGACCCTGGAGCCATGGTGTGGTTTTACGTTCTGGCTTTAAGATCTACTGGATGGAGCAGCTGGGCCACATTACTTAACCTCTCTGTGCCTCAGTTTGCTCGTCTGTAAAATGAAGGCAATGACAGCATCTATGTCTCAACAGGATCTCATGAGGATTAAGTGGTCGGGTAAAATTCACACTTAGAACTGTGCCTGGCACATGGTCAGTATGATCAAAACACTGACTTTCATTGTTCGTACTGTGGTAGATGAAACTGACCTCATCTTTGCCCTTACAGGAGTGCGGTCTCATGAAGGAAGACAGATGTGAGATTAACAGAAATAACGTATCATGATAGGTCACACAAGGAAGGAAAAGCGAAGAACAGTAGGAGGAAACAACAGGAGTGGTGAAGGGTGCGAAAGCACTATGTAAAAATGGAGGGAATGAGCACTCCAAGCAGAGACATAACATGTGCAAAGGCCCTGAGGTGAGCAGGAATGGGGTACATCACTCAGTAAAGGTCAGTGTGGCTGAAGAATAGTGAGTGAGGAGAGACATCCAGGCCAATTCATGCAGAGCCCAGCGGGGGATTTGGCGTTTTATCCCAAGAACAGAAACGGGAAATCCTTGGTATGTTTGGTGGGGCAGACACAATTCAATTCACATTTTGTAAAGATCGTGCTGGCTGCTGAGTGCAGATGGGACTGCAGAGAGACTAGGATGGATCCGGAGAGTTGAATCCGGAAGCTCTTGTCGTGAGCTATGGGGGAGATGAGGATGATTTGGGTAGGAGGGTTGGTGGTGGACGGGAAATAAACTCAGCTGAAACCCCAGATGCTGGAGGCTCACGAGGAGAGAAACGGCAAGTCAGCCAGGACGGTCAGCTGGCGGGCTCCCTCCCACTGCCTGGCCAGGGACAAGCTGTCGTGAGTACTCAAGGCACTATCATGATCAGCCAGGTTGGAACGTTCTAGAACACCCCTCTTGGAGGACTTCACCTCACAAGGCCTTTGCCAGGTCCATGATGAAAGGTGCTGCTGACCTCGGAGCTGACCCCCTCCGTGGGAAGGGAAGCTATGGTGGGGAGCATCTGCAGATTGGATATTCTCCACCTTGATGAGGCCACGCGTGGCATCTTGAGAGGGGACCCCATGCTCTGATCTGAGGGGATGGGGGCATCCACCTGAAGGGAGGCATCCTCTCCTTGGGCACTGAACTCCTCCCACATCCCCCAACCCACACCAGGTTCTGAGCTACCTATGGGGAGGGACCACGTCCCTCCTGGTCTGCAGTCCATGCTTGGCACAGACCCTGGGTAGAGAAACCTTCTCACTGGAGGATGGGCTCCATAGGGACAGTCTCCATTTTATGTCTCCTTCCAGCTCCAGTGCCAAGCACAGACCTCCTACAAGATGTGCATTCAGTCAAATGTGGTTCAACGAAAGAACAAATGACTCTCCCCCATTCCCTTGCAGTCAACTGCTTAATCACCAAATCAACGGCCAAGCTGAGAACCAGGCACTATAGCTGATGCCCTAGAGGAATCCGCATCATGCTGGGAAGTCAGACACTGGCAGAGAGGGACCAGGTCTCTTCCGGCTGTCCAGACAGGAGGCACTCAGATGGAGTCCTTCCAAGGGAGGAAATTGACTTCCAGGCAGAAGAGTCCAGAGGGAAAGCGAATGATGGAATGAATTTGAGCAGAGGCAGGGTTTGGGTAATCTGAGGGGTGGCCAGTTAGACAGGGGGACTCCCTCACTCACCGAACGAACACCTGTCACTGGGCAAGCCCAGTCACAGTTGAGGACACTGAGGATCAGCCTGGTTTAGTGACTTGCCCACCGTCACAGAGCCAGGAGTGGGCAGAGCTGGGGACGAACCCAGCCCTGTCTGTGGTCCCCTCAGGAAAAGACACGACAGAATCAGGTACAAAAGTCAAAGAAAGACAGTTGTCAGTTCAAAAGACAGAGATGACACCCAGCATGAGAGGTGTCATCATAGAGGTGACCAGCATGGACTCACAGGGTGGGGCGACGTTGAGGTGGGCTTTAATGGATGCTAGGAGGTCTGCCTGTCTTTGATCGGAGAGGGACAAGGGCAGAGCTGTGCTTCCAGAATCTGGACCTGGCCATCGGGAGTTGAGGTGAGAGGCTGGGAACCGCGGCACACCCCACCAGAGGGCGGGACTGGAGAGGCGGCGGAGAGACGGAAGGAAGGAAGCAGGGCTTGGGGCCAACAGGAAGGAAGTGAAGCTGGGGCAGGACTGCTGGCTGGAAAGGGTCCAGGGAGAGGGAGAAACCACTTCTCCTTCTCTTTCTGATGGTAGCAAGATAATGACTGCAAAGCAGTGCTGCATAGGGCAGGACTTCCCAAAAATCAGGAGGGGAAGAGCCCTGCACATGTGTCCTCAACAGAGGTTGCAATCCCCAAATCATGTGGTCACCTCTGACCTCCTCTACCCACCCTGGAGCTTCATCTGCAGTGAGCTCTGGCCTTGGGCCCTCGGGGATCCCCGCAATGCCCCTTCCTCCAGATATCAGGGCAAAGGAGAGGCACAGAAATCACGGAGATCTGAAGACAAGTGGCCAGAGACGGCAAGAAAGGCGGTGTCACGCCATGTTATGGACAGAAACCCAGGTGCAAGAGGTAAAGAATTTGTCTAGTGTGGCACAGTGAGTACTTCTCAGAATCAGGAATCAGACACGGGGCCTTCGCTGCAGACCTTGCCTATATCCATCTGGGACCAAGCAGGAGGAGGCGAACCAATACCCCGACCGTCCTCCCTTCCTGCCCACCCACCCTACCTCCCAAACAGAAGCCAGAGGGCCCAGGAGCCCCGCGTGGCACCCATCCCGTTGCACCCACACAGGACAGCCTCCCCGTCACAGAACAGGTGGAGGACGGGGGGCCTCTGGAGGGGGACAAGGAGGTCACTCAGCACCTCGCCACTCCCACAGCCAAGACTGTGGTGCGGACTTGGGCCTGAGCTGCCTCCCCTCCACAGAACCGTGGGGCCGCGGCCCCAGGTCTGGGCTCTGCAGCAGGAGGCCACCTGGCTGTCTGTCCAGGGTAAGGCCCCACACGTGCCAGCGCTCTGTCCCCACCCCCAACTGATCCAGCACCTTCACATCCCCTCCTTCCTTCCTCATTCACACCCCCCCCCACCCTGCCCCGCCTCGACCATAGGCAAAAAATCTCCCAAAGGCAAAAAATCTCCCAACCGCCTACTTCCAATGAGGAGGCAGGCTGCTGGGCGTGGCTGGCCATCCGGTGGAAGAGATGGGGGCCAGCGAATGCCCGGCGCAGAGCCACGTGTCCACCCCGCCCTCGCCCTGCCTGCCGGCCCCACACACCGAGGCCTGGCCGCCGGTAAAAAGAAAGGGCTCCTATCTCTGATTCCTCAGGGCCTCTGATAAGAAATGTCATCCCTTGCTGGGTAATATTACCCGCCCGATAAGAATCTCTATCAAGCTCAAACATATGGCTGGCTGCAGAACACAGCGCCCGGCAGAGCAGCGTAATTTATTTGCTGAAGCTGAAAGCCCTGGGCGGCCAAGAGAAGTACACTGAATACAAGAGGAAAGAGCCAAATTATAACCTCTCTGACATGCAGTGGGGATTTTCCCCAGGGAAGGCTGGGGACCTGAGGACAACAGGGGGCCCTCCTTGCTTTGCTCCCTGCAGGATCAACACTTTCCCCAGGTCTTCCCTCAAAGGGCACTTTCACTTAGGCTAGCTCTCACAGCTAATCCTCAAGACAACCTCAAGAGAAGCATTTTTAGCCTCCTCTTACAGATCCGGACGTTCAGATTCAGCCAGGTTAAGTAACCCGGCCAAGGTCACACAGGCAGCCAGGGCAAGACCTCAGATTCAGACCCCATCCATGGGGTCAGATATGCCCAACTTAACAGACAGTGTCAGCTACTCGTCATCGTCTCAAAGGGCCACATCAGGCCTCTCCCCATCTCCGGGTCTCTACAACCTGGAATAACGAGGAAGCCTGGCAGGGCACAGAAATTCAAGGCAGAGAGCAGGGGGAGGCCCAGGTCAGCGGAGAGGCGGGAGAGACAGAACGTGGCAAGTGTGGGCGCAGTAAGGAGAGGCGGCTGACCGGGGAGAGGGCTGTTAGCACACTCTACACTCTTCCACGCCCTCCCTGCTTCATCAACATTGTTAAGGCTGACAGTGCTTTCTGACAGTCAGGATGGCTCTAAGATGGCTCCACATGACTTCATAAAGCCACTCGTTCTTTTTAACAGCTGCTCAGTACACCTAGTTCACGGTCACATCATGACTTAATCAACCGATCCCCGACGGAGGGGCTTCAAACACTGTGTCTCATAAAGACACATGGGCAGGGGAAGCACGGAGGCATTTTCTCGCGGCAGTGAAGCCTGCACGTGGTGCTACAATGGTAGGTACCTGTCGCCCATTTGTCATAGAAGGTGAAACACGGGGAGCGCGTCCTAACATCAACTATGGACTTTGGGCGAGAATGACGGGTCAGTGTAGATTTGTCCATGGTAGCCAGTGTCCCACTCTGGTGTGGGACGTGGATGGTGTGAACCTGGGGACACGGCGGATATGAGAACTCTCGGCATTTTCTACCCAATTTTTCTGAGACCCTAAAACTGCTCTGAAAAATAAAGTCTGTTTAATAATAATAAAAGCCAATCGATCACACAAGTGTGTGTCACAACTGGCTCAATTCTATTCTGTTTACTGTTGACCTTTTTTCTCCTGAGTTCAAGTCATACATACTCGCCTGCTTCTTTCCGTCCCCAGGAATCTGATTAAAAACGAGGCCTCGGATGTCAATACATCGTCTTATCACTTGCCATCTCAGACACTGCTAAGATTTAGATGATGTTCACACCATCTGCACCTGTGTGCATGTGTTCCTCAAGGAAAACATCCCAAAATTCACCCAGTGCCTTATAAGCTCGGTTTTTTTCTAGTCTTCCTATGCAGTCAAGTCTCAACACTGCACCTCAACAGGCTGGTGACTCCCTGCACACCCCCTTCCTCAGACCTTGCTGGGACGTTGCTAAGAGGACCTTACTACGCCTTGGTGAGCAACTCCTGCCATTTCCACAAAAGCACATGAGGAAACAAGCATTTTTCACTTCTTGTCGCCAAAACCCCACTTCCTGCCCCTTCCTCCTCTGGACCCTGGTGGTTTCATTCCGGAATCAAACGGAACAGTAAGCAAGACACCAACCTCTCTTCATTCAGGCCACCCCAGAGCGGGTCAGCATTCTTCTTTTCCTTCTGGGTCCTGAGCTGTTCAAGAATGCAGATAGCCCAAGGCTGGAGAGAGGCAAATCTCCACAGGAGCTCAGGACTCGGCTACAATCGCAGCCCGACAACCTAGGAAAACGCAGTAAATATCAATTATGCAATTCGGAGCCCGAGGCACCTTGAAGAAAAGCATCCATTACAAACAGAAAGAAGATAAAGAACACTTTTCTCCCTGGCTGAAATGAAGAAGCACCTCAGGTAAGGGAGGACGTCCTACCCGGGAGAGGCTGTCTCCACTGAAGCCCACGGCGGATGCCAAGGGTTTGCACGGACAGGAGTACGGCAGCCCCCTCCCCATCCTAAGGGATTTGAGACCCACTGGAGGGTCTTGAGAGAAAGGCTGTGATCCGTGTGGTCATAGAGGGAGGGACCAAGAGCTTTGGGAACAAAGAGGAAGGAGGCACTGACTCTCGCTGCACAAGTTAGAGAAGATGCTATTTGAGCTAGGTATTGAAGAGTAAGGGGCCACCAGGCGGAGGAAGGGGAGGGGCCGTCCAGATGTCTCATCATCATGTGTGACATGGAGTGTGAAAGAGTGGCCAGTGGCCAGGCAGTAAAGGACAGCCCTCATGCCATGTTGAGAGGTCTTGCTTTCCCCTACAGATGCAACGGGGAGTCACAGAGACTCCAGAGCAGCAGAGTGACAGATGACCTCTGTGCCTCATCACCGCCACGAAGGGACCCTCGGCCACGTGGGACCCAGTATACATGCTTCCCAGGTCATCCTGCAAAGCAACAGACACAGTGCTTAAACCAGTAGCCTCCAGGGTCAGCAATCTGTCTTCAAATCCCAGCTCTGCCGCTACCAAGCTGTGCAAGCTGCTTATCTATTCCGGTCTTCTCATCTGTGAAATGGGGGTAACAGCAGCAGAGGCCTCTCTCAGGGCTCGTGCATGAATGGTGAACTGATAAATTGATACATGGAAGGTGCTGGGACCAGTGTCTGGAGCATGACAGGGGCACAACACGTGACAGCTTGGGGGGCTGCTCCCAGCTTCCTTGTTCCCCCGGTTTCCTCTCTCAGCACTGTCATTTCTCCTGTGACATGAGCTGCCCTGAATCCGAGCAAAGGTGAGCAGGCTGAAGCCCAGGTCTGCTTCAGGAGGCTGGAGCTCTTGCCTGAAATAGAGCTGGAGGACTGCGAGCTTCTCACGAGTTCCCAGCATCCTGCAGCAGGCTCACCTAAGCCAGCGGCTCTCAACACCGCGGCACCACCGAGTCACCTGTGATGTTACCACCTCAATGCCCGGCCCCACCCCAAGTCAGAATCCGGGTGGGGGGGAGGCAGGTGCGGGGAACTCCTGCAGCAAGAACTGTAAATTCCATACGTGGGTCCAACTTTATACCCCATTTGAGAACAACCGATCTAAGGGCCAAACTGAGCAAGGAAGGGAAACATGGCAGAGTTCGGGAAAGGGCTGCCGCCCTGAGTCGGGTAATCTCCAGAAGGCACCTGGCTCCCCAGGTTTCTGCTTCCTCAGCCACGGGACAATGCCTGGGCACCTTACCTCTTCCCGGGACATCACGCTGAGCTAGCAAACTTGAAAGTGCCCTGGATCATTATGATTGTGACAGAGCTCAAAATCTGGATTTTGAGTCAAAACTCTTCTGGAAATAGGCAAGGCGAGAGCATACCAACAAATACAACAACGAGGAGCATGCAGGGGAAAACGCTTTGGTTAGGTGCACAGAGCTGGTAACCGGTTAGGCTCTCTCGCTAACCAGCCATGTTACTAGCAATCCCATCCCTTTTGTCTTCAGTTTTGTCCACGGTAGACCAGGGATAAGAACTGATTGGCCAATCAGACAAGGTGTCTGTGAAGCCCAAGCAGAAAGACACAGGTCATACTACGAAGGGTCAGACTACTGTAGAGCATTTTTATTTCACATTTCCTAGGTCCTCCCTGCAACGTGGAAAGTTCCAGAGACAGAAATGCCCCCTTTCACAAACTGTTGTAACGGAGGGTAGGGAGGAGACCAGGAGCAGCGCCGGCCACATGAAAGCTTTCTTCTCAGCAGGCTGGAATGGGACCTGTCAGGGTCCAAGTGGGGATCAGCGATAGGCCAGGAGGGCAGGGTGGGGCCGAGGGCGGCTCCAGGGAGACGTTAAGATAGGAAATGTTATCTGGGAACAATGGAACCACCATACCGTTGTCCTGGCCTGGATCTGACAAGCAGGGATAAGGCTCCAGGAAACACATCCCTTGACAACTGGCCAGAGTGGCCCCAACAGACCACCCGCCCATTATGGTGGTGTTGTACCCATCCAAGCACGCACCTGCAATGGGCATACATCCACCACGGACTGAGAACTGTGTTAGAAGGTGGGAATGCAGGGCGCCTGGGGGGCTCAGTTGCTTAAACGTCTGCCTTTGGCTCAGGTCATGACCCCAGGGTCCTGGGATTGAGCCCCCATCGGACTCCCTGTTCGGCGAGGAGCCTGCTTCTCCCTCTCCCTCTCCCTGCAGCTCTGCCTGCTTGTGCTCTCTCTCCCTCTCTCTCTCTGTCAAATAAATAAAATTAAAAAAAAAAAAAAAGGCGGGGATGCCAAGATGAATAAGGCCTGGTCTTCATCCTCAGGAAGGACAAAGACAAGGCAAATAAAGAAGTAACATTTAAGTACAACATTAGGAACTAAAACACAACAACAAAACAGCCGCCACTCACTGCTGGCCAACTATGTGTCAGGCAGTGTGCTGTGTATGGTATATTCAACATCTCCAATCCTCGGTGTCCCCTCTAAGTAAGGGTACCAGCTCCAGTCTACAAATAGGGTACCTGAGGCTCCGACAGGCTGATTACTGGACACAGATCACACAGCAGTTAAGAGGCTGGGCTCACGTCCGGATACAGAACAAAGCTGCTCTTAACACTTGGGCTCCTTCCCCACAGCTCAGTGCAACAACCCAGAGAATCAAAAGGGAATGAGTCAGAGAGTATCTTCTCTGACGCGCCTCTTCCAGGCACGGTGTCTGCATTTGGAGAAAGTTTAAACACCCTAAGGAGCAAACAAGAAACACAGGTGCAGCACCTAGCCTATGCTTATTGCTCAAGAAGTGCTTAGAATCAGAATCCAGATATAATAGCATCAGAGGCCCAGAGCAGAGGTGCAGGTGTTTGGGATGTCGCAGACCCAGGGCTGCGGGCTGGAGCCGGCGATAAATCCCAAGGAGATCAGATGACCCGCCCAATGCCTCAGGCTGACATTTCCACCCACCGGGAAAGGAAGGCCATGCCTTCTCTCCAGGGCTCTAGGCAACAGCAATCTTGTGACCCAGCTTCCAGTCTTGCTTGGCTCCTCCAGTTCCTTGAAAATACTTGTACTGATTTCAAGACAAAATAACTCAAAGGAGCTTCCTCCAGGACCCCCTCCTGATAACTCAAGGACAATGCACTCACACTGAGCTGTAAAGTGAAACCTATGGGCTCTATGGGGCTGCCAGTTTCACCTGCGGGATGCTGTAAATATTTCTGAATTCGCTGTCCCCATCTAAAATCCAGGAAATTCCATTACATTACATGGTCCAAAAATTAACTAGGCAGCCCTGGTCCCATATAACACAGTAGCTAGCTGAGTCCTGGGTGGGGGGCTCTTATTCAGGGCATGTACCCTCCCACTGGCCACCATCTCATCCCTCAGGGACCACCGAGCCTAAACTCGCCACAGAAGAACTGCTGCTCAGAGAGGTGAGGAGACTTGCCCAAGGTCACACAGCAAGCCAGCGGCAGGATGGAAACCACAACTCCGTATTCCTCATACAAAGACCTCGATTTTCTCTTCTAGCTTAGCTGCCAGTCTGAACCAATCGCAGCCTTAGAAGTTACACGATCCACTGACATCTGGCTAGAACAAGTCTTCTAGGGTCAAAGTCCAGCTCAGGCAGAAGCGATACCCCCCACGACCCAAACACAGGGCATCATCATCAGCCCAGGCCCGGTCATCCAGACGACTCTTGCTCAATGTTATTCTTTGCTTCATGGTTTCCACATCCAGAGGAACAATACTTCCCTAAAAATCAATTGTCCCCAGCAACCCACCTACACAGTTCTTGGAAAATATGGGTTAAACATTTTGCTGCACAACACAGACACAGACACACACACACACACACGGAACAAAAAGGGTGAGGGAAATTCATCAGCATGGTCCTGGACTCTTCATTATTCACACCAAACGTTTTTCAAGTCACCAAGTTCAAATGACCCTGTCCCTTGGGGCTGCAGAACTATTTTTGCCAACACTTGCCAGTAAGAAGGCTCCACATGTTTTAATAAATGGAATTACTCAGTATCAGGAGATACAAAATGGCTTCGAGAGGCTATGAGGTCAGGGGAACTGAAAATGTCCTGGAAGGAAGATGCCGGAATAATCAATTTCTGACACAGGAGAAGGAACAACCCAGTTCCATGCCGCCGCCCAGAACACTGGAGAGGCTGACACATTGCAACAGATCAGTCGAATAAATAGGCAGCCCCAGAGGGATCATTTCCCAAGCTTCCAGAACAAATACGGAGATAGAGGGCAGCAACTAGTCCCGGGGGATGCCGACACATAGTAAGTGCTCAGTAAACACACACACACACACAAACACACACACACACACATACACAGAGTTTCTGAATCTCCTTACTTGTGCCAGATAGACCAATGGTCTGCTCCTCTCTGCTCACACTTGCCCTCTTGGGGAATCATACCAGTCTCAAGGCTTAAATAATAGGACTCCAAAATACATATCCAGATATTATCTTTTTATTCCATGCATTAGCATGGGTTCCTCAGAGCAACAGAAATGTAAATAAGGAATTGGCTTACCCAAGTATAGAGAATGTCAAGTCCAAAATATAGAGGCTGTCAAGACAGGCAAGCCGACTGGAGACCTAGGGAAGAGCTCATGCTGTTACTTGAGTCTGAAGGCCATCTGGAGGCAGAATTCCCATTTCCTCCGACCTTCAGTGTTTTTCTTAAGGCCATCAACTGATTGGATGAGACCCGCCCACATTTTGGAGGATAAGGTGTTCTACTGATGTCAGTATTAATCTCATCCAAAAAAATACCTTCACAGTCACATCCAAACTACTGGGATTTTTAAAGATTTTATTTATTTGTCAGAGAGAGAGAGCTGCACAAGCAGGGGGCGCAGGAGGCACAGGGAGAAGCAGGATCCCGGCTGAGCAAGGAACCCAATATAGAACTCGATCCCAGGACCCTGGGATCATGACCTGAGCCGAAGGCAGATGCTTACTGACTGAGCCATCCAGGCGCCCCTAAACTGCTGTTTGACCAAATGTCTGGATCCCGTGGCCTAGATGACTTGGCACATATTTTTTAAAAAGATTTATTTATCTATTTGAGAGAGAGAGTGCAATATGGGAGGGGCAGAGGGAGAGAATCTTCAAGCAGACTCCCCTCTGAGCGTGGAGCCTGATGTGGGGCTTGACCTTAGGACCCCGAGATCATGGCCTGAGCTGAAATCAAGAGTCGGACGCTTAACCGACTGAGCCAGTCAAGGCGCCCCTTGACACACAAAATTAATCTTCATATTTCCGATGCATATATCCAGCTACTTCCTGAATCTCTCTCTTCAGATGTCTGATGAACATCTCGAACATAATGAGTGGAATCCTACCTGCAAAACAAACAAAAACATTTCCAATCCCCTCACTGATCCCCTTAGGGGAATAAATGGAAACTTCGCTCTCTACTCGCTCAAGGTAAAACCCTAGGATCATCCGTTATCTGATACTCTGTACCGAAGCCATCAGCAAATGCCACCTTCATGATACATTCCTATCCGATCGCTTCTTGTGATTTCCTCTGCTGCCACCCACACACAACTACTGTCATCCGTTCCCTGGATTTCTGCAAAAACTCCGGGTTTCTGCCAGAGCCTCCTAACTGGTCTACCTATTCCCCCTTTGCCACCTTCGGTCGATTTTCAGCAGAGCAGCCAGAAGGAGCCAATTAAAACGCAAGTCAGATCTGCTCAGAAGCCTCCAAGAGCCCCAATTCAACAGAGAACAGCCAGCGTCTCTGCCACAACCCCCTCTGAACCATATCATCTCTTGAGTTTCTTCTGCTCTTTGTGGCTCACCTGCCTTTTCCGGGGCGGGCGGGGGGATGCCCATCTCGCAGGGCCCACATGGGGCATTTCCTGAAGCCTAGCCAGCATCACCAGGCCTTATAACCAGAGCAAGGACCACGAAGGCATCAATGCAGTCATCTGAGGACAATGTGGGGTGGGAGGGATACGGGGCGTGCTAAAGGAGAGGAGAGGAGGGTCCAGGAGGTGATTTGTGTCTTTGGAAGACTTCCAAATGCAGCTGGTGTGGCTTGTTCTCCAAAGTGCATTTTAAAAAGAAGAATCAGGTGGCTGCCAGGTAAGGAGAGGTGGGCGGAGGGAGGAAAGGGGGAGGGAGGAGAGGGGAGAGCCTATACAGGTGCCCGGCAACCTTTGCGCGCTCACTGCCATGCGACTGCCATTTCACGCATCCCCTGCTGGAGGGATCCCGGCAACAGAGACAGAAAGAAGACACTGTATTTGGCTGTGGCCAGGAGGAAGAAAGCCGCCCACGGGCCAAGAGGATGGCCAAACTCACGGTACCGGTGGGATGGCTTGGCAAGAGAGCTGACGCCCCCTTCCCCATCCTCCCGTGCCCCTTCTTCCCCTGACAGGATCTGAGGACAAAGGTTCAAAGGCTGCAAGGTCCCTTCTGTGTTCTGAGGCCTTGGCTGCAGACTTTTGGGGAGGAAGAGAGGAATCAACATCTTTCATCCTGCAGAGCACGAGGCTGCCTTCAGAGGACCTGCCCAGCTACTCGGCAGGGTGTTCTGGCAACGAGGCGAGGTTCAAGTCCCTACGGGGCCTCCTCTCCCTGGGCCAAGTGAGACTAACCCTCATCACTTCTCAGAAACGCCTCTCGGTTAGCAGGATGCTGTCTGCTACAGAGTGTGTTCTTCTAAGCCACGAAGGGTCTGTCCCTAGAGGGGCGACTGATGGGAAATGGGCTCTGTACAGAACGACGCTGAAGGGCACCAAGCTAGGGCTGAGCGGGAAGACAGGGCCGGCGGGAGCGTGACCTGATTACTGACGGGGTCTTGTAATTCCAGAGACCACTGCGCGCCCTCGAGCCCAGCGATGGGCTGCACCCCTGTCTTAGCACCTAGCACTGCCGGGAGTTCGACTGTTTCTCCCTCAGCCTCCTGACTATCATCGTGCGTCCTGTTCATGCAGTGGCCAGTGTGCTCCTTCCCACGGAACCCTCACACCCCACAAAGTACCTGCCCCATGGCGAATGCTGGATAAACATGCACTGAATAATAATGCCACTCAGGCGAAGGAGAGGAAGACAGGATGGAGACTCCTGGAGAAATCTGGAGCTCTAAGGAACTGTCCACAGACACCAGATCCAAAACATGGTTTCAGACAGTGAGTGGAAGTTTATAGCAGTGATTCCTCAGTGGGGGTATTTGGGCTATTTTTCAACTGGTCAGAAATTCTACCGGGGTCCTTTGCAATAAGGCCACAGATAGCCCCCAAAACGTCAAGTTTCTTTGCTTGATACTGGCCAGAACTCACTATCAACTCAGTCTGGTGACAAGGATCAGAAATCCCAATGGGTGGACATTTTTAGGTAAGAAAGTGGGTTTTAGGTAAGAAGGTGGGCAAACGATTACCTGACAAGGGAGTTTGTTTATTTGAAACAACTCTCTAGCAAAGAGGGCGAATCAGTAAAAAGGATTTCTGGAGTTGCAAATGTGGGGGGGCCTTGCTGGGCTAAACCAGTGGTTCTTAATGGAGGACGCAGTTGTCCCTCACCGCACCCCCCCCCAGGGAACATCTGGCAATGGCTGAGGACATTTTTGATGGTCTCAACTAGGGACTGCTGCTTGGTGTGTACAGACTGGAAAGGAAGGGGTAGTTTCTGGCAGACTTTTTGACCAATTGAAAATCCTTGGCCTTTTACATCCTTGTATTCCAGAACCAGGCATAGGCCTGGGCTCACAGGAGGTGGCCCTACAGTAGTTCTGCATGCCTGAATACATGCGCACTAATGTTATTATAGAATCAAAAGGGATAGTGAGCAGGAAGGGACCCATCCAGGTCCCACATGAAAACTAAGTCATCCATCTATACACACATGGAGCAGTGGTCCTCCGGGGACTAGCACTGGTGGTTAGGGGCAAAGGACTTGCTTCTGCGTCGGGCTGCTACGGGTTGAACTATATCCCGCAAAAAGATATGCTGAAATCCTAACCCCAAGTACCTATGAATGTGATCTTACTTTGAAATAGGCTCTTTGTAGATGCAATCGAGTTGAGATAAGGTCGTGGTGGAGTAGCGTGGCCCTAAGTGCGGTGACTGGTGCTCTTGTAAGGGGAGAGAGGTGCAGAGACCGATACACACACAGGGAAGAAGTCCAGGGTGGAGGCCACAAGCCAAGTGCCCTAAGCAGCAGGATTCCTAGCTACAGCAGAAACTGGGAAGAGGTAAGGAAGGGTCCTCTGCTAGAGCCTTCAGGGGGAGCACGGGGTCTCCCTAACACCTGGATTTTGGACTGGCGGCCTCCACAGTATGAGGGAATAAATTTCTGTTGGGTAAGTCACCGAGTTGTGGTGCTTTGTTACGGCCACCCTGGGAAACTCACACAGGCGCTAACATCCTGAGAGGATCCTTTGGAAGACAGGAGAGGGGACAGAGTCAGCCAGGATTCCTCTATCACAAGTTCTCCCTGTAAGGTCATGACCCCGGCCCTCATCCCCTGGCTGAACAACCTCCGTCCTCCCTCGTGACCCCAAGGACCAGGTGTCCAGAGACTCCAGTGCCGCTTAAAAATCCAGAGTCTGGGCAGGCTGGGCAGCTGCCAAGGGCTAATGAACACACAGCCCCCGTGCAGTAAATAGTGCTGGATGACCGATGGACCCATCAGTTAGTGAGACGGGTGAGCACGGAGGGAGCTCTCTGCATTCCATAGCCGTCACTTTCCCGTTTACAATCAGCAGGGATTTCCAGATGGACCCCTAAGACAACCCTAACTGGATAGTACACCCAATAGATCTGCTCGTGGGCTCTCTGTCAGGGGGCCTGAGGGCAGCTGCAGGGCCAAGCGTCATGGTGGGGAAGGCTGGGAAGCCGCCCACTCAGGCAACATTTTTCAGAGTGTGCTCACATCTGTGCTCCATGCATTACGACGACATCCGACTGCAGAAGTGCAGAGGGGTGGGCACCACTCCCATACCTGTGAGCTGCAGGAACTCTGCCAGGTTCAGAGCTTGCCCAGGGTCTGTGCAAGCCAAGGCTTCCCACTGCAGGCCCATGTTCCTTCTCTCCGACAGACGGGCCCTGCGCTGTTACAACCGCATGACCACGACACGATGGAAATCATAGCAGGAAAGCAAGCCCACCTGTATCTGCCATCACGCTGGCATAAGAACTTGAAATTCCCGAAGCAGCCTTTCTGGAAGTCATCTACATGCACACGTATTTTCACGTTGTGCTCACATGAATTTATGTGTTTTGCTGGCGTCACTCAGCATTATCCAAGGATTTTAAAATTCTCAGTGGTCATTCATTCAACCAATTTTATCTCACACCTGCTATCTGCCAGGCATCTTCGTGGGCAGTCAAGACAAGACATGGTGAGCAAAAAGGACACTGTCCCCACCAAAGTAGGGGAAATAGACCTTAATTAAACAACCAAACAATGAAATTATTAGAAACTATGATAAGGTGTATAAAAAGGCAAAGCGTCGCGCTCTAGGAAAGCCTGTAACAGGAGCTTCAAAATGATCATTTTAAGGGTCTCATAACCTTGATCCAGGTGGCTAATCGTATTTATCTAACCAGCCTCCATTTAATCAAGTTTGGTTTCAACTTTTTATGATCACAACTAAAGTTACTCTGAAATATCTGGAAACGAAATATCACGATGTCTATCATTTACTTGAAAATATTTGAGAAACAAAAAAGATGAAGTAAATAAAGCAAAGGTTTATAACTGTGAAAACAAGGCCAGGGGCATATCTAGGTGTTCATTATAGTAGTCTCTCTACTTTCCTAGATGTTTGAAATTTTCCATAATCAAAGGTAAAAAAAAAAAATCATGGTTTAATAGACATTTGCACAAAATAGTTTTTTTTCTTCCTTGGAATTATCCCCTTAGGATACAACTGAGAAATGAGGCAATGGAGTGAATAGACACAGACACCATCAAGGCTATCTGTGCATACTATGCTAACAAAATCCATTCCAAACATTCTACCAATTGCCACAGGCAGCCCATACGTGCACCTGCTGCCCTCTGGCCTCATTACAGCAATGGATGGCAATGTTTAAATTGTTTCCTCCTTTAATTAGTGTAATTAGGCAAGGTCCATTGTATTTTACATTTCTCCCATTTTCCAGTTACGCATCTGAACTGCCTTTTATAACTTCAGTGAGCTGCTTAGAGTGCAGACAGGAGGGGTCTGAGAAATCAGGAGGACCCCTTGAACCCTAGCTCCTCTGCCCCAAATGCTTTGGCAAATACTTAAGTATCCAGGTTTGGGGTTGCATCGCCTAAGAAACGGGTGAAAAGTTTGCCCAAGAGGGGGAGGTGGGGCTTAATGGGACAGCCTTATGGGGAAACCCCTGAGACAGCCTGGGGACAGAATGGGTATTCACTGAACCGCCTGGTGCCCTCTCCAGCCTGGAGCAGACTGCACCCCTCTTCCACTTGCCAACAGAACCTCATCGCAAACCGTGATCTCATGCTCCGGTGTGAACACAGGTGCTGTGTCGTCACCTCTCGGAAAGCATCACGTGAGGCACAAGATCAAGCGCCCGGGCTTCTCGGACAGGACCAAGAATCTGGGCTGGCTGGGGGCTCCCTCTTTTCGTGGGCTCCTTCGCCCAGCTGGTACTTATGCTCAAACTGCATCGAGGTCTGCCCTCTGGATGGACTTGTCTTATGACCCAGATGCTTCCAGGCTGCCCACTCACTCTCCAACCCCTCCACTGACATGGCTTCAAGAATGCAAACAGTCTGTGATAGCAACGTAGAAACAAAGGCAAATTACTTCCAGGGGGGTTGGGGGGTATACCCTATAGCAAAGCAAATCAAAGCAAACCCCTCCTCTCTCCCCCAAATCTATTATGGAACCAAAGAGTATAAATTCCAGATTCACATCTGGGATCACCTCTTACTCTCTGTGTGACCACAGGCAAAACAGCCTGTCTGCTCCTCAGTGTTCCCACGTGCAAGCAGCAAGACAGATCACTCAGTCACAGCCCAATGGAGCACAATCTGTAAAATGGGCACAAGGGTTCCAACTTCTCAGGACTGTGGCCACCACAGCCCCCCCGCCCGCCAAGTGCTTGGTTCTGAGCTGCCTGGGCTCCGCCCACTGCCGGGGGTTCCTCAATCCTGGCACCCCTCGTAATGGTGGAGCGGACTCTGCTGTGACAAAAGGGGTCCAGGCGGCCCGTTCTCAAGTGAGAATCCCGAAAGGGGGTCTGCAACTAACAAACCAGAGCGGCATCAACGCCGAACGTCCCAAGGAAGGAGCCCGAGCCCAGGATGCCTGGGTGGCCTGCGTGGCTCCACGCACTCGGCTCACCCCTACGAAGACGGGCACGTGGCAGGGACGAGATACATTTTTACTCAAGAGGGGCTTACTATATTCAAGAGTAGCTTAAAAGGAAACACTGGGGATTCCTGTGACTTATGTTACCCCGGGAGGATCGGGGCCAGTGACCAGCCCAAGAAAACTCACGACTCCTACTGGCCCTACCAGCCCCTATCAAAAGGCCCAGCCCAGAAGCCTCTCCAGCCGTTGCCCTGCACTTGAACAGCCCGTAAGCGCCTCTCCAGCACCCAGCGTCCTGCTGACCGAGGCGGTGACACAGGGCAGGGACGAGAAGCTTTGAAAAACTATGTGCCAAAAGACCTCTTGAGCAATGAAAGGTGGAAACAGACTTGAACCAGAGCACTGGGACTCCAGGGATCTCGCTCTGACCCACTGAGCCACCGGGGGTCCTTCGTCACCACACAGGAGCGGCGTTAACACTCATCATACCATACGCCAGGATCTGTCGTGTTGGTTTCCCTGTTGCTACTGTATCAAATTAGCACCAACATCATGGCTAAAAAGAGCACAAAGTCATTCTCTTACAGTTCTGAAGGGCAGGAGACCAAAAATAAGTTATAAGGCGCTAAAACCAAGGTGTCAGGAAAGCTGGTTCCTTCTGGAGGCTCCAAGGGAAAATATGGTCCTTACTTCCACTTCTAGAGGCTGCGGGCATTCCTGGGCTCCTGGCTGCATCACTTCATTCTGTTTCCATGGTCACAGGGTCACAGGGTCACATCTCCCTCTCCCTCCCTCTCCTAAGGGCACTTAAGATTACATTAGCTCCTCCTGGATATGCCAGGACAATCTCCACATCCGAAGATCCGCAACTTAATCGCTTCGGCCAAAGTCCCTTCTGCCCTACAAGGTGACAGTCACAGGTTCCGGACATTAGGATATGGAGATCTTTGGGGGGCTGTGATGGAGCCAACCATATGCGTCACTCCTCCCCGCACCATGTGTCACTCTTCCTCGTATCCCCAGCACATAGCATGGTACCCACCAGACAGTAAGTGCCCAGGAAATACAGGAGAGAAAGCAGGGAAGAAAAAGGGAGGGTCCAGGGTGGGGATGCAATCCTAAAGTCTTGCATCATCCTTGAACCCCCAAAAGGGCGAGAGGGAGAGAAAGCTTAACTAGCAGGTATGCGTCTCCCGGGAACACTTATAAATTGCAAGGCATGGCACCTTAGTGGCCCGAGGATGGCCTCGCCAGTGTGCAGCATTTGTTTCCTATCCCCGTGTGTTCCCACAGCTACTGCTGCTTGCACGGCAGGCCGGCGGGCAGCACGCGGCTCCTTTCCTATGGATTTCCCGGGAATCCAGGCAGGGCTGGAGTAGCCTGCTGGCTTACTGCTGTGTCCTGACGAAGGCACTATCACTGCAAGAAAAAAGACACCACCAGAGACGCCTCCAGGTAACTGCACGTTCCCCACAAAAAGCTTTGTTGCCAACCCCCAGCGCTATTCCCCCACCTCCACCACCAAGAAATGGAAGAAATGGTTCCTTCTCAGGGAAAAGACCATCGCAATAATAAGCTACTGCTCACGCCTGAGCTTTGCAAACAAATCATCTGTATTCTTTTCAGCCAATCGGGCAAAAGAAACATTTGTTTCTGTGGGGAAACAGAGGCACAAGGCAAAAGTCACCAGCTGGGAAAAAGCAGACTAAGGAATCCTGGGTCTGTTGGATTCTCAGGCTAGGCTCTTTCTGCGTGGGCACAAATCTGTCAAGCGTGAGTGTCAAACAGCGCCCCTGGAGCCACGGGCTTTGTGGGTAGACGGTGAGACAGGAGGGCTCTCCAGCGTCCAACCCAGAGCTGAGGGAGCTGGAGCCCAAGCCCTCTGCTGACCGGAGCGTATCCCACTTGCAGTCACATTTATGTAGCCATTCTGCTCCCCAAGGTGACATCCACATGTGCTGGGCACAGGGGTGGGCGCCGGGGACAGGGAGGTGATGGAGTCACTGTCCTCGGAGGACTCGGTGGACACACACACACACACGGATAAACCTGACCAGGGCCAGTGGCGCTCTCGGGACCTGCCCGGCTGAGGCAGCGCTCCTACATGGAGGTCAGCGGCCCCAGCTGTGGGGGCGACGAGAGTCTCATGGAAAAGCAGGCTCTGCTGCGAGGTCCCGAAGGATGAAGAGGCGTTTCCCCGGATTAAGAGAATACTAGACTTTGTATAGAGGGGAGGGTGCCCCCTTTATAAACCTTGAGCTCATGGAGAAAAATAAACACCTGAGTTGATGTTTGGCACAGACCATGCACAGAGTGGAGAGAAGGCAGGGAAGAAAGAGGAGGAAGAAGAGGGAGGAGGACGAGGGCCTCTTGTTTCTCTTTCTCCCATTCGAGGCTCTGCCCTTGGCCTTTATCAGGCCAAAGGTCAAAGCAAAAAGAGGCACTGATGGCAATGCCTCTTCCTGCCAGGAAGGTGAGCCGGCAAAGTGGGTGGCGGCCCGGCCTTCCAGGCTGGCCCCCCGGCAATTACCCTCGGACACGCATCTCGGGCTGGGGAAGCAAGCAAAGCGTGGCAAGGGGTCCAGGGCAGCGGGTGGAGGACAGGGCTCCTCGGGGAAGAGCCTCTGAGACAGAGGTCGAAGGGTGCACTGGCATTTTTACTCCTTGGGGCTGTGCGTGGTAAAGGGGGACAAAGGAGGAGGAGCCACTGCTCTAATCACGCCTGAGGAATCCCTTCCTTTGAAGCCATTTTCAAAATCAGAGCCCTGACTTGGTTTGGATCCTCAAAGCCGGCGATTTAAGTGGTGAGGCCCCAGCCTGGCACTGTGGCTACTTTACGGCTGAGGGGCCTTGCCGCTCCGTGACACTGACATTTGGGAAGCCCCCTGTCCGAAGACTTGGGGTCTCAAGGGGAATCATCTACTATGTAGTCTCTAGGGTGGCCACCCAGAGGGAAGCTTGTGGGAAACCAGAGGCTCTCTTCACCCCTGGGAAGAAGAGGTCACTGTTTTTCTGTCCTATAGCATCTTGTCCTCCCTGCGTCCAGCCTCCAAGAAGCATTGTGCCTGAGAACGGGCTGCACGTTCGTCCTAAGTCGGACCTGGGCGTGGGTCTGGGCTCTTCCACACACGCACCTGGGAGATGGGCCAAGGACGTTCTGCTGGTGGCTGAGCCACTTCTTGGCTGGGGTCATGAAGCCTCAGGAATCATAGTAGCGACCCCCCACCCCCTAAGTGAAGTGCCAGCTTTCAGAAGGACATTCCCAAGCTAGTCTGCTGGGCCCAGGAGACACACAGAATAGAGCTGAGACACCCCCAGACACTCCAACAGACCAGACGAACCAACCACAGCCAAGCCCAGACACGGGGGAAGTCCAGCCAAGATCAGCAGGGCCGTTCAGCCAACCAGGCCAGACGCACAAGCAATAAATGCTTATTATTGGAACCAGTGAGATGCTGTTGCTTGATACGTGGCATTACTGGGGCAATAAATCTTAAATTCAATCTGTAGGATGACAGTAATAATATGGATCTCCCAAGGCCACCATGGAGATTAAATGAGACAAGTGTTTGCTCTCAGTGAATGGGAACTGTGATCCCACCACCTCCACGAGAGGGTCTGCAATCACCACTGGACCAACCGCAGAGCCTCAGTCTCCCATCCTGAGGGAGCCGGCCAATGTCCAAAGAGGCGGCATGGGTGGGGATGACCTCTCCACCCCCCCTCTTGCTCTAGCCCCACATCTCACTCCATGCCAGGCCCTGGCATGGTGAAGCAGAGAGTCCCGCGGCCCTGAGCCCACCCTGGAAGTCAGGGTCGGGAGCCACGGGTCTGCCCCCACCTGCTCCTCCAGGCCTTGAAGAGGCCCCCACGTGGCTGTGTGCATCTTGGCCACCGCGTAAGGCTCAGTTTCCTCAGATCTCAAAATTACCCCCCTTTCCGGACTTGCTCTGAGGGCGGGATGTGCAAATGGGTTTGAAATTCCAGCAAGAAGCAGGTCGCTACACGAAATGAGGCCACCTCCTCTACCATTGTCACTGTCCCCTCCACCGCCATCACAACCCCCAGCATCCTGACGGCTGTCATCACCATCATCATCCACAGGGAAGCATCATACTCAGGGGCAGAAGGAAAAAAGAGGTGGTTATAGGCATGTGCTCTACAGCCAGAGGGCCTGGTTTGAATTTCAGATTGGCTTCTTGGTAGCTGTGTGACCTTGGGGAAGTTACTCAACATCTCTGAGCTTCAGTTTTCTCAACTATAAAACAAGAATCATAGTACTGCCTACCTCACAGGGTCATTATGAAGATGGCATGAGTTAAGACACACAAAGCAATGAAAACGGTGTTTGGCACGTAGTGGATGCTCGGGACGGTTAGCTGCCACGCTCCGGGCTGCCGCGGTCACTATGGTTAGGCCACCACACAGCAGGCCCGTTAAGTGCCTCAACTCCTCGAATCCTCACGAGGGCACTGAGAAACGTAGAGGGACTTGCCTTGCTCTGAAGGCAGTGCCGTGCCCACTAGCCCAGGGACCCAGGTGATAGGCTGGCCACAGCAAGGCCCCAGAACGCGCCCCCAGCCTTCCCACACCCGCACTGACAACCAGGAAACAGGCTGATAAGCTCCCTGCCAGTTCCCGGGTCATTTTCATTTCACTTGAACTGCTTCTGCACCTTTCGTCGTCTCCGATGTGCTCAGTTGGGCAGGCGCCCCGTGGCATCAAAGGCTCTGCTGGCGGCAGATACAGGGAGCCACAGTGCCAAGGTCCCTCCCCTGCCAGCCCCCAGCGCCCCTGCCAAGCAGCCCGGGAGATTTGCAGAGAGGAGGTGCCTGGCCTTGTAACCACTGTGGGTGTTACTTAACCCTCAACCGCGAGGTCTGTTCCGGAACAGCCCAGGTGTGCCAGGCAGGGGCTGATGGCCAACTTGCTCCTTGGACCAACGGTGGCAGGCAGATTGCTGGCAACGGATGGGGCCAGGGAACTTGACCTCTGCATGTGATGAAAGGGTTCAGGAAAGCTTTGTGGCAAGGGCACTGCCTGGAATCCAGCATGCAGATCCCTGCATCCACAATTCAATATTCAAGTACCGAGCACCTGCTCCAGGCCACTTCAGCTGAGGGACTCAAAGCTAATCTGACCCAGGGCGCCTGGGTGGCTCAGCCAGTGAAGCATCTGCCTTCCGCTCAGGTCATGATCTCAGGGTCCTGGGATCGAGCCCCACATTGGCTTCTTGCACAGCGGGGAGTCTGCTTCTCCCTCTCTCTCTGTCTCTCAAATAAATAAAAAAAAATCTTAAAAAAAATTTTCAAAAAAAGCTAACCTGACCTGGTCCTGGCCTCAGAAGTACAGAAGCTAGTGCGGGGGCCATGTGGGGAGATACGCTGAATGCTAGGATGAGCTGTGAGCAAGAAGGATGGGGTCAAAAGAGAAGCGGACTTAGCTTGGTTCATTCACTCAATGACTATTAACAGGGCACCCACATGACAGGTATTGGGGACACAACAGTGAGGCAGGCAGACACGGTCCCTGTTTTCGTGGAACGTGCCTTCTTGCTAAGTCGGCCTCTGGGAACCACAAAGACCTCCACGGACAAGTGTCTGGGTGTCAACTGTTGCCCCAGGCACCTGGGTAAACCTGGCAGGTGCCTGACAGCGCAGGGAACTGGCGAGGCCTCTGGAGGCCAAGCTGGGCTCAGATACTGCTTCCCGCCCTGCCTTCCGCCAAAGGCTCAGGAACCTCAGTGAACATCACCAGTAATGATAACGCGTTCCAGCTCGTCAAACGCTTAGTGTGCCAACACACAGAACTTCGTTCCTCCTCACCGGACATCCGTGAACCAGGTATTCTATTCTCCCTGCTTATAAAAGAGAAACTAAGGCACGAAGTGGGTAAGTCCCACAGCTAGCCTTGGCAGAGTGAGGTGCTCAGCACACGTCTGTAGTCGAGGCCTTTGCTTCTACTCCCCTCCCCCTACCCCCCTGCCCCCGTGTCCTGCCTCTGTCCTTACAGAGCTGAGTACCCAGCCAGGCTGTTCCCGCTGAACGCGCTCCTCTGTGGGGACCAGAGCTGGGTTTTATGACAGGGCAGGCCTGGGAAAGGACTCTGGGCTGTGGGAACAGTCCAGCCAGGAGTCCTGGATGAATGTCCATGCCAGTGGAGACAAACATCCGGGCACTGCTGTCCCTGCATGCAGGGGCCCCGGAACAGCCAGGCCCATGGAGCCAGCAAGGTGGGCCGGAGCTGCCAGGGCCCTGGCACCGGCCCCGGCCCCGGCCCCGGCCCCTGTGTGCTCGGGCCAGCTCCACTGGCTGGCTGTCAAGGCTTCAAAGCGGTGTGCCAAGCAAGCTGGGGGACCGGGCTGGGCTGGCTCTCCTGAAACGGAGATGGAGGAACAAAAGGAGGCCATGTGGGCCGGTCTGGCAGGAGCCTGTGGCGGGATGGAGGGCGGGAAAGGGGAGGCGGCGGAGGGAGGGCTGCAGTGAGCCACGATGCAAGGTGAAGTTAGCGCCGGGCGGCCAGCAGGAGGTCCCAGGGTGGTGCCTGTACAATGACAAACCGAGCATGGGGGAAGCGGGCTTCGGCAGGTGGCGGGCGGCTGGGACAACCCCGGTGCCTGTTAGGGGTCCACAGGACTCAGGTAGGCGTCCATGCACTTCCGAGAACTCATTCACTCATTTCTCACTTACCCCACGTGGACTAACACCCACTACGTGCCAGACCCTCAGGAGTGCAGAAGACCAGCCATGAGCCAGAGCGACAGGCGCCCTGTCTCAGTGAGCCTGCTCGGTGGCAGCTCCCCCAGGCCTGGCTGGGTGGGACCCCGGAGTCCCTCCGGGATGAGGACAGGGCGGAGCCTCGTCGCATGGCACAGCAGTTAGGGCTCCACGTGGGACCCACAGACACAATGCCTGGGCTCCCTTCCTGACTCCATCACCGACTGTGACCTCGGGCATGTGATTCAACCCGAGCCTCAGCGCCTGGCACACAGCGTGTGTTCGGTAAGCGTCCCTGGCAGCCAAGCCCATCAGCACATTGGCAGGTGGGGGTAAGCCCATGACGTAGCACAGGACTCCTGTCCCCGGGGAAAGGCTCTTCCAACTGCATCCTGCCAGCCCCCAGGGAATCACTGCCATGTGGAGGGAGAGAGGCTGGCACATTCTAAGCGCCCGGACACCTGGATCCATTGTAACTGTTGCAAGAGAACACGGGGTGGGGGGTGGGGGGTGAGGAAGTGGTCGCTTAACTGGGGAGACAGTGCACAGCTTGCCCTCGGCCACATAGGCAGGGAACTGGGATCCCACCATCTCAGAGCCCCAACTTCCAGTCCATTCCAAAGACACAGTCACGCCTGGTCCCTGCTGGAGAGGTCCTCACATTCTCCCTGGAGATGACAGCCACACGTAAATGGAACAGCTTGCGATCAAGGGTCACAATAGGTGGCCCACAGGAGAGCTCAGGGTGATCAAGGACCAGGCGTGGCCAGACAGGACCAGAGCGTCAGAGCACAGGCTGAGGAGGCAGGGGCCTGTCGCAGCCCCCTTCACTTGGTAAGTGAGGGTACTGGAGCAGAGGAAACACGGAGGTCTGTCCTTCCATACCACAGACCCCTGGTTCTGGAGGGTGGGGGTGGAGAGCCAGGAAGGAGAAGGTCCTTTCGAGGGAGAAGGACAGCAGAGCACACACAGCTCTGGGTGCTGCTCAGCCCCCCCAGGAGGCGTGGCAGCTTCCTCCCCACCCCACCCCATCAGCCCTGGCACCCCTGCTCTCCGCAGGAGGCAACATTGCACACTGAGAGGAAGGGCGAGTCTCTGAAGCAGGGAGGGCTGCCTCCACCTGCTGCCTCTACTTACTGTGGAACTTGGGGAAAGACCTTTCACCTCTGGACGCCCCGGCCATCTTGGGTGTACCAAGGGGGGGGACTAAAACCTGCCTCAGCAGAGTGAGACAGCACACAGCAAAGCCTAGACAAGCAGCAGCTCAGGGAAATATTAGTTCCTTTCTTTCTACTCTGACCTTATTTTCAGCGCAAACTTCCTGGAGAGAAAACCCATGGCTTTTTGGATGTACCCAAATGCCAAAGAGTGAATCAGAAAGAAGTCTGGACCTTAGGGGGAAGACCTGGCTTCCAGCCTTATTCTACCTGTATGGACTGGGCAGGGTACAAAGTCTCCTGGTCTCAGATACCTCACCTATAAGATGGGTCTGGCAATGCTCCGTCCCCGTCTCCACTGGGAGACATGTGCTAATACACCCAAGTCTTTGCAGACCAGAAAGCTCTCCACGTGCTGGTCACGGCAGTGTCGTGCCCGAAGCAGCCTCGAACCTGTTTCTCTCATGGTGCTGACAGGAAGGGAGGTGTCCTGAAACTCTGGGTGAATTTAAATCATTGCTAACGTCTCATCAAAGGCGGCCAGTGTGTCACCGGAGGTCCTCTCCTGGCCAGAACTCCAGCAAATACTTCTTGACATGGCAAGAGGGCTGGGATGGCATGAGGCCGGACATTTGGAGGTGCTGGGATGCTGCCAACGGGGGCCTGGCTCCCTCCGGGGGCTGAAGGGGCCCGACGCCGAGCTCCCGGGCCCCTTACCAGTGTTCCGTGCACACCAGCGGAGCCTCCTGCCTGCTCCCGGGGTCACGATAGGTGGTGGTGGGATTACTACCTGCCTGTCAGGTAGCTGAGAGAGGGAGGTACAGAGAGGTCCAGAGACAGGTCCTCGGAGAAGCTGCCAGCCCCAGCAGCTGGCCCCCGAGGCCCGGAACGCCCAGGGCCCAACGGAAAGCATCCTGCTTCCTCTCCTGACTCGCTGAGCAAACACAGGAGGATAGCAGGTGCCCGGGGCAGCTGGCCAAGCAGTGCTTCTGCCTGCCTCTCCCTCCTCCTCCAGCCCAGCCAGTGCCAGCCCGCACCCTGGCCCTGGTCCCGCTCTCAGTCCCTGGGCACCCGGGCCGGGGTCTTCCATCCGCAGCCATTCGGTGGCGTGGAAACAGCCTACACCCAGTGGCTCTGGCAATCTGTACGTCTTACTGCATACTGCCGGGAGCTGAGGTGCACACCTGGAAACTGCTGATGCCTTCGCTGGAAACCTGTCTTTCACTGATCCCACTGACCCATGAGATCTCATCCAGACACACCGCAGATAACCTGCTCACTGTGTGCGGCCGGGGCAAGCCAGGCCTCTGCTCTCGGGCGGGGCGGACTTCCTCATGGACGCAATGACGGGCTCAGGCCGGGAGCCTGCGAAGATCCCCGCAGAGCATGATGTGGTTGAAAAGAGGCTGTCTTTGCTGTCAGGCGGCCCTGGACATCAAGGTTTGTGCTGCTACCTTCTTCGCTGTGTGGCCCTGGGAATTCATTTGACGTCTCTGAGCTGTTTCTTCATCTTCAAGGTGGGGAGGGCAATTCCTCCCAGCAGAGTCTTGCAGGGAGGATCAAATGAGAATGGCCAAAAAGGGGCCAAGTGCGGAGCAAGTGCCCAAAATAGGGGGGGCCGCTAGGCCTTCCTCACCCATGGTAAGTTCTTAAATGGGTATCTGTAGTCAACCGTTTTCCTTCTGAGAAATAGAACAGGCTCGCTTTGGGGTTTGGGACCCCTAATACTTGCTAGATCAACAGAGGCTTACTAATTCCTCATCCTCTTACATAAAACTAGGACCTGAGCTACTCCACTCCCAACACACACACACGCACACATTCATACTCCCCCTCTCTCTCTCTGATTCACTGCCTCACTCCCTCTGTGCATATGCAGCAAATGGCACCTCTGCTCCTAGAGGAAATCAAACGAATGGGGGAATGGTACTGATCGCAGCTGATCAGAGACATGAGTAGACAGAGAGCCAGCAGCAAGCTGGAGGTTCACAGAGGCCTTTCCTAATGGTTTCTCCCTATCAGATTGTTCAAATACTCAACTAGGATCAGAAGGACCCTGGAATGCAGGCAATGCTATGGCAACCCCTGCCCGAGGCAGGTTTCAAGTTACCTAATAGTTACTATTGATATTCCCATTGTATCTACAACTAAAAAATCCACTGTGTCACAACAAAAGCTACGTGGCATAGACACTAAGTGTCTGTGTGTCTGGGTGGCCAGGCAGGGGGCCCTCATGATCTCCGTGGGGCTCACTCAGGGGTCTGGGAGTTGGATGGCCTCAAAGAGGATTGATTAGAGCCCCTTCGCTGTGTTCTGTGTGTCTCTCCTCCTCCGCCCGGAACACGAAGGCTAGCCCCAGGGATGTTCTTCTCTTGGTGGGGACAGAGGCGCCACAGCGTAACTGGAAACCCTCCTTCAGAGCTCTCTTTGCGGTATATCTGAACCTGCTTGTGTTGGCCAGCATCAGAGATACAGGGGGTGGGGCAAGAGCTGGGGCCATTCGTGCCATCCATTCACCACCGCGTTAAAGGGAGGAGACATATAATTATGTCACTTACACAGTTACTGAGCTAACTGTCCTAGTCAAGATTTGAACTCCGGTTACTTGGGGCTGTGCTAAACCCTGCATCACTGCCACTGGAGTGCAGGCTCAGAAGAGACACACGGACAGTTTGCAAAGCCAGGAGAGCCAACCCGATGCTGCAGTTGGGCCATGCCAGGGGAGACGTCCATGCATCTCAGGTATGCATGGACCTGCTGAGGGCACAGAATACCGGCTTCGTCCAAGAACGGACTTGCAGACTGAGAATGAACACAGGTCTGGTGACCAAGCTCTCTTCTTCTTCTTTTTTTTAAGATTTTATTTATTTATTTGAGAGAGAGCACAAGCGGGGCCAGGGGCGGGGGGTGGGGTGCAGGGAGAGAGAGAAACAGGCTCTCTGCTGAGCAGGGAGGCTGATGCAGGGCTTGATCTCAGGACCCCAGGACCATGACCTAAGCAGAAGGCAGACGCTTAGCCGATGGAGTCACCCAGGCGCCTCCCCAAACTCTCTTCTTTACCCAATACAGAATGAGGGCAAACAGCAAGGAGTTAGTTAAAACAGCTGGAATCAACTGGCAGCCCTATTTGGGGGAAAGAGTGTGTGAATTACACAGTCCCACAGAAAGGCACGCAATCTTCCAAGCTTCCTAAACCCAGGATAAAGGTCAAGCAAAGGCTCCATGTTAACGGTCCTCCCCCGCTTCCCACCCCAGAATGTTCTCCTTTTACGGGGGATAAGGAGAACACGCAACGAGCCGCGTCTGCACCGGGTCCGCAGCCCTGCTGTCTCTGCCGGCTTGAGACCAGAGAGAAAAGGCCAAACAGGGATGGGAGCTGACACCCAACGTCAGATTCAGTGGTTCTGGGCTGGGGCTCAGGAGCTGATAGTTTTCATAAACGTCCCCAGGAGACTCTGATACAGTTACTCCTCCGATCACACTTTGAACCCCTTCTCCCCAAGAGGGATGAACGCATGTGGCTCTCAAATCACCCCATGCCCTACAGAGACCGCCTGCACCCAAGGCCACGGGGCACTCCCGTTCTAGCAGGGAAACACAGGAGTACCTCCAACACGCGTGCACATGCACACACACGCCTCACAAACTCATCACGCGCAAGCGATGCCGAGCGAGGGGCGGGTCTGTCGCTGGAGCAGGTGGCGGTGTTCACGCCTCGCACGGAGAGCACTGTGTCTGCGCTCCGTGCGCACAGCGCCGCCTCGCCGCCTCTCCGTAACGGGAGGCAGGGGATATTTTTACCGCTTATCTCTTTCAGGTGAACACAACAAGGCACAGAGAACTGCAGGGAAGTGGAAGTGTCAGAAGTCCCAGCGCTAGTAAGCTGCGGGGTCCGGATGCGGCAGCAGACGCTCGGACCCCCGCGTCCATGTTCCCGCCACGGGCCGCGGACACACAGGAGCATTAATCCCCGCTGGGGGCGCTGCCTGCTGCCCGGCACTCCCGCCTACCCCGTGAGTGCCCTTGTAAAGCTGGGAGTCAAGTTCCTGAACTTGCCTTGTGGCCCGAGTATCTTAGAGCAAAACTGTTCCGATCATAAGTCCTTTCTCTGACGCCTTTGAGACGGGAAACGGCTTACTCCCACTACCTCTCATGTTTCCCTGCCCACCTCCTCATGCTGGCCTCCACTGCCCTTCCCGCCAAGCCGCCCATCCAAAAGGGGGTGCCTTGAGGAAGGCAGCTACCCCGGGACCTACTGTGTGCTCCCAGGCAAGGGACATGCCTTTCTTGGGCCTCCCCAGCCCTGCCAGGGCTACGCATCCTCGCCACCCAACCCACTTTTGCAGACAAGGAACTGAAGGAGCCTCGGAGAGGTTAACCAACTTGCCCATGGCCACGCAGCCAGTCCAAGGGCCAACCCTGTACTTGAACTTCAGTCTCGTCTAGTCTAGATAGAGCTTGATCTCTCACCTTCTCTAAAGTGTGATTCATGCGCCTGTGTCAAGGCCCTTGGGGACTGAACAAAACGTCAACATCCAGTCCGAAAAACGTGATGACCATCTTTCCTGGAGGGAAAGGAACTTCCTGTGTACTTATTAAAAGTAATGGCAAGACGGGGGGCGGGGGGGGTTCGAACTGGGAATAGGAAATATGCTGCTTCCCAGCAAAGGAGCGAGCATTCTGGAGCCAGGGAGAGGCTGTTTTTGAAGGCACATTCCAAGGAGCGGTCGGCTGCCTGCAGTCAATGCCCGGGGCTGCTAGGGAGGCCCCCGGGCTGCGTGCTGGCTCTGGCTCTCCAGAACGTTCTCTGCAGACGTGGCTTTTGAGGATAGGGACGGGCGTCCAGCCAGCAGCTGACAGGACGCACTCTTTGGCAAGCTTCCCTTGGATGGGATAAGGAAAAGTTTTGTTTCTTGTTTTTGTTTTTTTTTTCCCCCTTCCTACTCCATGTTTCCCCAGCTTGGGGAAGAAGAGAAGAAAGAAAGAAATGAGCTCCCCTATCCTGACAAATAAAAGAACTCACAGGGGCACCTGGGTGGCATAGCCGGTTAAAGCGTCTGCCTTCGGCTCAGGGCGTGATCCCGGCGTTATGGGATCGAGCCCCACATCAGGCTCCTCCACTATGAGCCTGCTTCTTCCTCTCCCACTCCCCCTGCTTGTGTTCCCTCTCTCGCTGGCTGTCTCTATCTCTGTCGAATAAAGAAATAAAATCTTTAAAAAAAAAATGGAAAATCTAACAGACTGAAAATGAAATTCTAAAGAAAATACCATCATTTCTAATTCAGGCCTGCTCAACGACCTCAAGGGGCCTAGGACGACTGTCCATCTGGTGTGGAGACACCATTTAGAAGGGGTCCACCTTGTGCAAGAAAGGTAGTTACTAGACTGAGGATGAGGAGTTCTGGGGAAACTGCACCCAGGGGCTTCAGTGGGGTTCCATGAGCTTACAGCTTCATACCTGGTCATTTCACTTGGGACATCATTCGTGCCATGGCCACCAGCCTCACATCCCTGTGATTATTCAATGTGAGACTGGGGAGGAGAGCCTTTAAAATGGTAAAGCCCTGCTGTACATGTGAAATGTTAAAAATCTTAACAATCAGTGAACTTCAGCAATAACATTCACGCAGGAAAAAAGGTTTGAGAGTTTGACTCTCCCTCTGATGAGTCAAACAAAATGGTAGCTGTAGAGAGAGGCGGAAAGCTTAGGGGGCACAATGCTGCAGGCTCTAGAGCCAAATTGCATGGCTGAGAAATTGGGCTCTACTCTTAACCAGCTGTGTGACCTTGGGTCAATCACTTTCTCTCTCTGTGCCTGCTTCTTCATCCATAAAATGTGAACACTAATAGTCCCGACTCAGAGCATTGTTGTAATTATTAAATAATCTAATCTATTATGATCCAAACACAGCCAATATGCCTTTGCTATTATAGAATTAGTGACAGTGATGCTATGTTATAAATAGTAAAATATTATTCTCCAATGTTTGGGCCATCTCCAGACTCACTATAAGCAGCCCCTGCATACATAAATGCTGTTGTGGAAAGAGTGTGGTAAAAATACTTCTGAGATGGTTTATGATCTTCGAGACATCCACTTTAACACAGTGCAAAACGAGTCCACAGACTACTCACTTAAGAGGTACCTTAATGAGCAACTGCAGACACTATGCCTAATACGGGGGGCAGGCCCTCAATGTCCTACTGTCCTTCCCCTGCATTCTGGACGTCCCATGACTGGGTGGTGAGCACGGGTGACGGGCATCGTATCCGTGGCTCTGCATGACGAACAGGGAGAAAGGCCCGACTACCACATGTACAGTCTGGTGGGGGCCGGGCCTTGTGCACCACACAGCTCCGTGCCAGGGCCTCTGGGGATCCTGTCAAGGCTGCAGGGATGCGGTGGCACGTGAGCCGGGCCCTGCGGGACTGGGACAGCTGGGGCAGGCCAGGGGCAGGAGGAGGAGGCAGGCGCACAGGGGGAGTCCTGGTGAAGCAGGCTCAGAGGCATGTGACTTCTCCACCTAGGGGTTTGCATTTGACTCAGTGGGAAGAGGACCCCCAGGGAGGCCTGTCCCTGGGGAGTGAGTGATGCAGGCAAGGCTGCACTCCAGAAGGCTCATCGGACAGCCGTGCGGAGGACGGGAGGGCAGAGGCAGGTCCGGAGTCGGGGACACCCCCTGAGGAGGTTGAGAGAGCAGCATCAGGGGGTCTGACATCAGGAGCTGAACTCCATGTAGCGGTGGAAAATCCGCCAAGTGGTGACACTCGGCGGCAGGAGAGCTGAACGGTTTGACAGATGGTGGAATCGCCTCACTCAGGGGAACCCAGGGGAGTGGGGCTGGGGCCTGGAGGAAGACACACACTGGGGACTTGAGGGTCTCCTAGGGAGAAGCCCACAGTCTGGAAGTCAGGACAGAAGGGCCTGGAACCTGGGGGTCTGCAGGAGCTTTCTACAGCTGCAGTTACAAACCACCAATACCAGACGTGGCTTCAAACGGCACACATGCCCCGTCTCCGTCTCCAGGTCAGATGGGCAAGTTGGCTCGGCTGGGTTCTCTGTCCAGCTTTTATGGACTAGATTCAAGATGTTGGCTCTAACTGGGAGGAGACAGAGCATGGGGGAGAACCTCTTCCAAGTTCACTCATCCATGCCCTTGGATGAATTTGGTTCCCTGTGGTTTAGGACTGAGGGCCAGTCTCCTTGCTGGCAGTCAGCAGGGGCCACCCTTCTGCCTCCAGTGCTCGCACCAGAGCCCGCACATGTGGAACCAGCTGCACACCAAACCCTCCCCTCACTGGGGGTCTCTCTGACTCCTCTTTGGGGGGAATCTCTCTAACCCCAATCAAAGGAAGTTCTCTGCATCATCCAGAATTATCTGGGTCACCTTCATTCCATCTGCAAAGTCCCTTCTGCCAGGTAAGGTAACAATTTCATAGGCATAGCCCCAGAGATTAGGGGGTGGGTATTTGGGGCGGGGGCCTCTTCTGCCTGGTAGAGCTTCTCTTGCTTCTCTACAGGAAGCCTGTAGACACCACACAATAAATAAGCACCATCATGATGGGAGCCCCGCGTTCTAAGGAACCAGGATGAGGCACATTACCCAGCCTCGGAGAGCGGGCGTGGGGAAGAGATGGACATTAGGAAAGGCTCCCTAGAAGAAAAATGAGATTATGCAACGGAACCTGAAGATGAGCGAGAGTGAAGGCAAGTGTTACCACCAGAGGCGGTTAGCCTCCAGACTATTAGAATCACACGTTTAGGAGAGGCCAGAAGTCTCCAAGATGGCCAGTGTTGCAGGAGCCAGCCTCCCTGAATGCTGAGAACTGCTGTTACCCTCCCGTCTCCTGGTGGGATGAATCTGCTAGAACCTTCCAGAAGCAACACAGTGCACCTTCATGGAAACCCCACTATGCAAGGGAAATGAGCTAAGTGAGTCTGCATGTGCTGCTCGAGGAAGAGGTATGTGACACAGGAAATGAAAATGACATGCAGACCACTATGCGTAACGGGTTTCCAATTTCCTCCCCTCACCCCCCCAAAGAAGAAAGTGATTGCTTGTGACCATGCATGGGCTTACAGAAGCCAAAGGTTAAAGATTCAAGAATTGTGCAAACTGGATTTTAAACCTTGAGTAGCCTGAAATTGGCCATGGTGGGATTTCACCACCAAAGTCAGCAAACCTACAATTCAGGGCTTTTATTTTCCTTCCTGAGAGACTGAACAGCACACCACTGGGTTTGCATAAATGACCAAACTGATAATGGGGATTATCTCAGGAAGAGGTAGGATGTGTTTCACAGTGGCGTTGGCCACATTTCCTTCCTTAGATTATTAATTTTTTAAATTGGTGCCATTACAGCCTTTTTCACATCTTTTCATTATTCTCCAGATATACAAAATAATGATCATAAAAACACACCCCAGCTTGCCACGAGCCCCATTTTCAGGGCTCTCCCACCATGGAGGCAGCTGAAGCATCATCCTGCTGGCGCGGCGGGCTCTGAGGTTCGCGGGTGGACAGGAGCCACCGCCCCACGATAACCCACGGCTCATCACTGACAGCGCTGCTGGGAATCGGGCGGTCCACGCCGGCCAGACAGCCGGGGGGGCCTCTGGGAGGCTGGGCATGCTTCCTTGGGAAAAGACCTCCATCAGCTGTGGTCTGAGCCACGGACCTCATGCCTCATCTGCTACAATCATTATGAATCATACTCGGATTGTCAGGGAGCTAGGAGAGCTTCTCAGGGGCCCGCCAGCTCCGCTTCCCCTGGCCAGCCCTTCCCCCTGTGCTGTCACAGCCAGAGAATGTGCAGCGGGGCGGAGGGGTGGACGTGGGGAGCTGAACTGCAGACAGCAACACCAGCTCCTCGCCTGGCCGATGGGAGGCTTTCTCATGTGTAATGTCCTGGTAACTAACACACTCATCGTAGCCCTCGGGGTGCAGATGTGGGAAGGGGCTTCTGCCCAGGAGGCTGGACGGAGGCCCGGTGGAAGACTAGCCCAGGCTCCCCAAAGCAGATGCTCCCTGATTTAGCCTGAGTTCACTGCTGTCACCACCTGCAGCAGACTTTTCCACCTGGAACATTTTGGCTTCTTCCCCCGGGGCACTTCTCCAGGACTCCCTCTCCCTCTGTGACCTCTGAGCACAGGGAACACGCGGACTCTCCTTCCAGGGAGTGGTGAAGACATCATCACACGGAGCAGCGAACCTGCCATCACCCATGGTGCCGAACATGCCATCACACAGAGCAGTGAACACGCCATGCCCCGGCGTCCTGCAGAGGGTCAGCTCAGAGCCAGACTGCCAGGGGCTTCTGGGGGCTCCTGGGGGGCTTTAGGGAGCCTAATGGTGCAGACAGAAGCCCAGTCGGACGGCTGCTCCTTTCCGTGGGAGAGCCTCTGCCCATCCCAGCCAGGTGCCTGGCATGCAGCAGCTGATCGGGATGTGACTGCTGATCCGTGGGCCACTTTATCCGAATGTTTATAGCTGTCTTTCCTTATCATATCTCGTGCCATGTAAACGATCTGCATCCTGCCCTTCCCTCTCAGAAGGTAGCCCTTCTTCTTAACCATCACTGTGATGCTTCAGTGGCAGGATCATGAATTCTCTGCACGTGCTACCATTCCTTCAGCCACTCCCATATTCTGCGACATTAAAGCCATTTCTGATTTTTCGCTGTTATAAATACCACTACGGCCAACATCTTTGTGCATAAAGTACAATGGGATTCTGGAAAGTAACTGAAAAAAATCTACCTATTTTTATTGTCCTATTATTCTCACATGACTGTTATACCCGCAGCTTGGTCAGGTGCGGCATCATCCCCCACATGGAGAAATGAGAACACTCATGATCCAGCTCCTACCTGACGGGTGACGGGCTGCGATGGCTGCCAACGTAAATGAGGGAGTTGGTGCCGAGGTTTTATCCGCTCGTGCTAAAAAGTGAAGGAGGACGCAGCTAACACATTCTTACTGTATGGTGAACTAGACGGCTGGCATTTGGCGGTCTCATGAACCCACCCACCACCTCTCCTACCCACCACCATTACCACAGCCCTGGACTACTGAGAAGGTCTCTTTGGCATGGCCCGGGAGACATCATCCACAGTGTTTGGAAAAACAGCACTCTGGGGGCTTGAAATAGGGTCAAGAGGCCGTAACTCAGGCCAGGGACACTGGATTTGAGGTCCGCTAAGTTTGTTTCTGACTCTCCATAATTCCTTCGACCTGTCTGAGTCTGTTTTTCCACCTATAGGCAGTGGGGTGATGACCAGAAGATCTCTGAGGCCCACTTTCTGATGTTCTCTGAGGCTCTCGAACCCAAGCAGAAGGGAGCTGCCAACCCAGAAAAGGCAGGAGCCTGGTGGCCTCACCTGGACCAGGAAGTCGGATCCTTTGTATTTCAAACCCCCAGAGCACTGGAGCTCTGCTTCTGGAGATCACCCTTGTCCGGGCCAGGGTAACTGCTCTGTGTCACCTGTGTGGCTTGTTTGAATTATAAGTGTCCTGAGGACAGGACATGGTAAGACTCATCTCTGTCTCCCTTATAACACCAGCTGTGTGGTGAGTATGTAGGATTCATCCTGTATCCTTTGTAACAGCAAACAAGCAAACAAAACTGAATGTGATCTCAAAGATGCCAGCAAAGGACTACTTAACATAGACCACGATCCAGCTACGGAAGATGACCGTGAGCCATTACACGAATGATGGAGAGCTATATCCTTACAAGCACAGAGCGATGTCCACCCATCCTCTCCTGGGGTAAATTAATTACAGGACCACACAAATGGGATGTGTGTGGCCACGCGTGCCCATGACGGGTATTTATGTGCTGTCTGTAGAGATCCCTGGGTCTTGGGATTTTAGGTCGACTTTTCAACTATATCCTTTGTCCTTTTCTGACTTATTTTGGGTTTTTCATAATGAATAAGCATTCCTACCTAGTAGTGTCTAAGGCAGGAAATGGCAAACTATGGCATTTGGGCCAAATCTGACTACCACCTGCATGTTTGGCCCATGAACTAAGAATGGCTTGGAGATTTTTTTTAGTGGTTGGGGAAAAAAGAAAAAATCAGAAGAAGAATAGCATTTTGTGACACATGAGGATTATCTGAAGTTCAAATTTCAGTGTGCAAACATAGCGCTTTCTTGGAACACAGCCATGAGCAGTTGCTCTGTATTTTCCATGGCAGTCTTTGCGTGACGATGGCCCAGGCTGGCTGCCACACAGACCGCATGCACCGCACGGCCCTGAATATTTGCTCTCTGGCCCTTCACACAGTCAGTCTGCAGACCCGGTGTATGGCCTCGCCGGCTCTGGAAGGCTCCACAAGAACGCTGGCTGGAATGGCAGCCATGCAGGGTTCTACGGCTCACACTTGCTTGCAACGCACAATGCTCACTGTTCTCGGGATTCTGCATTGTGAATTTGCCTCCTTGCTAAAATTGATCCAGAACCCCCAATACGTAGCACTTTC